>NC_065509.1:23269914-23283468 GCF_006386435.1 Epinephelus moara
CCCTACGAGGCCACCGTCATTTACATGATGGGAGGGGTGAGCGAGTGAGCCCTGCAATCTAGAATTTGACCACTGATGTCACTGTTTTCAACGGTTTTCAACCCATTTTACACACTGGCCCTTTAATGCACTTTTGTTGGCTGCAGGGCTTTTCTCAGACTGAGCTTATTGTGGAGAAAAAGAGACAAAACACTCTCTGGGGAACTGTCCAAAACCACATCCTTGTGTTTAAACAGGCAATTCAGCTCAGCAAGAACAATTATTACATTAAATGATGGGAAAGCAGAGGCAAAAAAAGGGAAAAAACAATTCTATCAGTTTAAGTTTCTCTCCTAAAGGTAGGAAACCTGTTCGGCTCACGTCGCTCCACCGTCATCACCCTCTACAACGGAGCCATCGACTCTTCAGCGGCACTCTTTCTTGTCATCAAGGTGAGAAACATTCACACACTGCTGTCATATATGCAATATGTTTATACTACCTCATGTCTCAATGATGATCTTGTTGTCTTCTCCTGCAGCTGCTACATGAGGCTGGAGTCTCTCTCCTCCCCTCCTTCCTCTTCCTGTCTGCCTGCAGCATCTTTCACCTGCTCAGGACTTTCTTCCTGCTGCCCAGAGGCCACATTCCCTACCCGCTGCCTGATGACTACACATACGGGTACATATCCACAACAAACCACACACATCAACATTTCTCACCTGCTTTGAGGATACATCAAGATCAAAAATTGAATTTCAAAAACAAAAATATAAGTAAATTACCTTTGATTGTGCCTTGTGAACCCAAACGCATGAGTAAGATAAAGAAAGAGGATTTATCAGAAAGGTGGTGAGGAATGCAGGTGAAATAAGCAGGGAGGTGGCTGGCTGAGGCAGAGGGCAAGAGGTGGGTGAGGTATGGCTGGACTGGCTGGAGCTGGATGAATGAGGGAGAATGGCCAGAGGTAGCAGGTGGTAAGTGAGTTGAAGAGCAGGCAAGCAGGCAGACAGCAAGGTGATGAAGCTATTAGTCTGGAATATAACACGAGGAAACAAACACTAGAGAGGCCAGAAATGTTTCCTACCACTGTGACTGAAAGAAAGATCTGGCGAATAGTGGGTGAAGAGGTGGAGTAGATGTACTGCAGGATGAAGAGGCAGGTGTGTATAATCAGCATGGGGCAAGGAGCAGCATGGAAGGATACTGAGCTTTCCTCATCCATAAAAATTTGGTTAATGATAAATTCACTTGCAAAATTTGAAAAGCAAACAAATAAGTGATGACATTTGATGACAACACAGTTAATCCTCCCATCACAGTTTGTTGTCACATCATTGTGCCACATTCCTTGGAAACATCCTTCATATCCTGCTATGTGATTGTAGTGAATTATGACCTGAAAATCTCATATGTGAAGTCGATCATTATCAAGGAACTCCCACAATGCCCTCAGTCTGTTGCTAACCCACTGTGACCTTTGCCTTTTGTCAGGATAACCTGTGGTACATCAAGGACTCTGAGCTTAGAGCACATAACAGCGGATGGTAACGCACAGACGACGACAGAGGGAGTTGAGGACGTCCCTGTGAAACAAGGTTTGTTCTCTTTACTGTGGCATGGTAAGATATGACAAAATAAAGAAATCATATGTTTATTTTTCTTAATTTTTCTTCTGTCCGTTTCATTCATCTATCTCTGTGTCAGAGAAGAGTTTCCGTGAGTGTTTGATGTCCAGATTTTTTGTGTGGCATGTGATTTGGTTGTCGGTGATGCTGCTCAGACATTACCTCTTCATCGGCACCCTCAACCCGATGCTGCAGCGGCTGACAGAGGGAGAGCCCTCACTGGGTAAACACACACACACACACACACACACACACACACACACACACACACACACACACACAGACACACACACACACACACACACACACACATATTGTGGAGAGAGTGTGTGCAAACCTCTCATATTATGTCAATACAACAATGCTCACAATATGAGCAAGAAGCTGCTGTATATGATGATAGAAAGTACTTTCATCTCATATTCTGGCAGACTTGTCGAACTGTTGTTTGACTCCTTAGTCTGTGACCATCTTGTCTTTGCTTGTGTGTCCCTGCAGTGAGCCAGTACAGCAATGCCTTTGCAATAACGCAGCTGTGTGGCGTGCTGTGTGCTCCCTGGAACGGCCTCATCATGGACAGACACAAGGGCAAACCTCGTGCTGAAGGTAACAAACAGTACTAATGAGGGCAAGTAATGAACCCAACAGCCTGCAGCCATGGCAGACCTACTATCAGTGTGTCTCTGGTGTGCTCTCAGGGGCCCAGCATGCCAGTGGGCTCATGCATGTCTAAAAAGAAAATAAATATTAACTGGAAAAGGTTTGGAAGAAATCCAAAAGTGCTGAATGGCACCCTCATGTTCCTTTCAATGATTATACAAAACAAATATATGATGGGTATAATTATTTTTGTTTGGGACCAAATGCCAAAAGTACTACTTTATGAGAGGTTTATAAGTTATAAGTATGTTATGAAAAATCTTTGTAGCAATAACAATAACACCAGACCTAATGACTCATTATTGCAGTGGGGCAACCCTTTAATGAAGGATTTAACATTGTTTCAATTACTGCAGACCTGATGGTTCATTATAAAGTGAGAAACTCATCGCACTTTCGTTCTATCATTAAGCCATCCCGCTTGCAGGTGAAGAAAAATAAACCACAGCCCAAGAGAAATTTCAAAGCTCGGCTCAAATTTCATCTTTAGTGATAGCTTATTACTGACCAATAAAGCTTTAATAAATGGTTTATTAACTGTTAAAAACTATTTGTAAAATATGCCTTTTTAGAAAATAGTGCAAAAATGTCTAATACAGTTTGCTTTATTGTTGTTGTGCACACTACCTAAAGAGATTTTACACTTTTACACTTTTACACTTTACACTACCTAAAGAGATTTTACACAAAGAAAAGAAAATGAATGTATGTTAAATGTGATGATAGATATTAGTAAATATAAATAAATTACCCAGGTAGCCATTGAGATCTTAACTCAAGCGTTCAGTATAATAATAAAAGCCTACAAACAGTGCAGTGAATAGATGCTGTTGAGTGCTCTGATCTGTCTGTGTGGACCTGCCATCACTGTCTCTCTCTAGAGAACAAGTGTGTTTAATTTGTGTGTGTCTGTTTGTAGGAGAGAGTGAACAGGAAGCAGACCTGCGGGCCTCGGTGCTTTCTCTCTTCCTGACAGCACTGCAAGGTGTGGTGTTCTCAGTTTGTGCCACCATCCCAAACCTGCCACTTCAGTACTTCACCTTTGTCCTGCAGGTAATCAACCGCTCCTTCGTCTTCGGTGGCAACGCAGCCTTCGTCAGTGTGGCGTGAGTATCAAACACACAAACACACACATGCACACACGTCTTTGTGGACCACACTTGTTCCCGAGGTGGGCAGCACACAGAGACACATTTTTATAAATGTACACTTCACATACAGTACTTACATCTATAATGGTAAGGAGTTACAGAGAACTTTGTTTTCTAGTTCTGACATTGGGTGAGAGGTGGGGTACACCCTGGAGAGGCAGCCAGGCAATCACAGGGCTGACACATAGAGACAGACAACTATTTACGCTCACATTTCACACCTAGAGGTCATTCAGAGTTAAAAAATAAAGTGGCAATCATAGACCATGTGGGGCCTAAGGCAAGGACTGTGCTAATGCTTACACCTATCAGTTTTTGTATGACAGTTACAAGAAGCTAGCTGACTGTCCTAACTCATGGTATCCAGCTGTCATATGACAGCTAGATGGGACCCTACTAGGGACAACTGCTGTGCACTCTGTAGTGCCTTTATTGGTGCAAATTGTGACCATTATGAGTGGCCATCGAGGGCACCTTTTACCACTGTTTTTTGGGGGCCCAAACGTTTTCCTGGTTTGCCTCTCCCGATGGCGCGCACCTGGTCTATGAGGGGTGGAGCGAAAATGAATGGCTAAAAACTAAGCCAATGAAAATGCATGTTAATTAAAAGGGTTAGGGTTATTCACCTAAGTTCAGCTAAAACACCAAGGCATTGCCAACGTGAACTGAAAGCTTTCCTCGTTCCATTCATAGTACATGTACATACAGAAACACCGTACCTTCCTTTCTTTTCAACGATTTCTATAATTTTCACCACTTCCTTTGCTTTGCCATGTCATCACTTTGTGTGTGTGTGTGTGTGTGTGTGTAGTTTCCCGTCGTGCCACTTTGGGAAGGTGTATGGTGTGATCATGGCTCTGTCTGGAGTGTTTGCTCTGCTGCAGTACGGCTGCTTTGCCCTGGTGAATGGGCCTCTGGATGGAGACCCTCTATATGTGAGTATATGACATACTGTGTAACTGATACAACTGTACATCTCACTCTGGTCCTTCTCACTTTATCACATTCTTTTTCAATGAACTCACTTCCGCTTCTTCCTCTTTCCCTTAATATGTCTGCAGGTTAACATCGGTCTGACGCTGCTCATCCTGCTCGCCTTCATCCATCCCATTTCTGTCTACCTGCACTGTCGAAGTCTCGCCTCCCAACGAGCCATCAATGCCTCCTCTTAAAGTCTGTCAAATGAGACTCACACTTAAAATGTCCTTAAAATCTCCAGTGACACTGTTACTTCTTTAGCTTGATTGAATGATTAACTGTGTTTGTGTGGCTTTGTTGTATTGCCTTTTACAGTGATTCTCGACTTACAGCCAAATCCAGCCCTCGATAGAAAATCCCAATGACAGCAAGTTGATTCACACTACGAATTTTCTTTGTACTTTAAATGTAATTAAGGTGTCAGAATGCATAGAAAACATCAAAATAGAGCTTGTTTATAAAAAAGTTCCAGTGAAGGATCCCTCAGACCTCCTTGCTGTTTGCTGTTCTCAAATCCTAGAAATGCCCCCACGTACATCTGATTTGCGCAGGGCTGCTGTGACTCGATTTGCGTCTTGGCAAAGATGAGCAAGGACCGAAAACATTGATGTCAAAAAAAATTGTTTACTAACTGGCCCCTGACCTCCTGTCATTTTGCAAAAGTGGCCCCTGGGCAAAGTAACTTGAGTATCCCTGGCCTATAGCATTGTGGACTTCGACAAACTGAATGTATTCATATAAATATTTATATTGCTGTAGTTCTTTATACACACACACACACACACACACACACACACATACACACACACACAGATATACATATATAGAATGTATCTTTTGGTATGAACTATAGTAGTGTAGTAAAGGGAATTATTACTTTTTATCGTTTGCTTTTCCCAAATAAATGTTTCCGTTTTAAATTACTGTGTTATACATGATGCACTTGCAAGTAACTGCTGTTTCAGATGGTACAGAAAATGCAATTCTGATGTGGTGAGAGGATATTTTTGAAAAGACTGTCAATAAACTATATATTGAACTCTATGACTATATTCAAATAAACATTAAAATTATATTAAAAGGCTTGATGATGAATTCTCTGTTGTTTTTATTCCCAGTGTTTGCTTCACCAATACCATGTATGTATTTAGTAAAACATTAGCTGCACACAGTGTAATTGTCAAAATATTAAAAGGTATAGTATTCCAAGTTCTGGATAAGGAGGGTTTCATGTAGATATTTAATATGTATAGGCAGTATGCCTAAATTGTTGCTTTTCCCCAGAAGTTGTGCTTTGTTGTCACCAAAAACCTGCATTCAACATCTTTATAATCGGTTGGCTTCCTCCAACACTGCGCTAAAGTAGCCTATACGAGTTACTTAATCAAAATACTAAAAGTAAATTCAGGAAACAAAGAATGGCAAACTTTATGATAGCCTATTTCCCTCATGTTAAAGACATCTAAGTAGGCTATTTCTTATAGCGTTATATATGCTATTGTGTTTAATGACAGTGTTAAGTGTCTTATTTTGACAGACAGTGATGCATTACTCTTCAAGGAAACGCAATACTGATTAAACCCACCCTATCACTGCCTTTCTTGATGCTACTTTTTGGCTGTTACACAGCCATCCTCTCTGATCCTCTGCTGCCCATGACTGTGGGTGACTGCCCTCGGGTATAAACAGGCTCCCAGGACTCCAGCGGGTCACTGCCTGAACTTACTTACTCACTGCAGCTGTCACCCACTAGTGTGCACGTTTTAAGACTCAAATTATAAACTTAAACATCACAGAAATATTTCCATGTCATTCTGTGAATCAGCAGTCGTGTGTGTGTTTATGGAAAACAGTTGAATTTATGGATGTGTGAAGCTTTTATGGACAGTCATTTTTAGCCTGTTCTGAACAGCTGTGCAATACTTGTACAATGTTTAACACTCAGATCAACAGGAAGGCAAGCCAAGCATTAAAAGAGGCAGCATTTTTCGCCCACTGAGGGTCTTCCTCAGGGCTTTCAAATTCGAGTTACATGAGATAAGACACCTAGAAAAAATACATTTAAATATATTATACACCTATCTTAACCCACAGGCTATGTGAAAAATGGCAAAGCTTAAACAATGACAAATAGCATAAAACATGTGAAGTCTATATCCTCATTGAGACCAGGATACTTTAAAGCATCCAGTTCATGGATCCAAAAAGCTTCCCCTTGATTAAATTAAGATTAACTTTTGTTGGACACTCCCTGTTACTGCAAATGAAATTTATCTAGTAGGAATTTTGTATTTCACTAGCTCAGTTGACAGCTCATGTTGGTGATTTCAAACTCTTATTTTTCAAATAAATTATTTTTCTTCATCACACATGACCAAAACTCTTCCAGAAAATAATATCGCCTTAGGAACTATTATGTTATTCATTTACTTATGTGTTTTATATCATAAAATTCAAGTGGGGTCAGTGATGATGTTACACCCCTGTAAAGGGGAATAATACAAGGAAAAACACAGACACGGTGTTACTTCAGTCACGTCCAGTGTTGTAATGGACGAACGAAAGCAACGTCTCCCCTTCTACAATTTAGCTCAGACGCAAGCAATCAAAACCCGATCAATGATTAGAGAAACAACTTTCAAAGAAATAAACTTGAAGAAAAAGAATCACTGTAGCAAACAATATAAAATAGCAATCAGAACAGCAATAGTAACCAAAATAGCATCAGGAATTACATATGTTTTCAACACAGATGATCCTTTTTTAATTTATCACTCTATACTCATTTGTCTGGGAGACTAGAGTAGTAGATAACAGATCACTTAATAAGCAGATCAATATGAATTTCACCTTTATCAGTTTTTACCTTTGATGAATAATGTTTTGTTTTTAACCATGTACTCTCATGAATTAAAGCATTCTTTTGCTTACTGTTTTTAGCATGTTCACATAAGTATTTCTTAGTGTTTTAACAGCATTTTAACTTAACTTTTACTTTTATAACCATTACAATGACAGCATTTGTATTGTTACATTTATGGCCATACGCAGGATTTTAGAAATACCATAGTCCAAAAAACTGCAAGAAACACCTGTTTGAGGCTGCACCATTTTGGAAATGAAAAATAAAAATGTGTTTCACACAGTACATAAGCAAAATGTGTGTCACATAATAATATATTTATACATTAATACTATATTATTTATGCTAAGTGCTTGTGTTGCTCTTAAAGTCAGCAAGTTCCACTGTAATAACCAAATTAAAACTATATCTCTGTGTTAATGACATTGTTTGAATTAGATCAGTTTTGTTTGTATTAAACAGCACAGGGACATAAAGCTAATTCTTATCACATCTTCATCACCTTCTCTCGTTCTTTTTCTCTCAGTCTCCTGATCTTGTCCTGCATCACTTCCCTTCCCAAAGCTGAGCTTTGATAGGTAGTGTTATGCCCAGTCTAGGGGTGTCTGGGACACAACATGAAGGCCATGAGGCCCCCATCTTCCCCAAGTCCCAAGTAGCCACAATGAAAAAGACGTGTGGAACGATCAGTAGTGCGAATTTATTTACAATATTTAAATAACAGAATTAACTGAAATAGTAACTTCAGGGTGGACTAAGGCCAAAATAACAAACAAAAACAATCCTGCCCAGGGAGTAAGTAAATAACCTAACCAAATAATAAAAAAACAAATGACAAAAAGCTTACCTCCCTAACTAACTAAACAGGAGAAAAAGGGTTAGTAACAAAACTGGCAGTCCACCCCTACGATTTAACAGTCTTTAACACAATAATGATTTACTACAACAACACAACAATATGTGTGGCCGGTTGGGAGAGGAGGAAGGTGAGGTCTGCCTGCTAGCTCGAACCAACTGCCATCTTAGTCCTTGAACAACCCGAACGCCCTTAGCGGCAGCCAATCAGGAACGAGCACAGATCCAATTCACCAATCACCGCCGGGCTGTGGCACACACCTCTTTGCATACAGAAAATACAGCACACAGAGAACACGCACAGAGAGCACGTGCAGGAAAACACAGACAAACAAAAGAAATTACGCCAACAGTCGTAACAATAGTCTTTTCATGACCTTTTCATTCCCTGTAATCACAGGGTCATCTGATAGCCTATTTACATATAAATATCAGATGACCCTGTACAGGGTCATCTGATAGGCTATTTACATATAAATATCAGATGATAGAACTAATAGAACATCTAATATTTATATGTAAATATGTTCTATTAGATTGATATGTCTCAATGTATTATGTAGATATTTATGTGTAAATATCACTGGCCTCCACTGGGATCATCTTGTAGTGAAAATAAAAATATGCTGATGCACAGCAGAGAGTACGGAAGACGAGAACGGCCATATATTATTCTTTTTTTGTGCACTGTTATCTCAAGATAACAAATTAATAAGTCGTTATCACGGGATAACAGTGCACAAAAAAAAGAATAATACATGGCCGTTCTCGTCTTCCGTAAGAGAGAATTACTGAGAGAGAGAATTACTGAGAGAGAGAGAAAACTTTGGGGAGGGAGAAGAGGGAGGGAACTGGTGAGGAAGAGGAAAGAAGAGCTGGCCAATATAAAGAATGAGAGTGGATCAAAAGTAGAGACAAGCAGTTCATGAGAACATTTGGGGAGACCGACTGTGACTGTGAGTACTGGAGAATAATATAATTTGACAACTGTGCATTTTTTATGTCTTCACAGGAAGTTACTTTGTTAAAAAGTCTTGTTTGTACATTGTGAGTGATCCCTTTTGTTAAGATGGGAGTTTCATTTCAAGTCCATTTTTGGGTTTAGGGACAGAACTGCCAGCCTTGACACAAGCAGCACAATTTTGTGCACAGATGTTTTAGCTCATGTCGTGCTAGTGCAGCTTTTTTTCCATTTAAGTGCTTTCTATGTTATGCAAGTCAGGTTCTTTTTATATGAAGATGTAACTGCTTTAAAGGGGCAGAACGGTTGACTTGTAGTTCTCTATAAATGTATCAGAGTTTTTTTTAATTCCTTTGTTTGGCAGGTGCAGCCACATAAGCAACCTTTGTGTGTGTGTGTGTGTGTGTGTGTGTGTGTGTGTGTGTGCATGCATGTATGTCCATGCAGGTGAAAATACTGTATTTGTGAATGTGTGAGTGTGTGTGGGACCATGCCGGGTTTTGTGAACAATTTGAAGGTGCAACACTGCCTCACCTTTGCTACCGGTCTGGTGGAGTGTCTGGTTTTCGCCGGGGCTGTGTTTGGATGGGCTTCCCTGGTTTTTGTCCTGAAGACGGAGGGCTACTTCAGCTCTCTGTGCGTCAACACCACAGGAGTCAACGCAACAAATGTCTTAGGTCAGTTTGACATCCTAAACTCCACTGCTTTGAACTCAAAGTAATGGAGGATATATTAAAAAAATTACAACTCATTATGCAGCCGTGTCTTACCCTCATTGTCACCTTCAATGCCAGCAAGGGCCTGCATGAAGAGGTGTTTTTGATAATGATTATGCAGGCCGCTCTGACCATATAATCAACTTGTGTGTTTTATGTGTCTACAGATTGCAGTGAACAGGATGAGCAGTTCTCTCTTGTTTTCACCATCACCTCTTTTATGTTCAATTTCCTGACTCTACCCAATGGTTTCCTCTTTGACCAGTTTGGTACCACAGTGGCTCGGCTCTTTGGGATGTGAGTCCAACAACACCTTAATTATTCAAGAGTTAATGGTCAGTGGATTGAAAATATTACATCTGGTATTTGTCATCCAAGCAGCTAGAATTGTTCATTAATGTGACTATTGCCAGCTGATATTTTCAACCTCTAGCCTTAGACGACCGCTAGAACAGTCCTGCTTATATTGCTGACTTTAAGGTTGTCCTTTAGACCTGCTGTGTCCATCGGACCTGCCATCTGTACGACCTCCTGAGAGGTTCCATCTGTCTGCTCTGCCCCAGGCCATCTGCTTGAGGTCCCTGTCCCTGTTTTACCCAGGTTTCCAGGCCGCTTGCCTCGGAATCCATCCTCTAGACCCACCCTGCTCCGTATTCCTGACTAGCCTGGTGGGATGTCCCATCCAACCCTGGAGGAGGGGAATCTCTCTCTTTGTCCCTCCTCTCCAGGCCCCGTCATCGTCATTTTCCATCCATCCACCAGATTCATTTCATTTATTCCTTTTGACCCCTCCCCGGGGTATAAGGGGCAGACAACAAAAAATAACATTAACAAATCAGAACAGGCGGCAGCCAATGCACAGCAAAATAAATAAAACAGAATTTGTGTACATACATAGAAGTCAAAGCAAATCAAGAGAAACTATTCAAAATTTTCTTTAAAAGTTTGAACAAATTTGACAAGACCTTTACTTTTCAAGATGACATTAACTTTTGAAACTTATAAATATTTGGATTTGCTCTATGCCCTTGGACTTTCCCTCCTTTCCCCATCACGGGGCTGCCTCACCCATCTTCACACCTGTTTCCACTTACCTCATTTGCTCTGCAGTTGCCTGGATCTTCCACGACCACCCTCATCATCCGCTCTGTTTTTACCAATACTGATCCTTTGTTCCTCTGCCAGTTTGTCGTTGCATTTTGTGTTTCCTTTCAAGCCACCTGTGACAGTAACCTGATGCCTCGACTGTCTGCGTTTGGGTCACGGTTGCGTCAGTTTCCTGCGATGTCATTGTATCAAATGTCACTGTTTCCCTTGAATTGCTGAAAGTGTATTAATTTACATTTAGCCAAAGATGAATTGTCTCATCTCAAATTCTTCACATTGTAAAATCTTGTCACTGGAAACACCTCTCTTGCTCTAATGCTGATAAAATGACATAACACTGGAACGTCTTTTTCTCACTAGATCTCTTTACACCACAGGGACCTTGATGGTGGCCTTCTCGACTCCAGGTGGTAGCATTTCTCTTTCTCTTTGTTTTGTGCTCCCCAGCACCTTCATAGTCTAAAGAAATACTGCCAAGAAGTAACAGTGACTGTCACATCTGTCAATGCTAATTTTTCTTTCCCCATCAGCTTTGTCCAATCTGCTGTTCCCAGCTCTGTCCCTCCTGGCAGTGGGCGACGTCTTGTTTGTAATGACGAACATGCAGGTACTGAAGCAGCTGTTTGGGATAGAAAAGACTTAATATTGTGTGTTTTGATTGATCTGCCGATATTTTCTCAATTATCCAATTTTTTTGTCCATGAAATGTCAGAAAATGGTGAAAGTTGCAACTTTTTGTGTCCAACCAAAAGTCAAAAATCCCTAAATTTACTATGATATCAAACTGAGAAAAACAGGAAATCCTCGGTATAAAATATAAATTGTAGACGAGGGGGCTGGGGGGGCCTTAGAGTCAGGATGGAGGATGTGGTGGTTCCTTTCTGTACAGCTTAAGGTCTGCCCCTCTGGAAGTTCAGGATCCAATCACAGAAGACAGTGTGAGTCCTAGGTTTTTGAGCTTGATTACAAGCTTGGAGGGCACAGTGGTGTTGAATGCTAAGCTATTGTCAGATAGATAGATAGATAGATAGATAGATGCATTCTACTGGTCCAGGTAGGAGAGACAATGTGAACGGCTAAGGTGATGGTGTTGTCTGTAGATCTGTTTGGCCTGTATGCAAATTATAGTGGGTCCAGTGAGTCAGGGAGGGAAGAGGTGATTTAGGATTTGACCAACTGCTCAAAGCACTTCATAATGTGGAGGTGAATGCTACTGAGTGGCTGTAATTCAGGCAGAGGGCTTTGGTCTCTCTGGGGACAGGGACAGGGATGGTGGTAGTCTTCTTGAAACATGTGGGGACTACAGACTGGAGCAGTGAGGGGGAGACATCTGCCACTTGATGTACATATACCTTGAGAGCTCGGCCAAGTCATGTGCTTTGCGTGATTTAATCGTTTTAAAAGACTTATACAGATATACTAGTCCATATGTTGCATGGCCTAAAGTTAATTTAGACTTTTTTTAAAAAGACTTAAAACAACTGCCAATTAAGAACAATTTAAAAAATGACTTTAATTTTAAAAATAATTTAAGTATTTAAAGAAATAGTATAAAAACCGACAACGCCACCTACAGATTTATAGAGCTCTGGAACTCTTAAAAGGCTTACAGGTTCTTTGTAACCAGGGGTGAGCAGAGTTTAAAAAAAAATAAGCCAAGGGTAAATATTGGCGGGTTTATTACAATAAAAGCAATGTTTTACAAAATAAAATAGATGATGCCTAAAACAAGTCCGTGCAATAACCCTCTGCCCCAGAGTCACTTGCACGTGGGAACGCCAGCAGCCGCCGCTCAGACGTCAACTCGTTCCTAGCCCAGATCGACTCCCGATGCTCCTCTTCCCGCAGCACCTTCTCTGCTGCTCCGGTCGTCCTGAGAAAGATGAACAGACCAGAACCAGTATCGGGCACACACACACACACACACCACAAGCCCAGATTACACCCCTTGCCTGGCCCCGCAGCCGGCCTTCCAGTACCCGCCGCAACAAAAGTTGAAAGGTACTCACGATCTTCCCGGGCGGCAGTCAAACTACCGACCCAGGCTGGAGTATTCTCGCCAGGTACAGGTACAGGTTGCTGCGCTTCAGGCTCTGGCGTCTCCGTGGTCCAGGCTGTGTCTCCGTCGGTCGCTGGTGGCTGCACGTGGCCGCTCCGTCGCTCGTGTCTCCGGCTCGTGTCCCCGTCTCCTGTCCCCGTCTCCTCCTGCTCTGCCGAGTGCTTCTGCTTTTATTTCCTTTTCATCCAGCGTGCTGCACCTGTTGCCCATCTGCTGATTGCTTCTCTGGTTTTGGTCAGTGTCTGTTGCGTTCAGGGGCAATCGGACAAAAAACTGTGCATGCAAAAATAAGAATCTCCCACTAAAAACACAAGCCAGTAAATCTCTACTAAAAACCCAAACACAGCAACTTAAAACAAGTAAAACATGCAGCAAAATATATTAACACATGCATAAAAACCCCCTGTCAACACCGACCCCGTCACACATACCCATTGGTAGCTTTGTCACCTTCTATCTATGCCAATCCTCAATGCCTATGTGCAGTTTCAAATAGATTGACCACGTCAGTGAGTAGAAAAACGTGGGACAGACAGAATGACTGACTGACAGAATGACACACTGACAGTTTCCATGATTATGTACAGCATACCATAC
>NC_065509.1:23283559-23370563 GCF_006386435.1 Epinephelus moara
CAGTTTCATGCAGATCGGTCAAACTTCCTAGGAAGAGATCGATTTTAAGTGTTTTTCAAAAAATTCAAAATGGCGGAAAATCTGTATAACCAGAAGTTATGGGTCCTTGAGGCAAATTTGTTTGCTAGATTGCTAGATGTTTTATTTCTTGAGCAATTTTTTTGCTATGGTGGCAAAAATGCAGAAAGCTTGTTGCACTTTTTCATTTTGAAAGACCAATGGCCAATGGGGAAACTCTAACTTGACCGACTGCTTTGACTGGCTTTCACTTAACTGGCCCCTGCTTTGCTGTCCAGCCAAAAAAAATTGAAGTCTGCCCTCAGGTTATCACTTAACAGAAACACAAGCAAAAGAGAGAGCGTCTGCCCTCAGAGCACTTTTTCTAGCTGCAGGTCTTTTCTCAGACAACACAAGCTTATTCAAACAGGCAATTCAAATCATCAAGAACAAATCTCACAGTGAATGATGGAAAAGTAGATGCAGACAAAAATGCAGACATGTAGACACTGTTTTAATAAATTCAAAATTCTCTCTAAAAGGTAGGAAACCTTTTCGACTCACATCGCTCCACCATCATCACTCTCTACGACGGGGCTGTTGACTCTTCCTCAGCACTCTTTTTTGTCATCAAGGTGAGAAACATTCACACACTACCTTTATATATATATATATGAAATCTATGTATTTATACCATCACTTGTCTTGATGTCTTCTCCTGCAGCTGTTACACGAGTCTGGCATCTCTTTCCGCTCTTCCTTCCTCTTCCTGTCTGCCTGCAGCGTCATTCACCTGCTCAGGACTTTCTTCCTGCTGCCCAGAGACCACATTCCCTACCCGCTGTCTGATGACTACACATACGGGTACAGACCCCCCAACAAACCACACACACATCAACACCTCTCTTGCCTATTTTAAAAGTCTGGGGGTTAACAATTATCTGGCAAGAAAATGCTCTGAAAATGTATTGTGAATGATACAAAGTGTATATTAAATACTTACACATACTTATTATATTATATTCCATTTCTGTCATGATATCCCCCTACATCCTACACACTGGACCTTTGAGCACTTTAAACAAACATCCTGGATCTAAGAGAGTTTAAGATCAAGACTTTGAGACCTGAACAAATCCCCAAACTGCTTCGTCTTTTAAATGTAGATGTACACAACATTTTGTCATGTATTCTGACATGGTTTCTAAGAAGATTTCTATTTTCACTCCCCTGTGCCTACCCTGTCTTCACTTTCCTTCTCTCCCTGAATCATCTGGAGCAAATATGAGATTGTCAGGGATTGTGTGTCTATTGATCTATAACAATAAAAGTAAGAGTAATGACAGACTTTAATGTGTGGACTTTTACAAGTACCCCCCATAGTGTATTGTGATTATACCCTAGCATTGCAGCACTCTACAGTTGTACCGTTGTCAATGAACTGTGTGGTTTACAGTACAAATTATTTGTTAGGATTTGTACACCTTAGGACCCAAAAAGCAGAACGTGGACAAGAGGTTATGAAAAGGTTCCAAAGGGTGTTTTATTGTCAAAAATGAATAGTGATCTTGGTAGGCGTCCACGATGAAGCTGGCAGGCAGAGTGAGCTGGGCAGGCTGCAGAGAGACAAACGGGCAGGCTGGCTGAGATCTGTATCTGGATGAAGCCTGAGACACGGGCAAAACCAGGAGTCAGCAGGAGTGAAAAAAGCGAATAAAGCAAATTAAACAAGAGCCTAAATTTGACCATTACGAATGGAATGTACCAAGCTGGCAAACTGAACGATCAAGCAAAGACTGGTCTGAAGAACTGGGATTTTATACTGCAGGGCTTGATGAGTTGATGAGCCTCAGGCGAGTAGGTGATTACAGCTGTGCAGATAATCAGGCAGCCAGGTAGAGGGATGAGAAAACGCCCAGACAAAGACACACACGCACACACACACACACACACACACACACACACACACACACACACACACACACACACAAGGCAAGGCAAGGCAAGTTTATTTGTAGAGCACAATTCGTACATAAAGTAATTCAAAGTGCTTTACAGAACAAGAAAATGCATTAAAATCACAATACAAATTAAAAACATAAATAATCATTATAAAATGAACTTTAAAAGAGAAGAATGCAGATAAGATCCTTTCAGTCATATGCACAGTGAAATAGAGTTGTTTTGAGCCCAGATTTGAACATTGTCAGAGTAGAGGCCTGTCTCACATCTTCAGAAAGACTGTTCCAGATTTTAGCTGCATAAAACTGGAATCCTGATTCCCCATGTTTAGTCCTGACTCTGGGCACCAGCAGGAGGCCGGTCCCTGAGGTCCTCAGAGTCTGAGATGGTTCGTATGGCACTAACATGTCAGAGATGTACTTTGGTGCTAGGCCGTGGAGAGACTTGTACACAAGCAGAGCTGCTTTAAAGTCTATTCTCTGAGCCACAGGAAGCCAGTGTAGAGACCTGAGCACAGGACTAATGTGCTCGTACTTCCTGGTTCTGGTCAGGACCCGAGCAGCAGCATTCTGGATGTACTGCAGCTGTCTTACGGCCCGTTTGGAGAGGCCAGTGAGCAGGCCGTTACAGTAGTCTAACCTACTAGAGACAAATGCATGGATAAGTCTCTCCAAGTCAGGTTTAGACACTATACCTTTGATTTTGGCAATGTTTTTTAGATGGTAAAAAGCTGCTGATGTTATTGATTTGATGTGGCTGTTAAAGTTCAAGTCTGAGTCCATTATTACCCCGAGATTTCTAACCTGATTTGTAGGTTTTAGAGAGAGAGACTGGAGGTGACTGCTGACACTTTCTCTTTGTTTCTGTGGACCAAATACGATGACTTCAGTCTTGTCTGAATTTAGCTGGAGAAAGTTGTTTTGCATCCACACACTGACCTGTTGGATGCAGTGACAGAGTGAATCCACACACACATACAGAAGACAAACGGGGACTGACAAGAAACACAAGGGAGGGGGAAACAGCTGAAAACAACAGGAATGAGAGGGAGGCTCAGCCGGACCATGACATTATTGCACTTCCACAGTAAGAATAACAAGTTTTGGGTGTGGATATAAGGTCTGAGTCAAAAAACAAACCCATCTGCTCCTTTAAAAACATTAGCAACTCAAACAATGCCCTCAGTCTGTGGATGACCCTCTGTGACCTTTGACCTTTGTCAGGATTACCTGTGGTAAATCAAAGACTCTGTGCTTAGAGCAGACAGCAGCCAATGGTAACGTACTGAAGATGACAGAGGAAACGCCCCTCAACAAAGACGTCCCTGTGACACAAGGTTTGATCACTTTACTGTGGCATGAATAAATACAAAATAAAACATAACAAAATAAAATAAAATAATCAGACATCCTATTTCCCTTCATCTTTGTTCTCTCCTCTTCATCCGTCTCTGTGATCTCCCCTTGCCTCAGAGAAGAGTTTCCGTGAGTGTGTCATGTCCAGGTTCTTTGCGTGGCACCTGCTCTGGGTGTCGGTGATGCAGCTCAGACATTACCTCTTCATTGGCACATTCAACCCAACGCTGCAGAGGCTGACGGAGGGAGAGCCTTCACTGGGTAAACACACACAAACACACCTGTGAGCCATTTACACAATAAAGTAATTCGTATCTTACTGTATTTATTTGCAGCTCCATAGTTTCATTGCAGTATGCTGACTGAGGACCAACTAGTGCAGTGCCTGTTCAAAACGTGCTTGGTCAGAACAGGCCACACCTGACATTGCACTTTCTTGGGTCTTAAGCAATACAATGGCCAAGTGTGAAGTTGATCAGATCAGTGTTTGTTGGGAAAATGGAAGTACAGACATACGTACATACAGAAAGAGACTCCTTTCATTTCAGTTAAACGATGACTGCAACCAGCATGCATGAAATTGAATTTATTAGTTTGGGACTAAAGTCCAATAAACCAGAAATTTAATGTAATATTGTCAAAATAATTCAGTTGATCTGAGACTGTTTTCGATTATCAATGACAATTCAACTCTCTGTATATTCTCTATATATGTCTAGTCAACTAGTTCTCACAATTTAAATTTCAGTTTACTGAGACACAAACCTGGTCATTGAGGAAAAGCAACTGAGGGAGGGTTCACAAAACTCCGATCCTTGACTTATTTATAGGTACAAAACCTATATAAGCAAAAGCAGAAACGAGAAAGCAGATAGGATTCAACATCTGCCCAGTTAGCACGAGCTAACACAGCAGCAGCTGTTTAACAGTCCCAACAAACTCACACTGACACAGAAACGGCTTGACCCTAGCCCCTTTTACACTGCCGGATCAGAGCGACATATCACGCCATTATGCTACCTCACTGTGCTATAAGGTACGAACATGGAAAGGGGGAACAGAGTGGTCTCACCTCTGAGCCGAGAATGGAGGAAGTAACGGAGCTGAAATGACTCCTCTCCTCTCCTCTCTGCAGACGGTTTGCAAGTCCAGATGATGGGGATTTCATTGCAGCCCTATGGCGTGATATCTGTGGGCTTCTGTCACTAAACCCATTAATTACCATTAGCCCTAATGTTAGCCCTGCCACTGTGTGTGTGTTTGTGTGTGTGTGTGGGTGGGTGGACTGTCACCATCTGGCTGTGGCACGGAGCTCTCACTCCCACAGCAGTATAGAATGACAAACCTCTGGCTGGCTGCACAAGACTCATGGCCATACCAGATGTAAACAGGGCCAATGTGGCCACGTGCAGCTCAGACCACCTCCAGATGTGGTCTACGCAATTGGATATCAAGATGCAAAGAACTGAATTTGAATTATGAGAACTTAATGTGGAAGTACAGAGAGAGCTGAATTTTTATTGAGTATTTAATACTGTTTAGGAGCAACTGAATTCAGTTTCCTAATATTACAATTCAAACTGCTGTACGTAACTCTGAAGACAGGTAGTTGATAAAGAAGTTAATTGTTGAGTGTCATTTCAATACTGCTTTGGATTGGAAGTTGGACTGAATCCCCAACCCAGCGTGCTAGTACTGGAAATAAGACTAACAATCAACTACAGTATCTCTCTCCAGAGGTAGGGGAGAACGGGGATGGTTGCAACAAAGGGATAGTTGTAACACTGTCAGTTTGGCCAATTAGAAACGAGCTGTGGTGACATCATCAACATAGTCCATGCCCATTTACAACTGGAGCTCACTGGTGAAGCCGCATGGCTCTGAGTCCAAATTTGTCTGTTCTAGAGCCAAAAAAACGTTTTTCAGGTGAGAAACCAAACATTTTCATCACAATTGTTTTTTGCATAGTGTCCATTGTGTTGTATGTACAATTGTTTCACTTACATAGGTTCAAGTAGTAGTTTCTCTAGTTTAATTTGATGTGTTTCATTAGTGCTAGCTTTGAAGCTAAATGCTAAAAACTATCAGCTCTTTCATGGCTGCTAGGCATGGGGAGGGTTGTAACAGTTCTTAAAAAGTGTGGATTTTGGGCCCACGAAACCTGCACCCCAGGCAAGGACATCTATATTTGCCTCAACTGCCAATGAGATTAAAAATAGTCTATAGGTATTATGCCTTAGTTTGCTCAGATAATAGTTACTCTTTGAAAGTGTTTATTGTTCAGCTATTCAAATGCTGTTCAAACGTCAACCTTTTTTGTATTTATGTTATACATTTCTATTTATTTTAATATTATAATTATTGTATTCTTAGAATAATTTAATTGTTACATCCATCCCCAGCTAGTGTTACAACTCACCCTGGTACTGGGGTACGTTGTAACAGTATACCTCTTTGTATTTGACATTAATTTCCATAATCTGTGATGGTGTAGTCGAGGTCAAAGTGTGTGTTATTTATAGCAGACAAATATGGGTACCACGTATCAAAATTTAAGAGCTCTAACATAAAAACCCACTGAGTTACACTTGCTCAAACAAAAAGTGTTACAATCTTCCCCGGTCTCCCCTACATACAGCACCTTTAAGAGGACATAATTCTAATAATATTATATCAGCAAGAAGCTGCTGCATATGATGAGAGAAAATATTTTTATCTCATATTTTGGCAGACTTGTTGAACTGTTGTTTGAGTCTTTAGTCTCTGACCATCTTGTCTTTGCTTGTGTGTCCCTGCAGTGAGCCAGTACACCAATGCCTTTGCAATGACACAGCTGTGTGGCGTGCTGTGTGCTCCCTGGAACGGCCTCATCATGGACAGACACAAGGGCAAACCTCGTGCTGAAGGTTACATATTACAAATACTAATAAGAATGAGTAATGAACGCAAAAGGCTGCAGCTGTGGCAGACCTAACCTCTGTCCTCTGTTCTGTCATTGTTTCTCAATGTGTGTTTGTAGGAAAGACCGAACAGGAAGCAGACCTGCAGGCTTCAGTGCTTTCTCTCTTCCTGACAGCGCTGCTCTGTGTGGTGTTCTCAGTTTGCGCCACCATCCCATACCTGCCGCTTCAGTACCTCACTTTCATCCTGCAGGTTATTAACCGCTCCTTCCTCTACGGTGGAAATGCAGCCTTCATCAGTGTAGTGTAAGTATCAAACACACAAATACACACATACATACAAGTCATTGTTCACTACACGGGAGTATGTTTCTGTTCATAGAGACGCATTTTTATGAAGACACACTTCATACTTGTCTGTCTTAAAATTAATTCAACTAATAAGAATAAAGTAACAAGATGCATGAGTGACAGTTTTGGAGCAAGAGAGGCATGTTTATGTGCATTCAGACTTTTAACTTTATTTGTAAGGGATGTCTTTAAAGCTTAAAAATTCTCTTTTCTCCTTTTCTATGCACTGCTTTCTTCTTTTTGCTATGTCATCACTTTGTGTGTGTGTGTGTGTGTGTGTGTAGTTTCCCATCCTGCCACTTTGGAAAGCTGATTGGTCTGACCATGGCTCTGTCTGCAGTGTTTTCTTTGTTGCAGTATCCCTGCTTTGCCCTGGTGAATGGACCTCTGGATGGAGACCCTCTATATGTGAGTGCACAAACTGATACAACTGTAACTCTCACTCTGGTGCTTATCCTCCTTTTATCACCATATTTATCTTAATCCTCATGTGTCTGCAGGTGAACATCGGT
The DNA here is from genome assembly GCF_006386435.1 of Epinephelus moara. NCBI lineage: Eukaryota > Metazoa > Chordata > Actinopteri > Perciformes > Serranidae > Epinephelus > Epinephelus moara. Next base: position 23,290,637 of record NC_065509.1, read on the forward strand.
CTGACGCTGCTCATCCTGCTTGCCTTCATCCATCCCCTCTCTGTCTACCTGCACTGTCAAAGACTCACCTCCCAGCGAGCCATCAAGGCCTCCTTTTAAAGTCAAATGAGACTTACACTTACAATGTCTTTAATATCACCAGCGACACTTTTATCTCTTCGGTTTATTCTTTTCATTAATCATGCTTGGGTGGCTGTGTATTGTTGCCATGTGTAACATCAAGTGCCTTTCAGGTTGCAGTGAAGTTTGGTTTTGGGTACAGTCATAGCACAATCACGATGCTCTTAAATAATGCTCGCAGCCGTACTGAATGTATCCATAATAATCAAGAGATTCTGATGTGCAGCCTGCTGCAGTATATACTGTAAATATGCATATGTTTAGGACCAACAATGTGTGATAGGTAGGAAAAAGCTGAATGTAGTAACAGTGTAAGGGACAAATGGAGTCAGAGTCACAAATATCAGTTTATGTTGTTCTAATGGGTCGATCAGTGATGTTGTGAATATTAAAAAAAGATATTTTAGGCAGCCCCTCTGTTTGCTTTTTAAAGAAGAAAATCATCTTGCACAAATCTTGCACAGCCGTTATTTCAGTGTGCAAGGATGCTTTGCACCCGAGCTCTTGACACTTAATGTCAGAAACTGCAAGTTTACTCACCTCACATCCTCAAGGGGACATATCAAGAGGTGGTTTCTTTTCTTACTTTTGGTAGCTCCTCCTACATCTAAGTCTATAAGTAGGAGGGAGGACCACACTTCCTCCACTTTGTTCTTCAAACATGTCCATGTGTCCAGGGTGTTTGATGATGTTTCCCATGAGTCTTTGAGAATCTACCAATTTAAGTAACATTTCCTTTTATATTTTGATGTGTACACGATTGGATTGAAGTTAAGGATAACATCTGATTAATTTGATCAAGTTTGATTGATTACATTTGTTAAATAATATATGTCAGTACCAATTATTATTCAACATGCATTGTATTTAATATAAAACAATTCAAAGACTGGATTTATGATTCAATAATTTATTTGCAGATGTTATAAATGATTTCTCTCTTCTTTTAGAACCATGGCAAACATCATGACAAGCATTATGACAAGCATTTAATCAACATGAACAACAATTAATGACGGTTGAATGTAACAGTTGTCTCCTGGTGGTTTGTGGCTCCAGTAAGAACCTTATATCCTCAACACTCAACCCCCAAATACTCCCCATACATGTTTTTTCTGGGTACTCCGGCTTCCTCCCACAGTCCAAAGACATGCAGGCTAGGTTAATTGGCTCTAAAACTCTAAAAACATGAATGCATGAATGGATGTCTGTCTCTGTGTCAGTCCTGCGATAGTCTGATCGGCTCATCCATTGTCAGTGGGGATAGGCCCTAACCTCCCCGTGCCGATTGACAGGATAAGCGGTTACGGAAAATGAATGAATGAATGGATAGTGCTATCAAGCAGAAACATTGCCTTATTGTACAATGCCTAGAGGGTGTGTATCAAAAAATTAACAAAGGAACAGAACGGGCATGCACTCGGCCAATTGTCAAAATATTTGTCCAGCAGTCTAACCGTAGACTCCAGCACACCTCTGTCCAGGTGAGGAGCAAAGCTTTCATGTACAGTAACGCACATACAGGCTCCCTCTGGTCTGAAATTAGTGATGTCTAACAAAACTGCCCAAGCTGAAATTCTGTGCAGCAGAATGATTCAGTTTCTGTTGACATCAGAGGGCAATTTGAGCAAAGGCACCAGTCACCACTGTTTTCTCTCTGCAGCTCAGGTTCTGGGTCATCCCCCACCGGTGGTGCCCTCTTGTCCAGCTCAGCTGCAGCCTTGGCCACTCTCAGCTGTATTTCTTCAGGTGGGACGAATAATACCGTGCCCGAATATGTAAAGCTGGCCAATACACTGTAAAAAATGTTCTCGTCCAAAACATCCTCTGCACTCATAATAAATGATAGCATTTTTACTGCTGGACATGTAGCTAATTTACAATGCGAGACAAGGAGGAGGATTTGTTTTTAGATGCATATAGAGCAATGGTTCCCCACTGGTGGGTCGCGGCCCAAAAGTGGGTCACCGGCCCATTCTGAATGGACCACAAGTGACTTGCAAACATGTCAAGTTTGTAAAAAAACAAACTTTATGTTTAAGTACAGTAAATTTCCAGCAAATCGAGTTTATTTTGAAGTGTTGCTTTGTGCTGTAGAGTGAGTGACTAATGGACAGCAACTTGACAGAGACAGCAAACTAGCTCGACAACTTGGCCAAACGCTAGTATGATGCTGAATGTATTAAAATGTGGGAGCTTGAATTGATGATGAAGGAGAAATCTGAACCCCTTTGCTGGACCAGTTGGGAACCACCAATCCAGAGCACGCCTCTTCGGTTACCAGAGGTGGAGACTCAAAATATAAGCCTAAATAGTTTGCAGTTCTTCTGAGCACCACGTATATCACTGGTGCATAGAAGAACAGCAGATTTTGAAGCAGCCCTCAGACACACAGAGAGTACTATAAAAACATGTTTCATATCACACTATATCCCAAATTTGGTTTGCAAATATTGTGAGAATTATTGTGCTCTTGCAGGCAACTGTCTACTTCAGATGCTTTACGGAAATATATAACTTAAGTTGAACTGTATGTTATTTACCTTGACATAAAATTATCCAGCTCTACTGAAATAAATAATGATTTTAAATGTGTTTACTTAACTGAGTCCATGTTTTCAGTTGATTGGGTATTTTTTTTAACAGATTTATGTGTTTAACTGAACATTAGCTGCACAAGTTCCAATTTTTTTTTTTAAATGCAAAGTTTACATTTTACTTTACTTACTTCTCTTTAAAATCACATTTTATTATTTCCTGTGACAAATATTGATTGTTGTAAGCAATGGTTGAGGTCATTATAGGATCTGAAAGTCATTTAAATCAAGTTATTGATGAAAAAAATTCGAAAATCAAAGTTACAAATAAAACTGATTGATTGAAAAGAGACTCTCGGGAAACAGGGAACTGTTTTTGTGACGACAGCAGCTGACTGGAGCTCTACATCCCTGAACTTAATGAAACGACATGCATTAGTCTAAACATAATCAAATGATTTAACATCAAAGGGTAATTCCACCAATTTTACACCTCAAAGTCTGTATAGGGGTTTTAGGAAGTGCTACTGCATAGGATAAAAAAGTTGTATAAGTTGCCTCACTTGATGTCAACCTGCAGGACTTACAGCAGCCTCAGGGGGACAGTCTGTCGTCTCCTGTGCATACGACTCAGTCTGGGTAGGAGTTGCCATGATGTTCCTGATAGTGGTGGAGAGGTTTCACACAGGGCAGAATTGTCTCTGGCAGGGTTTAACCTGAAATAGCAGGAACACACTGCTGTGTGACAATGCAGTGAGCTCAGAAAAACTTGCAACTGTGCCAATTCTGTGTGTGTGTGTGTGTGTGTGTGTGTGTGTGTGTGCGTGTAAACATGTGCCATGGTGGACCCACACAAACACAAGCACCCATAACAAACAGTAGTAACCGTATCCAACAATTTGTTTGCTGTTGCCGCAAACCTGATACAACCAGTTTCCTCCCACACTGCGTTTTTTTCTTAACGAAAACAACCTAATGGTCTAGTGTGTAGGATTCAGTGGCATCTTGTGGTGAGGTTGCAGACTGTGACCAATGGAAACATCTGCCATGTGCCAAACCTGTAGGAGAACCACGGTGGCCACGACAAATATGCAGATGGTCGTTTGTTGTTTGGTTTATCTGTTCTTCACTGGACCTTTAAAGTTAATTTAGGATACACAGAATGGCAACATTTAGGATGTAATATACTGGGTTATAGTGCCTCATCATAATGAATAATGATCAAGCAACAATCTTACATTCCACAAGCAGTGATACGTTACTTTTTTACTGTGAAGACAGCGGCAAAACCTGTCCTATCACTGCCTCACAGCTCTCACTCCCCCTCCGAGACTGGCTCAAAAGATTTAATTGAACATAAGGCTGGTGGTCAGTGCTTGTGGACTGCTGTTTATCCATTACAGTTAGGACATTACTAACTGTAGTAATGTACCTGATCTCCCCCCCTTTGATGTATCCTGATCATCTAGGTCTGAGTTGGTGTGGATGTTGCAGGTGCTTGGACTGGCCTCAGGGTGTGTGTATGTCCCAGGCCTTGCACGTACTATGGTGTCCATTAGCCTGCCAGTGGACCCTGCTCTCTGCTCTCCAAACTTCCCCTTCCTTCTCCTGGCTTGCTTTTACTATAGGGGCTTCATTCTACTATTATATTTGGATCTTGCTTGACTTTTTCTTTTAAATTCCCACAGTGATATCATATTAATGATGCAGTAGTAATGTATTGATAACACAGTGGTAATACATTGATTATATATTGATAATACAACTCAGTACACTGTGATTATGCTTAGATTTTGGTGCTCTTGATTACCTTTTAACTCAATTTGATAGGATATGATATACATGTACACATATACACATGCATACACACACACACACACACACACACACACACACGTATGCATATATATATATATGCATTCACACGCACATAGTGATCAGATAGCTGTTTAAAACAAAACCTCAACACTGTGCTCGTTGCCAGGATCGTGAAAACATTCTGCACAATCACTGCCAGATTAGGAAACATTTTAGCATGCTCCTCCCACCACCATAAAACCTCGAAAGCATCCTCCTTGGATGTCTTGAACTCAATATAGGCTGCTACCTCATCCTCAGGCTCCATGTTGGTGACAAATATGACAATGGGGTCAAAGGTTCAACTTATGTCATTAACTTTCAAAGTAAAAGGAACTGCAGCTCGATAATAGTCATTTAGATGTCAAATATGTCACATCTTTTTTATTTGTTTTATTCTAAAAAAATAAAATATATATTTTTTTGTAGTTCATTTTTACCAGTGCCCATACCTGTAGAACTATAAAGTTACATATTTTAACCCATTATACAGCCTTTTGTGGGTTACCTGTGGGTTAGCTATAATTTGTTATTGATAGTTGGTGTTTTGTTGTATGAATGAAAAAAACTGTCCTAGTACTATGTACTACTATGTATGATATGTAACCAGGGCACCAAACAAAACCTTGGTCTCAGTGGATTTCCCCTGGGTAAATAAAGGTTAAATGAAATAATTTATAAATATAATAACTCTTTATACATCTACTATTGACAATGTGGGTCAGAAGGGACTGCCTACAGAGTTGTATTTGATCACAGTTTGCCTTTTAGATCCATGCCGTTCTGTTTTTTTTTCCACAGGTGACAATAAAGGGCCTGCATAACAGTTGGACTCTTTACAACTCTTTATGCAGGTCTTCCTGTGCTTAATTGTCACCTGTTTGACCATGGTGTTGTCAAAGTTGGCTCTCTCCCCTTCTATGTTTTATGTGCCTACAGATTGCAGTGGACAGGATCAACAGTTCTCTCTTGTTTTAACCTTTGCTTCAATATTATTGTAACCTTTTTCAGGCAGTGGGTTAGCAGTTGGCCGTCCCTGGCTGCGAAGAGAATGTAGCATTTTCTCCTGTATGTCTATAAAACAACCTTACAAAAACTGCCAAATTACTGACATTCATTCATTCATTCACTTTCCGTAACTGCTTATCCTCTTGAGGGTCGCAGGGGGGCTAGAGCCTATCCCAGCTGACATTAGATGAGAGGCAGGGTACACCCTGGACAGGTCGCAAGACCATCGCAGGGCTATAACACATAGAGACAGACAACCATTCAGACTCATGGCCAATTTAGAGTCACCAATAAACCTATCCCCAACCTGCATGTCTTTGGACTGTTGGAGGAAGCCAGAGTACCCAGCGAAAACCTACACTGACACAGGAGAACATGCAAACTGCGCACAGAAGGGCTCCCTCCTGTTTTCAAACCACAACTCATTATAAATTGGTTCAGTATTGAGGGAGGCGGATGCAGCCGGCAGCCGCGAGGTAGATATGGGGGCAAATGCGTCCCATATAAGTTTGTGCATTAAAAGTGCTTTTTTTTGCCATTGACCAGTTCAGATCGCCAGTGCTATCTCTACGCATCTCTCATACGCACACATACACATGGAGAAATAGGGCCCAGGTTGAAAAATACTGAAGTTATCCTTTAAGGGTGAAACTCTGGGTCTCTTGTAGAAATACATCATGTTTTTAGAGTAAAAACAGCAAACTTTTAATATCTACTTTCCTGTCAGTACTTGACTATGGTACCAGTATCTATATACATGCTACCTCTACCACCTTGAAATAGCTTGACACTGTTTATCACTCAGCACTTTATTTTATTACTGGTGATCATTTTAGAACACAGTATTGTAATCTTTATCAGACAATGCGTTGGTCATTCCTGGCTTCATTTGCTTATCTGAATAAAATTGGTTTCTGTGGGTACCCACGAGTCTCCCCTTTACAGACATGTCCACTTTATGTTAGTCCCACACAGTTTAGGGCACAAACTCGTATTTGCATATAATAATTAACTTAACACACACAATAATAAACTTGACACACAGTGTTGAGCTGCATCTCAAACTTCGCCACTTCTATGTAGCATATACTGCTGACTGTAACAAAAAACAAACATGGGTCTACAGTATCTGGGTCTCAGAGGGTTAATTACATGCTGCTATTTTGTCTCTTGTGCTGGTGTCTCAGGTGTGATTATATGTCTTTGCAGGGGAAGTTGTTGATAAATAGTGTACATTAAGAAACATGTTAAAATGCTCTTACATCTGCTAATAACATAATGTATGCCACTTCCTTCCTGTAGTTTCCCGTCGTGCCACTTTGGGAAGGTGTATGGTCTGATCATGGCTCTGTCTGCAGTGTTTACTCTGCTGCAGTACGGCTGCTTTGCCCTGGTGAATGGACCTCTGGATGGAGACCCTCTATATGTGAGTAAACAAAGTGATACAACTGTAAATCTCACTCTGGTGCTTCTCCCTTTATCACCATCTGTATCTATGAACTCTCCTTTTACTGTTTCCTCCTCTCTCCCTTCATGTGTCTGCAGGTGAACATCAGTCTGACGCTGCTCTGCCTCCTGGGCTTCATCCATCCCCTCTCTGTCTACCTGCACTGTCAAAGTCTCGCCTCCCAACGAGCCATCAACGCCTCCTCCTAAAGTCTGTCAAATGAGACTCACACTTAAAATGTCCATATTATCACCAGTAACACTTTTACCTCTTCAGCTTGTTTGTTTGATTAATGGTGCTTGTGTGGCTGTATTAGTTGCCATATGTATCATCGAGTGCTTTTCAGATTGCAGTGAAGTGTGGTTACGGGTATAGACATAGTGCATTCACCACAAATTGAATGTGTTTATATAATTGAGGGCTTCTGGTGTGCAGCATGCTGTGGTTGTATAACAATTTACCTCTTGAGAGATTTCCAGGATACCTCATTTTCTTTTCACTCAGTGATCTGATGCAGTTATCAAATCTCATTTGAAGCTGCTTTTTTCTGCACTTGAGTCCAAAATGTTGTTTTTTTCCCTCCACTTTACAATAATGTTTATGTCAGTATGCAACTCAAAAGTTATCTCTTTTTATAGGAGACATGAACAGTAAAATGATCTCCCTTTATGTCTTTGTTGTATCTGACATATAAAGTGTGTGTTCAGTGTGTCTGTGTAGTTCAATGCAAGAATTTTGTGTCATAGAGGATTCAGTTGTTAAATATAACAAGGGAAACATGTTCCCTTTTTTTTATTTTTTTTATTTATTTATTTATTTTTTACCAATAAATGTATGTTTAGGTTGATTGCTGTCTGAAGTTGTGGTAGTGTTGATGAAATGTAATTCTAAATATGCAAACGCTTCATTGTGCTGCACCAAATAAAATTTTAATTTTAAAGATAATTATTATTTGTTTATTTATTTGTGCTGGATTAATGTATCAGTTTCTACTGTGCCTACGTCAGATGGTATAGAAAATGGAAAATGCAATGTAATCTAGTGAGAGGATATTTAAAAAAAAAAAAAAAAAAAAGACTATAAAGGAAACAATTTAAGGATCTGTTTGTTGCACACCTTGACTGTATTAAAATAAAACACAATTTTAAGACTAAGCCCTGAATTCCTCCTTTTCTCCAGTGTTCAGTTTAGTGAGTATTTAATGCAACATCAGCTGCACAAGGTTTTATTGTCAAATTGAAAAATTTCTCAATTGGGACTACATATGTATTTCATCGAGTTTTTAAATTATTTTCATGTCCGCCAGATTTTAAAGCAGAAAAATTGATTGTCTTGAAAAAAATAAAGTTAGAAACACTTGACAAGCACGTCCAGTGGACGTTTTTCACAGCGGACAGTTTGACTGTCATAAGCACAGGTGTCACTAATAACACTGACGAGGGCTTCGTTGTATTCAAGTCTTCCAGTGAGAGTGCCAGCATTCACAACAGCAAGAACCTGAAATCAAAATAGGTAAATGGAATTTAGCCAACATTCATTTCAATATTTACACCTGTGTTTTTCCTGTGAAAAGTGACAATGTCTTCTAAAAAATTTTTTTTTTAAAACATCCAACCAACCAGAAACCATCATGCAATTAAACTGCAGTGGTCATTATTTGAAGTGCCTATGTTAATATTGTAGAATACTGATAAGCTGTTGTTTTTCAGAAAAGAGCAAAGTTTGTGTGCATTATTTGTGTGAGACTGTGCCCCTGTGGATAATAGTAGTTTCAACAGACAGCCAGAAGAGGATGCCAAAGACCACGGCAAATGTTGTCACAAGAAACTGAAGGCATGAAGATGAGAGAGAAAGCAAGCTAGCTTTGCTCACTCAGAATAGGAAGGAGATTAAAATCCCCATGAAAGGAAGAAGCATTATTTATGTTTGGAAAGTTTTTTGGAGAATTTAAAGAGCTTAATGCAGAAACATCAACTTTTCTTGAAGATGGAGATTTATACATCAGGATCAGTAACTGGTACATGCCCAGATGTGTTGATTTTGAGGATTTTGTTCAAGAAACAACAAAGAACAAGATTAAAAATGTAATGAGATGCTCTAAAGAACAGAGAGATAGAAATCTTATGAAGATGACAATGAAGTAGATGATAGCATCTCAGAGATCATCTGTCTCATCCATCCAATAAAACCACACTGGCTCCGTGCTCAGTCACTCATCAGATGTGTCCAATACAGTTCTGCTGGTTTGAAGCTGGAGGCAGAGTGTGACGGGCTGTAAGCGCGTGCTACATTTCTAAAGGCAAAGATAATATAGAAGAGCACACTTAAAGGCATGAAAAGAGCAGCTGGAGCAAGAGGCCAAGATAAAAGTTTATGAAGATTATGAAGGTGGTAAAATTACATGAATGAATATTATGAGACAAAAAGCAAGTACAGAGCAGAGTTAAGGGACACTTGTTATGTTAAATATGAAGATGATGAGTAGGGATGAATATCGGTACTCAGTACCTTTAAGGTACCAATCAAAATAACTCAGGTAATATGGCATATTCTCCAGTCAAATGTTCCCTTCATTCAGCCGTTTTTGTACCCAGATCTAGAAAAAAAAGACTATTTTTATGGCTTTGCTTGCAGTCAGTCAATGCAAGCGTTTGATTTATTGCGAAATGTAATTGGTCCACGGTCCACCACTGCAGCAGCTACATCACATACAGTCTGTGGTGTGGTGAAGTCAGTGTGTTTGAAGGAGTTGGCAGTTCATCGTGCTGAGATACCACAAATATGTTCCAAAGTATGGCTGTACTACACACCGGTGGTGTCTGGTGGCATTTTACAAAAAGAAGTACTGTTACGGCTGTATGTGTTCTGTGCTGTTGTCCCTTTTCTCTCCATTGTAGATCTGCCCAGGTGTGCTGCATTGCCTAACGAGATGCATTGCACTTGGCGTGGAGGAGGTGCTTAAGAGCTTCTGTGCCAGCAGCAGAGGACAGAGGCCTGTGGTGTGGGGACTGCTGGACCTGCTGCCTCTCAGCCTGGGATTTTATTGTCTTGTTTGCATGATTTGTGTTAATGAATCCCATGGATTTGTTTCAAAGGTGTCTCATGTGGTTATTTTGGGTCAGTGGTGGAGTTTTGTTCACCCCATCGGAGCACCCAATGGTGGGTATCAGTATCACTTTGAGGGTACTGGTGTCATAATCTTTTAAACAATACCCAGCACTATTGATAAGAAACACGTGGGTTTTCCTGCACCTGCAGAAAAGCAGCCTCCATCTCAGAGCTTTGCCTTATAGAGTAGCCAGTTCCACAGCAACGGTAGACCATTTACAGCAGGCACTCACTTCTCATGGCATTTCTGAAATAATGCAGTGCCAAAATTGGATAACGGAAGTGCTAGTCAAGCAGTAAAACGTGACATATTTCCCACAGAGAGATGTTTCAGCATTCTCAGGAGATCCGCCCAGCTATCAGTCATTCAGAAGGGAGTTCAGACAGCTGACTGAGAACAACACTGATGAACAAGATTCATCAAATCCACTAGAGTTCCAGAAGAGAATTTCAGATCTGTTGTGGTTCTTGGGGTAGCCTGATGGCAACCTTAAGTCAGAGCCAGCAGTGTAGAGAATAGTCCTACACAGGGATTGTGCTGTAGAGCCACTAAGAAGTCTCTGCCTTACACAGAACCAAACAACAGCAGCATCATGCCACTCCAGTGTCACATTTTTAGACAGCATGCTGATATCACAGAAGCAAAAGAGGCTTGATGGGCTTGACATGTGACACAACAGCGTAGGGCTCTGGTGTGATATATAACGTGCGTCAGAAGCGCTTTATAGACAAAATCAGTGACATAACATGGCACTTAACAACCATTTGCTGTTCCTGTTGCCTTCTGCTCAGAGTGTCAGTAGCTACAGTTGTCGTTTCGCCAGTCTTATTATCTGATGCTGCCTTGAGGTGAGACAACTCTGTCCCCCCTCCCTCATTGTACCTTTTATACAGAATGGTGAATTGACATAACAGGATGAAGAGGCAGTGTAAAAGGGCCTTATGTGTGTGCATGTGTATGTAGTAACTTCCTCCCCTAGCTGTACCTCATTTACACTAAGAAGGATGGCCATAGATAGGAAAGTGAGGGCTGCAAAGAAAGCTGTTGAGATAGTCCTAAACACCTTTAATGTTGGCGACTGTCTACACCCAGTGTCATTAGACAAGCATGCTGTTGTTCCAATCAACAACATTATGCCTCAGTGGAGGATTTAGTTTGACCAAATGGATGAGCAACTCAGGGGCATTGCTCAGTCCCTCCAGGAATTTGTTGGGTGTTTTGGGAGCAATGTGTGGTGCAGTATCTTGCCCATGGATACTTTCACATGACTACAGGGATCAACTGATCTTCTGATTAGTGGACAAACGCACCACAGCTGCCCCACAGTAGCACACAGTGTCAAATAACCCCTATTTTATGAGGGGTTCATCACTTGTATGTGATCATTTCTGCATGGTTCACATCTTTAATTAATACTTTACAGAACAGCAGTAAGCCATTTTATATTCCCCTCTTGCATAACTTTGTCTTTTTAGCTCGCTCTTATCTTCACAGAGCCCCCAGCAATCATAATTGATGCAAGAGGGCTGCAGAGCATCTGGACCATTTACTAATAGGTTACTAATACTTACAACATCAGACGTGATGACTCATTTTTACAGCAGAGGAATCCTTTGTGAAGCATCTAACATGTTTCTAAATTACTGCAAACCTGATGGTTCATTATAAAGTGAAAAACTCACAACACATCCACACTGGTAATAACCATTCCAGTTTAGAAGTGGAGCAAAATAAAGCAAAGGGAATTTTCATTGCTTGACTCAAATGGTTTCTTAACTGTTAATAAACCATTTATAATATATGCTGTATTAGAAAGTGGTGCAAAAATATCTAATAGAGTTATTCACTTCATCAGTGTTATAGTGTCACATTACCCAGGGAGCCAGTGAGGTCTAATCTCAAGCATTTAGTTGGAATAAAAGTCTACAAACAGTGCAGTGAATAGATGCTGATGAGTGCTCTGTTCTGGACCCACCATCCCCTTCTCTCTTTGGAGGCACAGGTTTTAGTTTTCATTTGTGTGTGCTTGTAGGAGAGAGCTAACAGGAAGCTGACCTGCAGGCCTCGGTGCTTTCCTCTCTTCCTGAGTACATAGTATATAAGTGATACAACTGGTCCTTCCTTTATCACCATCTTTATCTTTGAATTCTCCTCTCACTGCTTCCTCCTCTCTCCCTTTACGTGTCTGCAGCTTGTCTGTAGCTGCTCAGCCTGCTCATCTTCATCCATCCCCTCTCTGTCTATCTGCACTGTCAAAGACTCGCCTACCAGCCAGCCATCAATGCCTCCCGTTAAAGTCTGTCAAATGAGACTCACACCTAAAACGTCCTTAATATCACCAGTGACACTGTTAATTAATTAAGGGCTTCTGGTGTGCAGCATGCTGCAGTCCTAGATAACACTTTACCTCTTGTGAGATTTCCAGGATACTTCTTTTTTTTTTTACAGCGAGTGATCTGATGCATAAACCAAATCTTTTTACACTCTTCTACAACTTCAGAGTGTCATTTGATGCTGCTTTTTTCTGCACGTTATTTATTGTGTCCGACATATAAAGTCTCAGGTGTTCAGTGTGTCCGTATTGTTCAGAAGACAAATTTGAAGTCATGAAGGATTCTATTTTTCGAGTTTTAAATATTTTACATTGATGTTGGTTGTTTTTTGTATTCTGCTTATTCTTGAAATGCCCAGCCTGAAGTGGTGGTAATGTATTTTCAGTGTAACTTCAAAGATGCAAACCCTTCAACATCTAATATCTTCAACATCAATACATCTTTTGATATGAACTTAAGCAGTGTAGTAAAAAAAATTATTACTTGTTAATCTTTAATAAGTGTCACCTTACCACCATTGTGAGAAACATTATGCACTTGCAGGCAGCTGCCTACTTCAGATAGAAAATGCAACTGTAATCTACTGAAACGAAATTAAACATGAATGGATCTGTAAGTTGCAGACTTTAACTATATTCAAATGTATTAAAATAAATGTTAAAGTGATATTTAAAGAGCCGTCCCTGAATTCCCCCATTTTATTCCTAGTGTCCACTTTACTTTAGTTCATGTTTATTGTTGATTGACTGGTGTATTTAATGCAATATCAACTGGCCAAGGTTTTATCATCAAATGCTTTTTTTGTAGTTAAAGCAGCATTATTATATATCATATTTTATGTCTACCTAATTTTAAAGCAGAAATTCCTATTTTATTTAAGTTACAAACCCTTGACACTTTGGAGTTGTAAAAACAAGATGCCCTCAAGTATATTCATTTGCAGATCATCACCAAAACAATGACTAATTAAAGTGGCACTCTACAGATTTTACTAACTAATTAGTTTATGGAAGTTCAATGCCAAAGTGACCCTGTGAAAAACACTCTGCAGAAGTTTTCAGTAGCCTTATTTCACATGGTACAGTTTGAGGAAAAACAGTTGGTGGGGAGACAGCAGCTGAATGATGCTCTGTGGTGCTGGACTAAATAAAAAGTGATGCATTTGTCCAAACAGAATAAAGCTCATCAAGGGCAATAACAGGGAAGTGGGCTGACTTCTCATTAAAGGGACATTGCAGCAATTTATGCATGGAATAAAAAACACAATAACAATATCTCTGGTTCTGCTGCATCAGTTTTGTCTGACCATGTTTCAGGACCCGATCTGATTCTATAAGTAAAGTCCAAACCTGCAGGATTCACAATGACTACAAAGGACAGTCTTCCATCTCCAGTCTATACTGAGACTCTTAACAGCAGTCTGGGTAGGAGTTGCCATGTTGTTCCTGATGGTGTTGGAGAGGTTTCACACGGGGCAGAATCGTCTCTGGCAGGGTTTAAACCTGAAATAACAGGGACACACAACAACCCCCACAACAGCCTCTCTCAAGTTCTCTGCACACCTGCTGTGTGATATTGCAGTGAGCCCAGAAAAACTTGATGCAACTGCACAAAGTCTGTTGCATCAAGTGTGTGTCTGTGTGTGTGCGTGTGTGTGCGCAGGGAACAAGTGCATGGTGGCAGGTTACTCCCTGGCATCTGCGTCATTGATGATCAAAACCTCAGTATCTTGGCAATTTAAAAATACAGAATTGCATAAACAAATGTATGACAGAAATAGGAGCGAAGGCTGGGGGAGTGAAGGATACAAATAAGCCAGTCTGTTAATGAGGTGATTTGTTATGTGTTGTTTTGCTTTTTTTAATCGGACGGAATCTGTTGCAGGGACTGTGGATGGCTTTATGACACATATATTCAACAGGCTTACGCGAAATCTGCCAGCTAACTCATGTCTGTTCTCTTTGACTGAAGCAACAGGAGAAAAACTGTGATGGCCTCACTTCATCAGCCTTAATGTGCTGTTTTCCATCTGCTGTGGGGAGCTGGTGGGAAAACAAATTAGGCTCTGACACTGAATGAATGAAATGCAACAACACGTACATGGAGCTTATTGATGTTCTGAGTTATGTGTTGCAACTCAAAAAAGCCAACTAAACTGCTAAAGATGAATAAATTTGGTGACTTTTCAGTTTCTCTTAACCCTATCACCATCCATCCATCCATCCATCCATCCATCCATGTTATCCAAGGCCTGGTCATGACGGCAGCAGGCTAAGCAAGGAAGTCCAGCTCTCACTCTCCTCAGCAACGCTTCCCAGCTCCTCCTGGGGGATCCCAGTGTGTTTCCAGGCCAGATGAGATTTATAATCACTCCAGCCTGTTCTGGATCTACCCTAGGGCCTGGGAAACCTCTGTTCAGGAGGCAACCTGATCAGATGCCCAAACCACCTTAGATGGCTCATTTTGATGTGAGGGTGCAGCGACTCTACTCCGAGCTCTCTCTGGATGTCTAAATGCCTCATTGTATCTCTAAGGCTGAGCCCAGCCACCCTACAGAGAAAACTTATTTCAGTTGCCTCTATCTGTGATCTCATTCTTTCGGTCACTGCCTGAGGCTTATAACCGTATAGGTAAGGGGCAGAATGTAGATGACTGGTAAATTGAAAACTTTGCCTTCTGGCTCAGACTCTCTTCACCACACGGTCCAGCACAGTACATCACTGCTGACGCTACACCAAAACTGCTTACCAATCTCACGCCCCATTTTACCGTCACTAAAAACAGATTCTGAGATACTTGAACTCCTTCCCTTGGGGCAACAACTCACTTCCAATTCAGTAGGTGCAATCCACTGTTTCCTGGCAGAGAACCATGGCCTCAGACTCGGAGGAAATCCTAACCCAACCACTTAATACTCTCCAACTCCAACTCTGATTCCATGTCCTCAACTTCCCCCATGATGCATGGGGGAAGTTCTTCTGGAGGTGGAAGTTGAAGACCTCGTTGTCAGGGGCCTCAGCCAGATGTTCCCAGTACATCCTCACTACACGTTTGGGTTTATCAGGTCTGTCCGGCAGCCCTTTACCTAAGCATGTCATACAGCATACAGCCTTTGACCTTTGGCCTAGGATGCTGTGGTACAAAGTGCTTTCATGAACCACCCTATGCTCAGACATTGTCTTTGTTATGGCCACTTCATGACCAACACAGACGTCCAATAACAAAGTAGCACTTGGGTTTAGATGAGGCCATTCCTCCCAGTTGCCCCCCTCCAAGTTTCTCTTTGCACACATGAGTGTTGGAGTTCCCCAGCAGAAATATAGAGACTCCAGATGGTCTGTCTTCCAAGACACCATCCAGAGACTCCAAGAAGGCCGGGTGCTCCAAGCTTCTGTTCAGTATATAGGTACAAACAATTGCTGAGACTTGCTCTCAGTGACTGGCAATCACTTAGAGGCAACCCTCTCATTCCCTGGGGAAAATTCCAACACAGCCGGGCTCAGCCGGGAGCTCATGAGTATCCCCACACCTGCCCAGTGCCTCTCAAGGGCAACTCTGGAAAAGGTGAGAGTTCAGCTCCTTTATAGGACTTTGGTTCCAGAATCAATGCTACATCTAGATGGTCCCGCTACATCTGCCCCACCAGCTCTGGATCTTTCCCTTCCTGAGAGGTGGTGTTCCACATCCCTGGAGCCAGTCTGGGATGCCAGGGGTCAACACGCCTTTGCCTGTTTCATGCAGTTCTGTGTCTGACAGAGTCCCATGTGGCAAGACCCGGCTACCAGATGCTCACCGGCAAGCTCCCCGCTCAGATTTGATCTACCTGATGAGAAAGGTGCCCCAGTTTCCCTTTTCCAGGTGAGGTGCCACTCCTTTTTTGCATTCATACGAGGTCTATGAATCACTCTCAGTCTGGCCCCTACCTAGGACCATATCTGGGGCGAACCTAACAGGAGAGAGTGCGCCCAATAATACAGCTCCCAGGGTCACAGCACCACACAAACCCCTTTACCACATTAAGGTGATGAATCAACCTCTATGGCTGAAAAATGAAGCTAACATGGAAGTGACAAAAACTGCAGTTTTTTGAGTTGAGTCTCTTATGGATGTGATGTCTCGGTGTCCACATACTTTTGTCCGTATAGTGTATTTTTATCTCACTTTTTTACCTTTACCTTATCATGTTTGTAAAACTGAAGTGAAATAGGATTTCAGGTATATGATTTAAGACTAACTGTCTCAGGATGAAGAACAGAAGTCAACGCCGCTCTACTTTACTGAAAATTAATGTTTGAATTAATTTCTCACATCCAAGAAACTAGAATTCTAACACCCACATCACATTTAATTACAATTTTAAGGCCTTTAAAAATCTCAACAGGCGTGTATTTGAATTGTTTGCAAATATGAACTTTACACACAGAGGCTTCTCTTCTGACACTCCAACTAAATATCAAATGATTCATAAGCTCATTAACAAAGTCTTGTCAGACCTTTGCTGTCCCCAATGACACCCACATTTTGTCTGATTCATACTTCACGTATCAGCCTCACATTGTGTTTCATAGCTTGGATTTCAAAGAATGTGGAGAACTTTGATATTTAACTAGTAGCTGATGTTGAGATCCAACCTCCTGGAAGCCGGAAGACAAAAAGTTCAAATTTTTATCATTATTATGTTACATAGCTATTTAAAATTTTTGGGTTGTAAGAAACAGAACAATAAGAATTTTTCTTAAAATTGCTATTAATTAATGTTTTACAACATATTTCTTTTCATGGACATCAGGTCAATCTGTTCCACAAAACGTACATTTAATTAGTACATTTACACTATAAAACTGACTTTTAAGAAATGTAACATTAAAGATATTGTGCATGCTTTTAATTGGTTATACATAGAGTGTGTGCTCATGTGTGTGTACAAGAAAAATAATCTGTTTACCCTTCCTTAGCTCTATGTTAAATGGCTAAAACTTCAGAATCCTAATTTATGTGTCAATTCTGATCCAAAATGGTGGTGGTTAATGGCTTCTTCTGGCTTTTTTCAGCTGATTTGTCCTCCTCTGAGCTTTCACCATCTGCTCTGCTGCCAGGCTCTGGGGTTTTCCCTGTATCTTGACCATGGATGGATTACTGAATGGGCTTACTAGGTACAGGCCAAAACCCAAAGGGTCAGGGGGCTCCCCTGGCCTTCACCTGCAAAATGTCACTCAAATGAATGTGAGCCCACCAGGAAGACATTCAAAATTACCATAAAGAGACACAAAAAGATGACAAAGAGATGCAAAACAACCACATAAAGGCACAAAATTACCACAGAAACACAAAACCACAAAAAGATGCATAACCACTACAAAGACACCATAGACAGTGGAAAAAATAATGAACGTGACTACCGTGACATTACGCAATGGTTTGTAGACTCCTGTGTTGAAGCCACTGATTTTGGCATTTTGGCCATCGCCGTCTTAGTTTTGTGGAGCCAGAAGTGACCAGATTTCGATGAGAGATTGGAGCTGTTGAGGAGCGAGAGATGGATCTGACCCATAGACTGTCATGACACCTCACAGACAGCCTGTCACTCAAAGCATCCATCTCTTAATTATGCATAACTCTAACTGTGCGTTCACACCAAACACGATGGACGCCACAAGTTTCCATTCAAAATCAATGTAAATGACGCGATGACACGCGATGTCGCTTCGGGCGATGCGTTTCAGGCGATAAGAGCGACGCGATGAAGTGATGACGCGTCCATCGCCTCATCACGTGTCGCTTGAAGTTGAAAAATTTGAACTTTTCAAGCGACATCGCGTGACGCTGTGCCGCGACATCCAATCAGCGTTCATTTTCATAAAGGAATTATAAGCAACTAACCGGAGACAGATGGACAGGCTCTCCGCAGCTGGGATGGAGCGCCTGTAGTTGGTGTCCAAGCGGGAGATCCTCGCACCGATACGGGCCAACAGGTCCTCAAACTGGGCCAGCGTCAGCCTGAAGTACCGCTGGAAACGACCGTCATCCAGACGCAGCTCTTGCAGGAGGTGATGATATTCACCCAGCTGTGTGCGTTTCTGGAGGATATTGTGAACCCAGACACGGCGGTGTTTGGGTCTCCGATCCAAATCAGATGTCCACAACAGATAAAGAGCAGCTACGGTAGTTAACTCAGCCATGGTTGACGAGAAAATAGCGGGAGGTGAAGAAAATTGTGGGAGGAGGGTTGCGTCATCGCGACTGAAGCGATGAAGCGATGATCAAAAAGGTGACATTTGTGATCAAGCGACGCGATACTCGTGTTACGGACGATGACATCGCGTCCATCGCGTTTGGTGTGAACGCACAGTAAGCCTTAATAAAATGTAAAAAGGTGAGTTATATTAAAGCTAGCCCCCGCACAGTTGTCATGAATGTTGAAATTAGCTGTAGAGACTAAAACAGGTTTTTTTGTACCTGGCTGTAAGCATGTTTAATTCTGCTGTAAAGTTGGGTACTTTAACATTAGGGTCTATGGGGATTGACACGCTGTTGGAGTCAGCCCCAAGTGGCCATTTGCGGGACTGCAGTTTTGGAAACTTTGTGATGGCTTTATTGTTCAGCCCTGGAGGTTGCTGCTTGAAAAATAAGCAAAAAAGAGGCAAAACCATTACAACGTGTGTGTCTTGGTGGCGGTGGAGATGGTGGGGCCTTTTGCATATTTATGCCAAGTGCATTTAACATTCTCTGCTAAAATCTTAATATGATATAGTTAAGACTCTTACAAATAAAAAACAACATGCATATTAAGCACAGAAACATTTTTATGTGAATTTGATAACTTGTCTTTTTTGCTGTCATAAAACATGTTTTTGCAATTCCACCCATTTTGAAAAAAAAAATAAGACGTGTCCTGGTGGTCACACTCTCATGTGTGCTACATCACTACAAAGTCCAGGATGTCCTTTGTAAAGTACATCAAGACTCATGCATGGTGCTCAAAATAAAGGACGACTAGTCACGTCCCCCAAAGAGGACAAATATGAATTGCCAGGTCTCAGGATACCGCAGACTGTTTTACTATGCAGTCACATGTCAGGTGAAATAGAAGTGTCCAGTATCACGTGACTATGTCTTAACGGGGGATTCATGATTCTGGTTCTCTGAGGAGGCAAGACAACACCAAAACCCGTCTTGACCGTGATGTACCCAGTGAGCAGAAACACATATACAGTACTATCCACACACAAGGTCTTCAGCGCTGTGTGAGAGTGTGTGTGTGTGTGTGTGTGTGACAGAGAGAGTGTGTGTGTGTGACGGAGAGAGAGAGAGAGAAAGAGTGAGTGGGGGCTATAGACGGAGTCAGCGACACATTTTTTTAGGATCAGGACAGATCTTTTGAACATGCTGTGTTTACACCAGTTCAAATGCCAGTGTCCCCATGATTCACTTTGACACAGCAGGCTAGTGAGAAGATGTAAGAGAGGGGATCTGGGAGTGTTTGTGTATGTGTCTGTGTGTGTGTGTGTGTGTGTGTGTGTGTGTTTGTGTGTGTGTGTGTGTGTGTGTGTGTGTGTGGTTACATACATTTTTTTTCTGCTTACGCACTTGGCTAAAACCTTACACAAACACACAGTATAAGGTTTACATAACATGTGTGCAAGTCTCAAATCAGAAACACACACACACAGGTACGCTCACGTGTCCACTGTGACAGTCTGGATACTTGATAAATGTTATGAAAGGGGCACCAAAAATCTCCCACACACACACGCAGGCACACACACACAGGCAGGCACACACACACACACACACACACACACTCCCACAGCCTCCCTGAACGTGGAGTTTGGTTGGTGAGCTGGCTGCCTCCCCCAGTTGCCCTGGGGCCAAGAACAGTGTGAATACATTTCATGCACCCACACACACACGCCCGACCTTCTCTGTCCCACAGACCCCCGTAGAGGCTACTATGCCTGACTGGTGAGTTGTCTCCCCTAATTGCTGCACCACAGCCAAGAATCAATATGACTCCAGATGCCCTGTGCAGCTCACAGCTTGGAATTGCATCTGACCTTTCATGGAGCAGGTTTTGGTGAGCGTGTGTCCAATTGGGAACAGATGATGTGCATCATGGTGGACCTGGCCTTGACCTGTGTCACGAGGGGAGGATTTGGTTGTGAGTAAACCCCAGCCCACTCCTGCCTTCATGTGGTTTGTTCCACAAGCAGAAGACCTCCGCGTCCAGTCCCACCTTCCATCTACATGCTGCACGGTGCCTTTCTAAACCAAGTTGACGGTATCACTTTGTCCATCCATGTTCAGCCCAGTCGCCAAAATATTTGTCAGATACATTACATTTGTATGCTATTATGTATCGGATACATTAAAACTTTCTGTTTCTTTACATCTCAACAGAGCTGTGGTTTATGTGTAGTTAGTTTAAGGCACAAAAATCCCTTGGTTAGGGTTAGGAAAACATCATGTTTTGGCTTTAAATACCTGCTTTTGGTGGCATGATCACCACTGGAAATGGGGCAAAGTCTTTGTGAAAGAATAAAACATCTCTTTTTGTGGCACAATTCTGGCAGAAAACACAGAAATTGGTCACTAAATTGGGCCACCCAAGTTTGGTGGCTGCAAAGCTGCTGGAAAAACAGTGGTGGGTCACTAAAACACAGCTGGTTTTGTTGTTTGTTGGTCTTGAACAGTGGTCTGCTGCATCAAACACTTAATTTCCTGTAATTTTATTGCACCAATTTGTGCTTTTCTGTATCAATTTATTGTGAAATGCCTTTTAATGTTGTCAGAATAAAAGTCCTATCCTACTTCCATGGTTTTATTGACTATATATCCTTAGCCCCTCCTCCTTAATCTACATCTATGTGTCCCTGGTTTGCAGAAAGGTAATGCCAACATGTCGAGTGACTGTGCTGCCATCCCATCACCCCAGGTTACGTCTGCCCATTACAGCATTCACTGTAATATCATCTTGGCTTTCAGCTCTTAACTAAATGCAGAGTGAAAAACAGTATTTGTTTATGAGACAGCTAGATGTACAGTATGTGTTGTCCCACTGAGATGTATCAGTCAGCGGTACCGTTTGTCACCTCTCCTCCTCACACAAATGTAACCGTCCATATGCTGCGTTGGATCATTTCGATCCACCGCTGGGTTTCCCTTTCATGTTCATCTGTTGTTCTGAATTGTAGGCGTCTCTTGGCTTCTTTCCAAACTGGCCTACACTAAATGAGGCAGATGATTTTTTGGCTTTAATGCCAAATGAGTTTTAACACCTCCTGTCCTCCTCCAACCCCCTTGTGAGCGCATGGGCCGGTGGAACCACTCAAACACTCTAATTAACCAGTTAGTTATGCAGTGAAAAATATTCATATCATCCCAGAAATTCTTCGCTTGTTGTCACCGAAAACCTCCATCCCACCTCTTCATAAGCAGTTTGCTTTCTCCTGAAATGGCTAAAAGTAAATTCAGGGTTCATTTTTTAAAGGATATGAAAATGTGGGCTTCTTTTCTCATGTTCTGACATTTCCTTTGTAATGTATTGTTGAATATGGTGCATTTAATTACCTCATCATAATGCATAATAATCAGGTAGGCAAACAATCTTACTCACAGTGAAGACAGTGACAATAACCAGTCCTATCAGTGCCTTTCTTGTCGCTTCCTCCGGTGACTCTCACCCCTCCTCCCGGGCTGACGTAGAGGATCCTCCGCTGCCTACGACTGTGGGCGACGACCCGGCCGCGCGTATAAAGAGCTTCCCGGGACTCCAGCATGTCACTGCTTGAAACCGCAGCAACTCGTTCACCAGAGCTGAACCTCAGCAGAGATAGCAGCAAGCAGGCACCTCCTCGCCGCGCAGGCTAACTCGCTTTCGGCTTTGGTTCGAGATGGAAACTCGTCGCATCGTGAAGCGCTCCAGCGCCCGCAACTTTAAGGGTGAGTTGATTTCCATTGTGCACCAGCACTTTGATTGCGCTCTGAGGTTTCTGACTTTGCAAATGCATTTCTGTGATTTAGTCTGGTTGAGTTTTTGCAGTTAGTCACTCAGCAGTGTCCATGTCTTAAGATGTAAGTGATTTGAGGAGCAATAAGATGACAGTGATGTTTCCATGTTATCCTGGGTATCAGCAGCCTCATGTGCCAGAAAACAACTGAATTTTACGCACAATCATTTTGCATGTAGGTCTATTTTAAATCGTGATTTGCACAATGTTGAACACCCATTTAAGTTTGAATGCTCTTTGTCAATGATGTATGATAGAAATTTAGAGGTATGTAGCATGTGAAGGAAACCTAGTGCGCACTTTGGCGGCATTTTAACGCATGAGCTTTGGCAGTAAAATCTCCACAGGAAATCTAATTTAAGCGTGAGTTTATTTGATATCGTCATCTTCACAACTCATGATCAAAGTTAGTTTACATGTCATCCAGTCTCTCCATATCTCCTTTACGCATGGAGAGATGCAGATATGATTAATGCGCACATGATTCTGAACTTTATTCGTCACCTCATGTCGACTTTAGAGTAAATAACACGTAGGAATACTCTAAAAAGGTGTCTTATTCCACTTAAAAGACCCTTCTCCAGTTCCCCCTCAGCTTCCAGCGCAGCTAATAGTCCAACTTGTTAAGAGGTCAAGAGGTGATCCTCTGGAAATTCTTGCGCACAACAGATGAATGGGAACTTCATTATTATTTCATACATGTACTTTTCCCGCGGTGGACACTTTTGTGCACCGTTATCCGAGCTGTGCCAAGAAGCTGTTACATTATTGACAAGAACCGAAACTGATCCGGGTCTGGTTGCCGGTTTTACGCGTGCCCTCTGCGTGGCAAACCTTTCAACGGAAACAACCTTTTGGAAGCCTGAGAAGTGGGAAACCAGGTTAATTTAATGCGGTAGGCACGTGTGATTCGCGTTTTCTGTCCCTTAAAGGTCTTTATAGTAGACTTTTGGTGATTTCATATTCTAAACAGCTGAAAACTAGAATTATGTAACTGGTGTCACAACAGCCATGGAGACCTATGTAAAGTGATAGGGTGGATATGAATGGCTGAATGATTTCTGTAATGTAATCTGGTTAATTATTTATGAACCTCAAAGTTCTGGGACCCAATCAACAAGTCACGGCTGAGAGCACAGCAGTGCTAAAAAGAATCACTGACAACAGCGACAGGTTTGATAGACAGACAGCAAAGAAAGACAGGTGCCAAAAGCTGAAATCGACCTCTCTTTCTTTGTCTGTCTCTCTATCCAGGACTAACCACTGCGACAATGGTCCTTTGCAGGCTTTGCTCCTAACCTGACCTTCAATTATGTTCCTTTCTTCTCATGAGAATTAACCCCATCTGTCTCTCTCTCTCCAGGTGGACTGACTCTGTGGCTGATTCTGTGGCTGGTGGTGGTGAAGCCAGGCGGAGTGTCAGCATGCCCCAAGCTGTGTGTGTGTTACCCCACGCCCATGACGGTCAGCTGCCAGTCGCAGAACATTACCATAGTGCCGGCCGGTGTGCCATATGACTCACAACGTGTTTTCCTGCAGAACAACCGCATCACAGAGCTGCGTGCAGATTCTTTTGGCTTTGAGACACAGGTAAAAATGGCAGTGTGTGTGCATCTGTTGAATTTCACTGCAATATTTGCAGACATTCTTAATAGTCTTTTATTTTCCCTTTCTCATCACAATATTTTTCTTCTTTCTGTGCAGGTCCTTTGGCTGTATGCCAACAACATCACATGGATCGAAGCTGGGGCCTTCAGTAACCTCAGGGTGCTGGAGGAGCTGGATCTGGGAGATAACCCACTGCAACGTCTGGAAGGTGGAGCCTTCAGGGGATTGGAGAAGCTGCAGAGCCTGCACATGCATCGCTGCAAGCTGGCCGCCCTCCCCCATGACCTCTTCCACAAACTGTACAGCCTGCAGTTCCTCTACCTGCAGGTAAAATGAGCACACACATGTTAAGATACATATTTGATAGTCATGCATGATGCGTGCAGGAATACACACTTGTGTTGTGGAGTTGATTTATGGACACATCCATTGCCAACACGCAGGCTGAACACCCACACACATAAAGACGCTTTCATACTGTGCATGATGGAGGATTGTTTTAAGGAGGTTCAGTGAGTTGCACATACTGTAGTCACAAAAATGCAAACTGAGAATGATATGCAAGTAAATATTTAAACACTGATAAGATCTAGAGCCAAAGTAACACATCTCTGCAGGTCCAATTAGCACTTTTCAGTTCAACAGCGGAAAAACAAAATTGAAATATCTGTTATCATCATATTATTATTAATTGAGCACAACAGACTGTTCTCAGATTAATTGCACAGGATTAATGACACAGAATGATCAGTGATAGCACTGTGAGCAGCTGTCCGACCCTGTATTCACATACACAACATACAGTATAAATTAGGGTCATATGAAACAAGCATCCAGTAATATACTTTTCACGAGTACAAGCATCATCCTAGTAAAATGTGTCAATATCTGTACTCATAATGAACGACAATCCTCAGTTGTGTAGCTTACTCTTGGGATCAAAAATGATCTGAAGTTCAATTTTTCTGTGAATAATTTTCTAATAAATAACAAATATTGCAACTTACTGATATTGAGTTGATTTTAGCTGCAAATTATGTGAAACAAAATGATCAAACATAAATCTAGGAACAAGGATAGAATAAAAGAATATCATGTCATACTCTGTTCTTTAAGGACACCCACAGCTAAATGATTAAAAAATGAATAAATCAAGCAGCAACCCCAGAGCTGAAACATAAATTCAACACAGAAGTGCCAAAAACTGCAAATTTTTGAACAGCTGTTAGAGGCTGGCTCCAAAACACAGACCCCCATGTTAAAATGTCCAATTTCACAGCAGAAATAAACATGTTAACAGCCTACTACAAAGAACAGTTTTGGTCTCTATAGCTAATTCCCCCCTTCTTGACAACTGTACAGGTGAATTTATATATAACTCACCTGTTAATATTTTATTGAGGCTCAACATTAGGCATAATTAAGCACGGGCCACTTTAAACAACAGGCTGTCTGTCGATAGTGTCCCTGCCAGCTTCTCAGTCAGATCCACTCCTCGCTCCACCACAGCGCCAGCCTGTCGCCAAAATATGGTCACTTCTGGCTCCAAAAAACACAAGATGGCTACAGCCATAATACAATACAGAGGGAAAGCTCCATTAATTTACCTTAGAATTTCCACCTGCAGTTAGATGAATATACTCTTTTACTAAAAAATAAGCACAGGGAATAAATCATGTTTACAGGACAATAAAAAAATACTTAACTAAACTCTAAGCCAGTGGTTCACATATTCAAGTTTTCTCACTCCCCTTAAAATCAAGAGGACCCCACAATCCCTTAAGAAGCTTTGGCGACCCCTACTGTTAATTACCATGGTTTACACAGGCCTTAAAACCCAACACTGAACAACCAAATAGCTTTGAAGCACACAGAGTAAAAAATAAAAAATACTCTTGTCATTCATTTCAGTGCACTATGAACATTAGCTTGTATTTTTTGCCAGAGTTGTTGCTGTCAGCTTTATTGGAAGCTGACAGTGAGATCGCAGCTGTGAGTGTTCTTAAATCCATCACATTAAGTTCTGTTCCAATCAGACAATAAGTCCCCGCCAAGAAATAAATCTCTCCCACACTCATTGTGGTTCCAGTCGATAGAGGTCACTTCTGACCACTGTAAAGCTACATTCAAACCCAACGTCCCCTAAGTGTACATATATGGTAACTTCAGAGGAAGTGAGGGAGTTGTTTTTGGCTTCTGTCTCAGTTGATAGTAATCACTGCCAACTTTCGCCAACTAGAACAACAAAACAGCTTTACTTTTTCCATGTGCTTTCCCACAGCACTAAATCTTGTTGTATTTTGACTTCTCTCCAGGAGAATCAGCTCCACTTTCTGCAGGATGACCTGTTCTCAGATCTGGTCAACCTCACTCATCTCTTCCTCCATGGAAACCGCATCCGTGCCCTCTCTGAGAATGTGTTCAGAGGCCTGGTCAACCTGGACCGCCTCCTGATCCACGACAACCGCATTAGGCAGGTCAACCGTCGGGCTTTCCGTGACCTGGGCCGCCTGACCATTCTTTACCTGTTCAACAACTCCCTGGCCGAGCTGCCAGGCCAGGCCATGAGGGATACCCAAGGCATTCAGTTCCTCCGCCTCAACGGCAACCCCTGGTCCTGCGGCTGTGAGGCTCGTCCCCTGTGGGAGTGGTTCCGCAAGGCCCGCATCTCCTCCTCCGAGCTCATGTGCACTTCCCCATCCCAGCGCCGTGGCCAGGACCTCAGATTCCTCCGTGAGTTGGACTTCGCCCTCTGCCCTCTGCCTGACCCCGGCTCTCTGGCAGGAAGCACCACAACCACCTTCAGCACCAAGACCCGCTGGTGGTTCTCCAAGCACAAGCCCGCATCCTCATCCAAAGCCTCATACCAGAAGAGCACAGAGACAGTGAAGGCCTTCCCCTTTTCCGCCGTAAAGCCTCAGTACCTCCCCAAACCCGCCACTGAAACCATCTCCAAGTATGAAATGTCAGAAGATGAGAAGGCGCTGCCCAAGGTGGACCCAGAAGAATACTGGACCAACTACGGCAACGAAGACTCCTCCATCCGCTGCTTCGATCTGGATTGCGCCCAAGGCTATGACAACCCAGCCTACTCCTCGTCCTCCTCCTTACCCAACACCCTGTCTCTCCTCCGCTTCCTCTCCCTCTCGCTAGTCACATTCACCCTCCATTTCCTTTTTGGCTGAACTCTTCTCTCCTCCACCTCCTTTTCCCCCCTCTGATTTCTCCCCCTGCTCTCTCGAACTCCAACAAAAAACCTTGATCTTGATTCCTTTCAGTTACCTCCTCGACTTGCAGGAGGTGCTACACTGACACAGGAGACAGGCGAGGCAGCAGGGAGCTGTTTTAAAGAGCAGAGATCAGCTGAGTTGATGTAGAGCAGGACAGGATTTCAGTGTTGAAGTAGCTGCTGCTTCTTAGTACAGGCTTTGTGCAGGGATCAGATAACGAAGACTGACTCTGATAGTGACGGTACAAAGGCAGAAACCTACAACAACATGAGGAAGTGATAGAGACACAACACACAGTTAGCTGGTGGTGTCTCCAGATGTTTTTTGATATCTCAGCTGTGAACAACGCAGGCGTTGTGACTCTTTGACAGCTATTTTCTATGTCAACTAGTGCTCACCATCCACTCACCACCATTGTCCTTCACTAATTTATTTATTTCATCATGAATAGAAGTTTTGATTAATGATGGCAGAAGAAAGATATGGATCAACACAGATCATGACAGTCAGGGAATTAAGAAGAGAAAAGAAAGACTTAGAGGAGGAAGTGGAAAGAAAATCAATACAGCATGAGCAGAGTGAGCTTAAGATGTTCATCTGAAGGCAGGGAAGGAGGAGAGGACCGTCAGAACTGCAGCCAAGATCAGCTCAACTCTCTCCTTCAGATCCAAACTCTTGTGTGATCCCAGAGATGCCAGAAACCACCACCACCCACACTTGTACATACCACTCATCATCACTGTACATACACGTGTCCTCAACTGCTCTGTATTTTCAGGCTAGCTAGATTTTTACATTACATTTTAGGGCTGCTTCGTAAACGACAGCTTGTGGTGATAGAAGAAATGTGTAGATCGTAAATGAAAGGCCTTTTTCACCCCTCGTGTTTTCCGGTCTTGTCTCTTCCTCTGTCAGACAGCCTAAAAACTTCAGATTCAGATTTGTGTGTGTGTGTGTGACTCACTTTTTGTTGTGTGAGTGGGATTGGACTGTTGTAGACTAATAACCAAAGTCCTGAGATGACCAGTTTGTTTAGGTCTCTTTTTCAAATGACTGTGTGTATGTGCCTGATTTTCCCTTGAAATATGGCCTTTGTCTCTCTGTTAGTCCAAACTGACACAAAACAGGGCGAAAACAACTCCAGGGCTGAATCCTACACAGCCCTTTGTGTAGTTTGAAGCCTCCGATCTCTGTCCTGCAGGCTCCTGTTGCATTACACTCTGACCTGCAATTGGTCTCTATCAGGAGACTGTGTGTGTGTGTGTGTGTGTGTGTGTGTGTGTGTGTGTATGAGGATGTGTGTATTTCTTTAAAGATCAGACTGAAAGCTGAAAAAGTCCTTTATGCACAGATGAATTAAGCAGGACACATAACTGTTAAAACTGTATTGTTTCAGAAATGCATGTGAGCATGTGTTTTGTATGATTCTCTGAAGAGTTTAATTGCATTCAAATGATATCTGTATTGTATGGTACAAACAGACCATGCAGACCTGGCATACATAGAATCATCTCTCCCATATTAAAGCTGTACTTTATAAGAGAACCTCTCTGACTCCACTGTGTGTTTTTGGACAACACGATGGGTATTTACTCAGAAATCTGTTCAACACAATGCCAACCTGACTGTGATCTGCGTAATTCATGGTGGTTCTTGTCAACCCCGAATGTTAGTACGCCCCTACCAATCACCCTGAACCATGACTGTGAGTTTCTGTGTGAAGGATAATGTTATGCTGTTAGATTCTGTATTTTTTAATGGGAAAACGTGTTAGGAAAGTGTTTTGCTTTATTAAAAAAAATAAACAAACAATACAACAGAAGTGTGTGGGGGTTTCGTCTTTGTTCGTCAAGGATGCCACATGGGAAAAGAAAAATGGGCAAAAGTTAGTGAGCTGGCACATAAGCACAAACACGGTATTTACAGACAGTAGTGGCATATAAGTACAACAGTGACATACACATTCACATGATCATGTGCTACTTTATACTTCTACTCCACAACAAAAACATGAGCTCCACCTTTAGCAGCTGCAACATTAAGGTGGTGAACACATCAACATAAATCGATCCAGTAATACACATGATTCTGAAATGAGCCATTCTGCATAATGAAAGCATTTACTCTTGGCTCTTTGAGGAAATTTTGATGCTGATACTTTTGTACTTTTACTTGTAACAGAGTATTTCTACACTTTAATATTGCTACTTTTACATAAGATCTAAATACCTCTTCCACCACTGTATACAGATAATATTAGATAGTAGAAACCTTGACTTAGTGATGATAGTGTAGCATTGCAACAGTTCATTCATGAAATCTTGAATCGATAGCCTGCTGAGTAGAGCTTTTACACACGCAGTGCTTTACACTTTCACACAGCAGCACAGCATGCTGCAATAAGAGACTCATAAGCATGAATGTGATCAGATACGTCAGAGCAGTCCTTATTTTGAAATCTGATAACTTTGAAGTCCAATTTAGTCAACAGCTGAGACTTTGTTTTTTAAGAGATTCACGTCATACGTCTTAGAAAAGGGAGGAAGTATTAGTAGTGTGTCTGTGTGTGTGCGTGTGTGCTCACGTAAGTGTGTGAAGTGTAAGAAATCCTTTGTGACAGTGTGAGTGTGTTTGGAGAAGGTCAACAGTCTCAACTGTGTTCACTCCTCGCCCCAATCACGCAGCTATATTGGGCCATATTATACAGAGAGATGGATGAATAAGAAGTCGAGGTGTGGTGTGCGTGCATGTGTGTGTGTATGTGTGGATATGGGGGGGTAACGATGAGGTATGATTCAGGAATGGGGCTGAATGGGACACACGCCAGGATGAAAATGTGTCGATGTGTCCCGGAATGAGCACACCCCCTCAACAGATTAACTCTCACCGTGATAATGATGGTGATGCATAGATACACTCATGCGTGTGTTGCACATATACTTTCATGTGCAAATAGCCTACACACTAACACATACACACACACAGGCGCAAATCAGAAAGTTCAGAGAAGTTTGGTTGCCTGGCCCTCCAATCTTTTTTGTCTTCCAGCTCACAAATTATTCATCACTTTCACACCTCACTTTTGTTCTTTCTCTTTTCTCTCCTTTATTTTCCTCTTCTTTGTGACGAAAGCTCCTTCGCCCCTTCCAGTCATCGCTTACAGCAGATAAATCATCAGACCCACCTACATGATTGTCCTTCAAAGCACTTCTTTCAGAACTTTTTATTTAATTGAAGACAAATGAGATAAAGTTAAACCTGGTGCACTGCACTGAGACAACATACTGGGCGTGTCACTGTTGTTCAAAAACCAATTGATGGAAATGTTATAAACCAGTGTCATAAAGGTTTGGTTGGGATATTGTCCTCCTGTAACTGGCTACAAAAGCAACTATGTTAAAAATCCTTGTTGTCCCCCAGTCAAGCAATAAACTCTGCTATTTGTGCAGCAACAAGACCTCGCTGTTAAATGAACGAGACTGAACGAGTCTACAAACATGCTAGCGATTATCTGAGACTGTATTTAGGTAGCTTTGAGCAGCATACTAATATGCTTACAATAATAATAATGCTAACATAGCAATGAATTAACTTCACAATCATGGTTTCATTTTGTTGTCTAGTGTTGTTGTGTTGTTTTGCCTGCTTTAGCTTCTAACTATCTTTATCTTTTTAACCTGTTTTCACTGCTGAGTGAGCCTGACTTCCTCCACATATCCTTCAAACACATCTTTCTGCTTGAAATCCCTTTTTCGCTATTACCAAATATATGATAACTAGTCCATACCCACTGAGTGCACAGTTGCCCACTTACTGTTTCACATGGTGTGTGTTTGGGATACAGGTCATGGGAAATTGCTGATTAAATAGTCAACTGAACCCATTAAGAAGAGCAATGTATTTAGACAGAGTTTTTGTGAATTTGATAGTACGATTGCTTTATTGAAAGTACAGTAGTACCATTGCCAATAGTGGGATAGTTAGTGGGCTAGAACTGTACATTAGTAGTTGAGGTAGCATGTTGAAAGGCAGATAGTTAAAGTCACTGCCTTATAGAAGCTCAGTTTTAGTGAGTTTTCCAACTTTTGCCAAGAGGGAACTTTAGATATTGGTCCCTAGATTATGTTCACCGAGTTTCATGCAGATCGCTCAAACTTCCTAGGAAGAGATCGATTGTAAGTGTTTTTCAAAAAATACAAAATGGCGGAAAATCTATATAACCAGAAGTTATGGGTTCTTGAGACAAATCTGTTCCTCATGAGGAGAGGCATCTCTGTGCAAAGTTTCATGTCACTAAAGTTTGCAATTTCAATCGGTTGCTATAGCGCCCCTCTTTGGCCAATTGATGTAATACTGCTTCATTCGCATCCTCCCATGACCCTGAGGAGAAAAACGTGGAACAGACACACCCACAGACAGACAGAGTTTTTGTCAGCATATAGTAAGATAGTAAGATATATCTTAAGGGGGTGCAGTTGGATAGTGTGGGCGTTGACAGACCATACCAAAGGGGCTTAGAGAGGGGTGAATTCTGAGATAATCTTGTTAATTCAGACAAACAAAGCAGAACTTTTCCCTCAAATGAATGCATTAGGCTTCCGTACAAATGGGGTACCGTGCAGTAATTTCAGTATTTTATCACTGCAGTTGCAGTGGATGTTTTGGAAGAACAATATCAGACTTCTATCTCAAAACAAAGAGGTGGAACACTGTTGATAAGGCACTGCCAGAACTTTAGATATGTAAATACTTTGTGCTGCTTCATCAATAACTCCCACTGGATGTAGCTACCATGACGTGGTGCAGTGAAGCCTCGAGTTCGGGGTTTCGGATGTCACCATCTTGGTTTTTGTGGAGCCAGAAGTGACCATATTTGGATGACAGGCTGTCACTGCGGAGGAGCGAGGGGTGGATCTGACTCACAGACTACAGTAACCGGTAGTGATGCCTCACAGACAGCCTGTCACTCAAGTGTCCCCGCCCTTAAATATGTGTAACTTCGGGCTTTAATAAAAAAAAATCACCCCTTGTCCAGCTGTCAGGAATGTTGAAATTAGCTGTAGAGACCGAGCTGTTTTTTGTACCAGGCTGTAAACGTGTTTATGTCTACTGTAAAGTTGGGCATTTTAACATTTGATGAACTGCGGTTTTTGACACTTCCATGTTGGCCTCAGAGGTTGCTGCTTGATTACTACACAGGAATTGAAATATATGGAAAAATGCACATGTAATGACAGAGAGACTAACTGAGTGTGGAAAAACTGAGACATATTATTGAAATTGCACTTATTTTTCCTTTACGTTTTCAGACGTGGCCTTCGTTACACTAAAAGAAAGGTAAACATTCAGAGGTGCTTTAATTTTAAAGTTTTTATGCAGTGGTTTGGTGCACCTGAGATCAAATTGGGCTGAATGTGGCCCATGAACTAAATGCCCCTGATCGAGATCACTGTCTGACCTTCATGAAGATAGCATAGGCAAAAGATGACAAATTCCATAAAGAGACAAGAATGTAACACCGTCTGTGTTTTGACAAAGGAGTCCAACTTGTTTTTCTCAACTATCTTTGTTCCCAACATGCCACTGCTACTATTCACAGTTATATCTATTTTCATTCCAAAGTAGGGACTGTAACAAGTTTACAGTTGGAGCACTGGTGCTTGGCAACCAGGGAAAGGTGGAAAATGACTAACAGAAACAACTCAGAGGTGTTGAAGGAGCCAGTAGGGTGCCGGCGTAAATAGCGTAAGACAATTCAAGGGTGGTGTTTTTCTTTGACGTCAAGGTGTTAGCGCTTTAAAGGAGTAGGTTGATATTTTGGGATAGCTGCATGTGGCGTTGAGTGAGATGAGAAGATTGATACCACTCATACAGCTCTCAGACGACAGCGAGCAGCCGCCTGAAAAGCAAATTATTAGTCATTGTTTGTCATTGGACAGAAGTCGGCTAGCTTTTTCACCCTGTATCCAGACTTTGTGCTAAGCTAAGCAGAGCGGCTGCTGGCCGTGGCTTCATATTTACCAAACAAGAGAATTGTGTCAGTGTCCTCATCTAACTCCAACTATGCAACTTTTAGGATTTAATAAAGTAAGAGCATAATTCCTGGCAGTCAAGGCATCAATCTAGAGGACTGCATTGGGGACCCAATACAAATCTTGCAGTGAGGTTTTATCTCCGGTTGTCCAAAAAATAGCTGCGGAGAGATTAATTAACATGAAGGATGGAGAAATCAACAGGTGAGGCAGAAAAGAAGATTAAAGCAGGATATTACAAAAGAAGAAAAGCAAGGCAAATCAGACATTTGGAGGATTTTCTTGGGAATATTACAGATAATAAAAATAACACTGAATCCCAGAGAAACCAGAATAACTGGAACCATGAATGTAACTATGCACTGGAGCATAATTCTGCTAGTTATTGCCAACAGATATGCATATCTTTCTTAATACCAGAGTAAATTACGTGCTTTCCCTGCTGTTACCCAGGAACAGGAAAAGACCAAATCTATTGATCATCTTCTGTGCCAGCATGTATGGTCAGAATGTTTGCAGGTGCCAACAGGAGCTGATGCACTTTGTGGTAATGGGCGGGAGTAGATAAAACACTCTGTGGGTGGTAATGGTCAGAAATCCAGCGGGAGTGGGCAGGAGTAGGATAGGAAATCAGTCCCGTGCATGGCTCTGCTTCAAACATCAGTGGGTTTAGACTTTATGCACATTATTTGTGAGAGGAAACACGTAAAATATCACTGCTGTTGTCCAACATTTTCAAAGGACATTGGCGTACACCATTTAAGAAAGAGCAACATGCAGGCAGTGACCAAGTTCACTTCAGGGTATCATAAATATTTCACATGATGACTAATGGCTTGGTAGAAAATCATTGTAAGCATCAGATGGCAATTTAAAGTTATAGTTTGTGAAAGACAATTTACTAAGGGTCATAATTTCACAGAAAAGTGCAGATACGTCTTATCCTGCCAGGGATAACCCGACCTCGAGAACTGCACATTAAAAACTTGAATCGTGACCAACATGCTCACTCTTCCTGTATTTCCAAGTTGCTCTTTTATGGCAGAAGTGTAGGCGTTTGGCCTATATTCCTGGAAGCAGCTGCCTGGGTGGTCATGGGACATCTTTGCTGTTTTTCCGGTGCAGGAACACAACAAGGCCATTAGCAAAGAGAACGTCTCTGAAGTTGTCAGACTTTGATGATGTGCGCATATTACACACTGTGCCCACTTATTCTCCCCCAACTCTCCATCCTATTTTTCTTCCCTGTGCCTTTCTCTTTTGTGTGTTTGCTTGCCTTTCATATGCTGTCACTCAGTCTTTGTCTGAACCCCTATCACTCCAGCACTTCTCTCTCCCTTCTCTGCCTGTCACACAGTCTCTCCCACATGGTTTCTGCTCGTCTTGGCCAAGCGTGCCTGTTGGCTCGTGTGAGTTGGCGTGTTCGCCTGCGTGTCACTGGCGTGTTCGCTGACGTTGGTTTACCCTCACACATGTTCTTATTTGCAGAGGATGAACCGAGATTCACACCCTGACGTCAGAATGCCAAGGAAAGGGAACAAAGAGGCTGAGAGAGACTTTGAGGGGATGAGATGGATTCATTCACTGCCTCTGAGGGCTGCTCTGAAACAACAGGATATAAGATTATTGTCTTTTCTTGACCTTATAGGGGAGAATATGACGACGGTGCGACAGTACAGTGCTGCAGTCAACGTGACATCCATAATTGATGAACATCATTTGCAGCACTGTTGCACTCACCAGCTCCCATTGTCCGGCACGTGGAAACATGAACCACCAGGGCAGCGAACCCACTGCTGATAACTTACCTAAAGGAAGAGGGAGAAAAGAGGACGAAAACAGAGTGACGAGGAGATCCTCTGACTATCTAAATAAATCATTTTGCATGGAAACACTGAGTATTCTCACTAGTGAGACTTTGCTGTGGGTTCACCCACTGAGTAATAATGAGCCTGTCCCTTGTGTGTGTCACCGGATGAAATACAAAGGGCATCAGAAGGAAACATCCAAAATATTTACA
Source organism: Epinephelus moara (assembly GCF_006386435.1). NCBI lineage: Eukaryota > Metazoa > Chordata > Actinopteri > Perciformes > Serranidae > Epinephelus > Epinephelus moara. Next base: position 23,325,945 of record NC_065509.1, read on the forward strand.
AAATGCCCCCAAAAATAGAAAGAACACTTCAGGAGAAGAAAAAGAGATGGCCTGTACTTTTAGTCATACAGCTTAATTTCATGTAACTGATTTTGAAATGGCAGCATGGCGGTGCAGTGGGCGGTTCTGTGTGGAGTTTGCATGTTCTCTCCAGGTACTCCAGCTTCCTCCAAAGACATGCAGGTGAGGTTAATTGGCAACTCCAAATAGTGCATAGGTGGAGCACTTAGTAGCTCGGTGGGTAGAGCAGGCACCCGATGCACAAAGGCACTGTCCTTACTACTGTTTTCTAGCCCACTCCACGCCTGGCCTGTCCCATCTAATAAAGGCATACAAAGCCAAAAAAAAAATCTTTAAAATACTCATAGACGTCTCCACAGCCTCTTTTACACTGCCTATTCAAGGTAGAAATTTCCCATTATTCCGCCTCGTTGTTCTTTTTAAAAGGTACAATCATGGAAAGGGAGGTTTTCATAAAACCAAAAGCTGGAAGCCACAAAGGTTCATGTAATATCTTCAAGGGTACCAAAAACGTAAAAAAGCTGCACCGACACACAAAGAATCGATAGTGACAGTAGAATATTTGACAGCAGCTTTCAACACTGTAAAATAAAAAGAAGTACTCTGTTCTTTTACTTCAGCAAAGTACCAACACAAAAATGTAAAAATACTCCTACTCAAGTAAAAGAACAAAAGTAGCCAATTATGAGGAAAATATCACATGTACTAATTGCGGATTTTTTCGCGTATACAATTTTTTATTTTTTTTTTACTTATTGTTTTTATTATAACATGACCTGTATGCTCTTGTCTTGTTCGTCTTGTTTGTCTCCACTTGTTTTATTTTTGCTCTAATATTTATTCCTAATGCACCTTCAGTTGTGGCACTCCCAATTTCATTGTATAGGTGTCTGTACAATGACAATAAAGGCTATCTTGAATCTTGAAAATTGTTGATACGAATGCATCAATATGTAAGCAGCATTTGCTGATGTAGCTACTCTAGGTGGAGTTTATTATCTGAAGTTAGATTATTTAGTCCAGTGCGTCCCACCTGGGGGTCAGAGTTCCTCCATGGTATCACAAGATAAATCTGAGGGGCTGGGAAATGATTAATGAGAGACAAAAGGAAAAAACAACACAACAACAACAAAAAGACTCTTTCTATAATCTCTGATTTTGGTGAAGTATTGGATAATTTGAATGTTGTAAATGTCAGTGAAACTAAGTTAGAAAGTTAGAGAGGAAATGTCTCTTTGGTTGGACTGCTAACAGCTCATAGACATCTGAAAAAGGTTGGGAACCACTGGTAAAATCTATACCAATGCATTGTATGGAGTGGTGCAGGGATGATGTTTATTTGCCAGCTCGGAAGTTAGCGTCACCATTGTTCCCTTGACAAGAAGCCGATGGGATTTTTCCATTGGATTTTGGATTACTGCAGATAATAAGCTCTGTGGCAAACAAATGCCGCTAAACTGCTATAAACCAACTAGACTATGCTCACATGACCTAACGTCACCACCATAGCAAGGCTGTAGAGCTGATGACGCAACTGCATTTTTAAATACACATAAAAGCTTCAGAGCTCACAAGTGGGGCATTTGCTGACATATTTCATGTCATAGAACATGAAAATAATTAAGCTTGTGTGAACCACAGACTGTATTTCTGGCATCCAACAAAAAGCCCCACTGACTTTGAGGTGAGGGAACCAGGAGTACAAAAATACCAATTCATTTCCAGGGTCTGGGACTCATTCCTGCACCACTCTGTTACAAAAGCTTTAAATGTGCCTTTAATGTCCAATCTAAATCTGAAAAATAACTAGTAATTCTAGATGTCAGATTAATGTAGGGGATTACAGGTAGTGAGTAGCAATTAATGGGCATGCTCAAGTAAAGCACATGTACCTCAAAACTGCACAATACTTGAGTCAATGTACTTAATTATTCATGACTGAACCACTGAGCAGCAGACAAGGATTCACTAGAAACAAGACATTTTTGATCATTAATCTACTGCACAATACAGTATTTCTATTGATTAAAATTGGGCTTGCAGGTTAATTGGTGACTCTAAATTGTCCGTAGGTGTGAATGTGAGTGTGAATGGTTGTCTGTCTCTATGTGTCAGCCCTGTGATAGTCTGGTGACCTGACCAGGGTGTACCCTGCCTCTCGCCAAGTGTCAGCTGGGCTCGGCTCCAGCCCCCCGCAACCCCCAACAGGATGAGCAGTTACGGAAATCATGAGAATCCTTAAAATCAGACTTCCCAGCATGTAAGGTTTGAGATTTAAATACAAGATTACAAGATTTCATACAAGATATGAGCAGCATCACGTACTGTCTATGTACAAAGAAAAGACGTACTGTCAGCAAAGGCCTGTGTTAATTTACTCTTCAAACTGAGAAAATGTAACTGCAATTGTCGTTGATTGAACTTAATATATTAAATTTAATTAACTCATAGTTACTCATGTTTCGTTCAGTTTACTCCAATTTTCAAGGGAGCAGGGGAACATGTGTTTTAAGTGAAACCAGCTTGCAATTTTTCACAGTGTAATGTTACAAATTGCTCAACAGATTTACTACAGAACCACTGAAAGAGAAGGAAGCACAAGACTAACAAACAATTAAACATCAGAGTATATCTTCACCAGCTGCAGTGTCTTAAAGAATCAGAATATGATGCATAGCTGAGAGAGGCAAACAAAAAGACTTGATTTTATGAATGAAATATCTGCCTTCTGTTGTTGTTCCTCTGCTTGCTTGAGTGTACGCACAGAAATATCTGCGTGGATGTATGATTGTTTGTGAGCATTGATCACCAGCTCCACATTGTGCAGCGAGGAGGCAACCAGGAGCTCTGCATCCGGTCCTGAGTCAGTCAGAAGTAAAAGAGGAGAGCAGGGTGAAGACAGGGCACATCTGTCCCACAGTCTGTCCGCCCCTCTGAAGGTTTACGCACACGGCTAAAAATACACTGCGACAGACTGCAGAGACAGATTGGGATCCAAAGACACAGAGGAGATTTAATGTGTCTTTGTGTCTGGTCTGTAAAGGGTGACACACAGAGAAGATTTAATAGCATGGCAAAGACAGCAACAGTAAAAGTGACTGCAAGGCAAGAATGAAGTGTGCGTCTTGAGTTTGTTGTGAACAAAGAACATTTATTAAATGAGCGCTTGTGAGTCACTCACACCGCCTCGCTCTGGGGAGTTGTATAGCCCATGTTTGTTGGCACAGACGCAGCCTGTGACGTCCTTTAGACAATTTGTATGAGTGCCCAAAAATGTGACTGCCACATCCACTGTGAGAGACACGTGGATTCTGTATTGCTATTCCGGTAGCACCATATTTGCTCTTAACTTTGGAGTACTCAAACACATCCGTCTGGAGTGCTGCAGGGTTTTCTCTCACTTTCCTCTTGTTTGTTTTGGATGCTGTCTTCCTGCCGTCTCTCACATGGCTACATTTGGGAATTAAGTGATGCAAACAATTAGCTACAGACCATAGGAGAACGCCACTTGGGACCTGCATTAATCTTTCCCACTGTTTACCCAGGACATTGCACAGATCTTGAGTTGGAACATCCAGAAGGGGGTATTGATCTCAGAGTGTTTAGGTTTTAGCTAATGGGATGACGCAAATGTGAGACCAAAAAGGTCTGTCTGACTAATATTTCTGTCAGTGGTCCCAACACACCATCTGTGTATCAACAGTGGGCTCTTCGCTATGTAAAGCTGCTTTACATTGTCTGCATCATTTCATGCCATTGTCAAATCCATTGTGATACAAATGTTGTTCCCTGATAGCCTCCATCTTAAGCTCCTTTGTCACATCATCCAACACCTCAACCTGTGGATGCACCATCAGCTGATCTATATGCATCATGCTGAACACCAAATAGGATCATTTTCCATTAAAGACACTCTGGTGGCTTGCCAGATTATAAATTTGCCTCGTCTAGGTAGGAGCGGGAGTAAATTCTCTGGTGAAGCACACAAAAGTTTGTTTGAATTAGACTGAAAATGGATAAATATGTAGATAAACATGCAATAAAAACTGATGAAGACTGAAACAAACACATAAGCTGAAAGCTATTTCCACTGACGTCCTCCAAAAGCGAGCAGGTGACACAACTGATCTTCAAGTCAGGCAAGAAACATTAACAACAAACACTATAACTGAGTATTTAAAGGTCCAGCGTGTAGGATGTAGTGGGATATACCCGCAGGATTAGAATATAATATGTATTCTTGAGTGTAAAATCACCTAAAAATTAGAATTGTCATGTTTTTGTTACCTTAGAATGAGCCATATATATCTACATTGGTGTAGATGTGGATGTAGACATGGTGCTCCTCCATGTTTCTACTGTGACCCAGGACGACAAACCAGACACTGGCACCAGATAGGGCCATATCTTTGTACCTGGAGAGAATTATCCGCAGAGATCTCTTCCTCTCCAAAACAAATGGACCAGGTGGTTAAAACTGAATTTTTTTTAAATGCTGAATACCACGGTTTCATGTTACTACTCAATGTTTCTTCCCTGTTTGTCAGGTCGCAGATGGGCCGCTCTCACAGTGCCTGCTGTGTGCTCACATTTTTCTCTGATAAATGAATATGTGCTTACTTTATTTGTGATGCACACATTCAGGAGGTTTTTACCATCCAAAACAAATGGACCAGGTAAATCACCCCAGCAAAAACACTTAATAAAGCCATTCCACGTTACAAATCAGTGTTTCTTCTACACTGTTTGGCCTTTAGCCTAGCACCTGCTAATGTGTGTTCATCTCTTTTCTCTGATGACTTAAGATCCAGACTTTCAGGACTTTTTACCACAGAGGTCTCCTCCTCTCCAACACAAGCAGTTTCACATTAAAAAAAAAAGTTCATGTGATGCTGCTTGTTGTGGAGGGGCTTCTAACTACGGTGGCTGATGCCAAAAGTGAATAGCCCCATCTAAAGTCAGTGTTTGGTTTGTACATCCTGGGCTATTGTAGAGACATAGTGGTGCAACATGGCGATCTCCGTGGATGAGAACCCACTCCCTATGTAGATACAAACAGCCCATTCTAAGGTAATGAAAACACATCTTTACAGTATTTAAAACAGGTAGGTGTTGGTGGAATACAGAGTGGACGCCTGAGAGAAGAGATGGTCATTACTTGTCTGAGAATAGAATACTGGATTAAATGAGTGGGTGACATGGTGATGCAGTGCTTAATGCTATGGCCTCACAGCAAGAGGGCTCATGGGTTCAAAGCGCTTCTGTGTGGAGTTGGCATGTGTCAGTGTGGGTTTCCTCTCGGTTCTCCAGCTTCCTCCCACAGTCCAAAGACATGCAGGTTAAGTTAATTGGTGACTCTAAATTGGCCATAGGTGTGAATGTGAGGCTTCAGCCCCCCCACCCCCACCCCCACAAATCTCTCCATTGGATAGCACCCCTACATGACGATGCATTCACTGTAATAAACAGGAAACCGTGGTACATGGACCAAAAGATTTTAACAGGTATGATGAAAGAGGGTTGTGCATAAAAGGACTAAGTGGAGAAAAACACAATATTACATTGGGGAATCTGTTGGAAGAGACATCAAGGAAAGCACGCCAGCTTGTAATTGATTACTTAAAAGTAACAGAAATAATAGAAAGAATTTGGTTGTTATTTTTTCATTCATTACCTTTTTTGTTTTTATTTGTTTTCCTGCCAATGTACGGCTCCACTCCACTCCACACCAGTCCAGTAGGTGGCGGTAATGTACCTAAAAGCCGGTTTAACACCCTACATCAAAACTCAAAGAAGAGGAAGTAATGAAACGTTACTTACTTTCAGGGGATACACTAAAGAAAACATATTTTTTTGTATTGTATTCCATTTCTGTGAATATATCCCCCTACACACTGGACTTTAAAAATGGTGGCATCGTAAAATAGGCTTGTTTTATTTTTCAACAGAATACTTATCTTCATACACTATGTATGATGAATATTTTTTAAGTCAGAATTTACAACTATTAATATATGTATCTTAATACGCGTAATGAATATATTTTCACGAAAAACCTGAAGTTTGAACGAAATGTTTCAGAGTAATGGAATAATGGTTTGGTCCCACACCCCTTCAGCCATAAATTGTGGTACAGTCGACATGCGCGGCGCGAAACTTTTGTAACAACAATGGCGTCTACTGCAGGTAAGTGAGTGTATTTGTAGTGTAAACTCCACTGTGAACAGATAAACTCTATTACATAGCAACATAATAGAGGTATGCTGTATCTTGTTTCCAGTTTACACACAGGTACAGCGTGTTGTAGCACTTGTTACAGTGGTTATCATGTTGGGATTAGACTTCCTCTTGTGAGCTTCAGGTTGCTATGGAGTCAACGTTAGCTAGCTTCATGGCTAACGGTGGAACTAAGCAGCCAAACTGTGGGGATTTAATGTCTGAAGATTTATTATCTAGTGTTACCAGTTTCTAATTTCAGTCACATTAGTGTCTAATACTTTAAAGTAATGACTCACTCCCCAATCTGACATGCTTTTCTACAACACTCCACTTAGTCAATGTTATGAAAACAAACGCAACGTCACGTGTGTTCAGGTCGCCGAGGGAGGAAGCGCAAAGCGGAGGTTCAGGCAGAGGAGGAGAAACCATCTGTGGAGGAGAAGAAGGACGGAGGAGAAGAGGAGGAGGAGAACGGCCAGGAGGGCCAAAGGGTGGTCATTGAACACTGGTGAGTCACTTATGCAAGGTGTAAAATTAACCTTTTAACACAGGGGCCAAATGGCTAGTAAATGTACAAACACTACCAACCTCTCAATAGATTACCATTATTTTTTAATGGCTGGTGACTGAAGCAAATCTACCAGCCACATGCATATTTAAGCAACATTTGACTAGGGGATGGTGCCAATTTTATAACCTATTAGTGATATCTTATTATAAAGCCTGTAAGGACCTGGATACTAAATTTTAAAGCGCACTTACTCACATGTAGAAGCAATACATTCATACTTTCAAAAAGTTAATAAATTCAACACCTGTATGTGCGCTATGTCCCTTTTTTGCCCCCTCACGCACTTAGATCACGCAATGAGTCTGCATCATTTAACTAGGACCTTGCAAGCAATGGGAAAGTGCAAGTGTAAGGACAAATAGTTTTAAAGAATAACAATAACTCATGGTGATTTAAAGTCAGGGCCTGGAAATGTTTACGAAGCAAACTGTGCTGTATGTCGAAGGTTTTAAATGTGGTAAAATGGGGATCAGGGCTGTGGGATCGAACGTGCAGAGCAGTAAGCACAGAAACTATCGTCAGGGTCATTTTTACTGCTCATTTAGAACTGACATCAGTGTGTTTACTTAAATAGTATATTTTCGCTTTTGGTGTGTATTTCCGTCGCAAGTTTGGTCTTAAATTTCATTTAAAGTGGTATTAAACAGGTCTTAAAAAACTTAAATTTAACTTAATTATACTTGTAGACACCCTGTATATTTATTGATGCACACATACACTGATTAATGCATCAGCAGCCTTTGGTAACTTGGAAGCTTGACTAAACTTACTGAAAATAAGAAAAATAAATCCTCAAGCAGTATCAAGATTACCAAGTCTTTTATGGACTCACTTGTGCAACCACTGAGCCACCCCAGTTTTCTCTGCAGTGAATTACCTCCAGACAGTTCCCCAAAACCCATCCTATCTATTGAAGGGGTGCTTGAGCCTGTCGGACAGGGCTGTTTGACAAAAAGGATGGGAGCCACTGCTTTTTTGCACAATCCTGCTATACATTAGGCTACAAACAAGTGTAATAACTTAATAAAAGAAGCAGCAGAACAATGAATATGCCCTTTGACTACAACAACTGATGCTACTGAAACGGACTCCTCCATGAAGTTTGTGCAATAAAGTTAATGCACAATATCAGTGGTTTAGTGCTCCTGTTTTTTACGTTATTGTATTTGTTTTGCTATCTTTAGTTCTTCACTAAGACAAAAGTTGTTAGTATAAAATGATAACACTAAAATAAAGTACCTCAAATTTGCATTTAAGGACAGTACTTGAGTAAATGTACATCATTGCTTCATCATATGCTGCCATGCTCCTTGTGGGTGTCCACCAGATGTCCATCTGATGGTTTATCTCTTATTTCTGGCAGTAAGAGCTGACGAGTGTATGGGCGTAATGCTCAGGAGGTGAAAACTGCCCTCCTGGCTGCCCACCCTGAACTGAATGTGGTCCTCAACCCCAAGGCGCCCCGCAGGAACAGCTTCGAGATCATTCTGCTGGATGGAGGCAAAGGTGAGGAGGACGAATCATGGCACGTCCAAGAATAACTTGGCCATTTGGCGTCCCCTGTCATCATTCTCAGCCAAGTAGCCCTATCTCAGTTTTTGGACTTTTACCAGGCCTGTTGCTCTTCCACAGGACACTGAGTCCGGAAAGGCAAATAAGGACATGGTGTATTTCAACAGGAAAGTTATGTATAGGCATGTGATGTGAACGCAGTCTTCACAAATTACCAGAATTGAATAAAGCAACCATTTTGTAAAGTCACACTACAAAATTTCATTTTATCTTAAAGTTTAAAATGTTTCACATCAGCTGTACATCCAAGGTATTAGCCAAAAAAAAAAAAAAATCTTGCCAGAACTTGTACTTGTTCTCAGAGTGGTTGTCTCTGAGGCCTCATTAATTCATCTTCAAACAGTCAACAAGAGGCTGTGTTTACCAAGAGCACAGATTGGCTGCTCGAGAGAATTAAGCCTGCACAAAGAAAGAGATGTGCCCATGTCTAATCAGCCGTGATGCATGCATACATGTGTTAATATGTATGATTATTTTGCTCTGAAGGTCAGAGGTTGGTACATGAGTTGCTTTTCACTTTTTGACTGCTTAGTTTTTGAGTATCAGAATAAACACGTTGGAGCATTTAATTGTACTGCCATCCTCTAGAGGACTTTAAAATACATTTATAGTATTACTTATCTTCTATATTGTTCCTACAAATGACACTGTTATACTACTACTTACTCTGCATCTCTTGTACATTTCTTTCTCATCCCTAAAGAAACCTCGCTGTGGACTGGAATTAAGAAGGGTCCGCCTCGTAAGCTTAAGTTTCCGCAACCTGATGTCGTAGTCGCTGCTCTACAGGAGGCTCTGAAGGCGGAGTAGACACCCAGTGAAGGTTTGTCATTTCGAAACAGACAGAGCATTGCAATATGTGTAACACTAGATACAAAATGAATCAAGGACTGCATGATCACCCTAAATAATTATTTCAGCTGTAATAAATGGAAACGGGTTAAATGGAAAAGGGTTTCACATGTTTGTAATGTCCCATTCCTTTTCAACTGAGGTAAATTGGGATTCATTACAGGGAAAGTCTGATACAATTTTTTTTCTCAGCTGCGTGTATGGTAGACAAGAATTGACTTGACTGAGGTTTATGAAAGGTACGAAACCGTTCCAATATCTGTACCCTTTGACATTTTCTCCACTAGTTCATAGTAAGGTTTAAAGGGAAACTTCTGTATGTTTCAATCTGGACACTATTTTCCCATGTTTTTGTGTCCAAGTGATTCATCGAGACAGCAGTATTTAACATTGGTCCAGTATTGATCGAGACCACAGCAGCGAAACAGGCCACGGTGTGATCCCAGTGGGCAATTGTGCACTGTCAGTTTACGTCAACTAAAAGTGCTTGTTTTTGCCACTGATATCAGGTTGTTAGAAGTGTGTGTGTGACAACATTATGTAAAGGATTCTACAGAGGAATGAAACAGTTTTCCATACTTACTGGTCTGTTTGTTCTTGTGACCAAGTCTCACTCTGAAATCTCTCAAGAGCGACTTTCAGGAAAAACAATGGTGGAAAGGTTAGTGCGAGTTTGAGAAAGGAGTGTCGGGAAGAATTTGTTGTGTAGTACAGAAAGTGTATCTTAGTGTAATCTAAAAGATTTTCAATGTCATGGCTGAATGTTTCGTTGATTTCGACCGTGTGTACAAGTCTGTGACATTGCAGAAGGAGACTTCTCTTTGAGTGAGACTTGGTGACACGTAATGGACAGCCTGGACATGCAAGGAAAAATGTTTCATTTCTCTGTAGCTTCTTTTCCATAATGTTTTCAGACACTAATAATAATGATAATGAGCATGACCGTGGCAAAAACAAGCACTTAAAGTCGACATAAATTGATGGTGCACAATTGCCCGTAGCCTGTTTCGCAGCTGCAACAGTCTCTCGGTCAATACAGGACCAATTTCAAAAAGTTCTGTCTCCTTCAGTCACCTAAACACAAAAACATGAGAAAATAAGGTCTAGATTCTAATATACAGAAGTTTCCCTTTTACAGAGTGGCTTTCTTGGTTTATACTCAGGTTTTGTGGCATACTTGGAACACTGAAATGTATGTAATGGATTGTTTTTGTCGATGTGCACCCCATTTTTCATTATCATAAAATGATTTAGAGTCAAAACACATTTACTCAAATTTTCGCATTTCGCATCTCGGAAGATACTTTACAACTCGCATTTATATTTACATTTTTTTCCCCAGGACCATGCGTCATAACCTAAACTTGGATTTTCTTTCATGTCTTGGCATTTTATGAGTCACCAGCCTGGGGGAGACGTTAACTGCTTGTTAGTCGAGCTTATGACACAACCTTCAGCCGTTAGACCATCACTAACAGACCTCTTCCTTTCAGTGGGAGGCTATGTGGTGTGGACCCCTCTGTAAAATTAAATTAGCAGGTCTGAAAATAAAATGCAGCCCAGTTTTGTTTTTTGAATAAACAACATGCAGTCAGTTTTATACAGTGTAATGTTGTTGGTTATATAGAGTTCAGTCAAAACTACGTCACCCCCCTGGTTTGTAGATGTGTCCACAATGCTGCAGGTGGAGACTGTTTTACTTGTAGGTAAATAGGGCTGTAGTACACAACAGTGATGTGTTAGAAATATTTGTATATGTGAGTTTAACAAAACAAATTCTTGTCTTACATGCAGCCAAGAGTTAAGGAGATGTGGCCTGTGGAAGCAGAATGATGAGGAGAGACCAATGGGATGTTCTCAGTCCCTCCTTTGATGATCCAGGCTCCATCTGTTCACATCTTCTGGGCACATGGTGACACCTAGTGGAGAGTCTCTGCGCCAGTACATTTTCTCACATGCTGTCAGGCTGTTTTTAATTGTTCCGTCCCATTTCTCAACAGTTAATTGTGCTTTTATATCTTTATTTTTTTTCGTAAATAAAGTGTTACTTGTTTTTGTAATGTTGTTGTTGTTGTTGTTGTTGTTCTTCTTCTTCTTCTTCTTCTTCTTCTTCTTCTTCTTCTTCTTCTTCTTCTTCTTCTTCTTCTTCAGCTGTCAGGAGGTTTTTATTTCTTAAGTGCTATATCATAGGCAACTGGATGTGCTTGAGTTTTAGGAATTATATTGTTGTAGTTTTGTTAATCACAACAACACCCCTAGGAGAATTTTTGCTGTACTGGGTTGGATTGATACAACCATACATGTATTCTAAAACAATATGAAAACACTACACTACATGTTTTGCCAACAGTTAAAGGGTTAAGTATGATAAATAAACACCATGAAGCATGGAAAAAAATGAGTGAATGTCAGTGATTACCCTTCTTTACTCTTTCGAGTTACCAAATAATAAGCGTGTTAGTGTACAATGTTCTGTTTTATGTGATAAAGTTGGCCTTAATCTACAATTTAAATATCAGAAAGTAATTCATGGGAACAGGAAATGTTTGGTTTGATGGATACTGCTTGTGTAAGGATCAGATGAAGTTTTTGGCCATTGTGACAACAGTTAACTGAACTGCTGGAACAGAAAGAAAAACTTGAAAAGAAAATTGTGATATTCATATGCAACAAGGAGATTTACGGATAATGTGGGTGTTTCTGGGGAAGAGGTACAGCTTTTGAGAAAATCTCTGACTCTCAAACAATTAATTACTTATTTACTTATAGAGTTGGCCAACTGGGCGACCATAATTTACGTCCAGTAGGTGGCGCTAATGCAACTTTGCGGATGTCAACCGTCAATAAAACCCAAAGAAGAAGAAGACGACGACGCAGCTGATTGGTTAGAAGAAGCGACGCGTCATCATCACGCGACTAGCTACAGCGTTAGCTCATCAACAGTTGGGAACCTATTTTCATTCAACAGTACGGCTGTAAATTAGTCCGTAAGTACTATAAACTAAAAATATGAACTCAGCGACATTTAGCTGTGGATATGGGAGTATTGTAATGACATTTGGAGCGTTTTTAGGCGTTCATTCTGCCTTTACTACTGATATTAGCAGGGCTAAGTTAGCTAGGGCTTGCTAACTGCGAGCTAGCTGGTCTTTGACAGAAGTGTGCTCATTGACACATGTAATAAAATATATAAGATTACTAAAGTTTAAGACTGGACTGTCTCCGGTATGAAAGATAAGAGTAAGGATTTTCTGCTTTACGTTAAAATTCTAAGAGTGAGCGTTGAGTGGCTACTCAGGGTTGGACAAGTTGACATGATTTATTACACTTTGGCTGTGTGGGCATGGTAAGGTTACCAAAAATATAACTCTCCAATGCCACATTAATAAATGAGGAATTTAACTGTCACGAGCAAATTCAAGCGCTTCTCCTTACAACTCCAACTAGCCACAAACTGCATCATAGCTCTCGGGAGTTGTTCACTGTGCAAGTGGCTCCGTGGCGCAATGGATAGCGCATTGGACTTCTAGGCTAAGGCGAAGGGATTCAAAGGTTGTGGGTTCGAGTCCCACCGGAGTCGCATTTTGGGATGGAAGTAGCACAGTCCACAAGGACCCGGCTTCGGAGCCGGACGATTAGGTATCCCCGTCCCCGCACGAGGGACCATGCACAAAGCATGGGTCGGTAGCTGGAGAGCTGCTAGCGCGGCGTCCATGTATATGACAATTGGGTGGAAAAAAAAGTTGAATTTCTCCTGGGGGTAAAATAAAGTATATCTTCTTTTCCCTCTTGTTTTTGTTCTTGTTCTGTATTTGAATATAGTAAATCAATTGTGTGTTATTCATGTGACTAAGTGTTAACTACAGCTGTTATTTTGACTTGTGTAACAGATTTTTGTCAAGAGACTTCCTGGATTATATAAACTTTGTACCTCAGCTTTTAACAAACATGTCAATATTCTTGACATTTTACGTTGTCTATGATTAGTTATAAAGAAATGTACGGTATTAATACAAAATGAAAACATTACAAAATTAGAGAATTTATGACGATTTGTATTGAACTGTATATGCCTCTAACTTTTACTTCAGATATAATGCTCTCATTACCATGTTTTTGTGACACAGATTTCCTCTCGTCAGTCATGGCTACAGAAGGTGTGGAAAAGACGAGTGAAGATACCCCAGTTCCTGGGAAGTTAAGCAATAGGTTTGACCTGGAGAAGGAGACTGAACTCAGGTTTGAGGTGGAGGCAGGGGAGGCAGCAGAGCAAGTTGAGCTGGAGCTCCTCTCAGGAATGGCTGAGGTGTTTGGCTCAGAGCTGAACCGCAACAAGAAGTACACGTTTGGACCAGGCTCCAAGATCGCAGTTTTCACCTGGCAAGGCTGCAGTGTGAATCTTTATGGGAAGCCAGAGGTGAGCACTTGGAGGAGAGTCTTTGCAAATGTGTGTGTTTTCATGTGGGTTATATTTTGGCTAATATGGTGATTCCATTCACCAATGGGATATGGTATCACATTTAACCTGTGTGGCTTTGTGAGTTTGACGTGATGAATGAGAGGCTCAAATAACCAGCGTGTCTTCCTTATCACCACAGGTGGCTTATGTGTCCAAGGACACTCCCATGCTGCTCTACCTGAACACACATGCTGCCCTGGAACAGATGAGAAAACAAGCAGAGCGGGACAATGAAAGGGGACCGAGGGTAGGTTTGAATGAAAAATATAATTTCAGGGAGCTTTACATGCAGTCGTGCCAGATCACAATAAATACACCTTCCATTGACTTTAAATAATTAATCATCCCTCAGGTGATGGTGGTGGGACCTACAGATGTGGGGAAGTCAACAGTGTGCCGGCTGCTTTTAAGCTATGCTGTAAGGGTGGGCCGGAGGCCAACACTGGTGGAACTGGATGTTGGACAGAGTGGGGTAAGTCGAGTTGGAGTTAATAAATAAACATAAATAAACATCAGTACAGACTAGGAAAATTAGAGGAATAACACCAGTTGAAATTTTAAAGCCACTGGAAATCCAAATCCACGGTAATCTTGTAACTATGTAATTTAGGGTCTTATGTATCATAGTGTTGCACGGTATACTGGTACCAACGGTAGACAGCGGTACTAAAACACCACGGTACATATGATACCATAATGTTGGAGTACCGTAGACTTATTATCTTGACTTCATGGAAAGTGAAACTACAGCATACACAGAATTTGTTTTATAGAATAAATATGATGACTCTCCTGCTGATGTAGGAGCAAATAATGCCCATAAGGGTGGTTCTGTCAATTAAATTTGAGTTTCTTTGTGCATTCTGTTTTAATGGCAGTGATAATATAGTGAGGTGTATTTCTAGCCTGAGAATGACAACAGTGACCTACTGCTTGTGATGTATGCAATCATTTCTTGTACCTGAAAACATTATATTTCAAAGCTATTTTGTAAAAGTGCCAGAGCCAACCTAGATTAAAATTAAGTGTAAAGTACATTCTGCTCCTCAGGTGTCTGTACCTGGGACAGTATCAGCACTGTGCATTGAGCGCCCAGCAGATGTGGAGGAGGGTTTCTCAGTCCAGGCTCCTTTGGTTTACCACTTTGGCTCTACTACCCCGGGGACCAACATCAAACTTTACAACAAGGTGAGAAAAGAAATATTCTGGCCGTTGTGTAACATGACAGGATAAAGCCAAACAAACAAACTACAAATTTAGTTGTTATCCATTATATGGCTTTTTTTCTGCCCACTTTGATCTGTTCTTTTTTTTTTTTTTTTTCTTCATAATGTGCAGCTGACGTCATGCCTGGCAGAGGTGTTTTCCCAGCGCTGTGAGGTGAACAGGAAGGCTAGCGTGGGAGGCTGTATCATCAACACCTGCGGCTGGGTGAAGGGCTCTGGATACCAGGCTCTGGTCCACTGTGCCTCTGCCTTTGAGGTGGATGTGGTGCTGGTGCTGGACCACGAGAGGCTCTACAATGAACTCAAACGAGACCTCCCTCACTTTGTACGGGTTGTGCTCCTACCAAAGTCCGGAGGCGTGGTGGAGCGCTCCAAGGAGTGCAGGCGGGATGCTCGGGATGAGAAGATCCGTGAGTATTTCTACGGCTTCCGTGGAGTGACCTTCTACCCCTTTTCCTATGAAGTGCGATTCTCGGATGTCCGCATCTACAAGATCGGAGCACCATCCATCCCGGACTCGTGCTTGCCACTTGGAATGTCTCAGGATGACACACAGTTAAAGCTGGTGCCTGTGACACCAGGGAGAGACCTCACGTATCATGTGTTGAGTGTAAGTAGTGCCGAGGACGGAGAGGAAGGTGCTAGAAAAGGAATAGTTGAGAGCCCTGTGTGCGGGTTTATCGTAGTGACGAATGTGGACACACAAGCACAGGTGATGAAAGTGCTGTCCCCAGCACCTAGACCAC
Source organism: Epinephelus moara (assembly GCF_006386435.1). Classification (NCBI taxonomy): domain Eukaryota; kingdom Metazoa; phylum Chordata; class Actinopteri; order Perciformes; family Serranidae; genus Epinephelus; species Epinephelus moara. Next base: position 23,341,611 of record NC_065509.1, read on the forward strand.
TGCCCAGACACACTCTGCTTATTATGGACATCCGCTTCATGGACATGAAATGAAAAACCACTTCAGGCAAGAGGACTCTGTTGCAAAAGAAGTGGGGTGTGTTTTGGGGAAGAGTTCTGTTGAAGATTTTTTTTTCTAATTGTCTCTGTGCTTTGTGAGGACTACAGAGGGCAAAAGAGAAAAAGATTTAAGTACGGACTTTTGTAGCTGCTGTAAATTATATCCCATTTTGTAGACCACACTGTACAGATGTTTGGGTAATTTGTGGCAAGGGATGTTTTTACCAGTTCAGGAATTATTTTCTTGATAATCTATTTTATCAACATTGTTTTTTGCTCTTGAATAATAAATGTTTAAGATATAAAAACATCTGTGTTTTGTGTTATTAACACTGGGTACCATGGTTGTCTTTTCCTATCCTTCATATGCACCGTATAGCAGTTCACATTTATGTGCATATGTCCAGTATCTAGTGGACTGGTTGTGAAAACATTTGTCTGTAATTAATTACAATTTAATTAAGCCTGAAAAAAGTTGGAAAATTCCATGGCTTCCTTTATGGCTGAAAAAACTTTGTTCCACAAACCCTCATCCAGCAATGTAAACTTATTATGACTGCGTCTGTTGGGAGGAAGACGTATCCTGCCTTCTCTGCTGTATACATCCTGCAGTGTTCACCATGTCTGTTTAGACATACTGTAAGTGGTGCAAAGGACACTAAACTGTAGGCAGTATCCTAACTGACATGACCAGTATGACAGTCACTGTTTAGGAGCACTACAATACGAGCTCCTTTGCTGTTTATTCTGTAAACACCTGCCAGTTCACATCGTCAAATATTCTAAAGGCCTACATGCTGTTTTAATAATTCCTCGAAATGTTACAGCAGCTGTTTCAACAACAGTTGAAGTTGGACACAACTTTTTTAACATACAGAAAGAAATTGAAATAACATATACTGTTAGATGCTCACACAATTTTTTTTTTTTTTACCATTTTTTTTAATGCTACAGTTGGGATCCAAATAATCCTGAAATTTGGTATCAAATTGATCCAGATCGCTGCCTTAACTTTTGAAATACCCTTTAACTGGATTAAAGGGAGGATTGGATTACCAGATCTGAATCATGATCTGCAGGAACAGGACTCTCTTGATCTGTGTTGAAATACCCAGTTTTCAGATCAGATCAGGATTTAATCCAATCCGTTTGTCAGGTGGAATTTGGCCTCTCCTTGATTTGTGGATTGTAACTTATTTGCATGTTGCTTTGGACAAAAGCTTAATAATTATAAACCTAAAAGTATCCAGTATTTCACAAGAAAAAAAGGGAATGGATGGATGGATTTCACAATAAAAATACCTACTACTTATTCTTGACTTATGGATGTGGAACTTTCCAAAAAGGCGCAGAAGTTTGATGGAACCATCTCTTTCCAGTTGGAAACAGTTTCCAGTATTAAAACCCACAACCCAGACATCTGACTCTATAAGCTCCTTTAAGCAGAGCGATATCTCTTCAGAAGTGGGCAGAGTAGGGACGATTATGAAATAAGTTTTCTTCCTCATTGTTTCAAAATGAGTAATATGTGGAAATGACATGGTAAAATGTAGTGTTGTCAAAAATATTGACTTATCAATACATACCAAAGGGCATTGGTATGTATTGATAATTATCCATAGCATCAATACACTGGTATCAGCTGTGCTTTTTCACTCCCTCTCATTGTTAATGTTTTGTGTTCTCTGCTACTTACCAAGAAAAATAAATCATTGTCATATCATAGCTTTGTTACATTTATCTTTTAATAAAACATGTAAATTGTATGCCCTTGATGACAGCTTTCCCCTGTGGTATTAAAATATGGTATTGAATATTGATTTTTTTCAAAATATCTAAGAGAGAAATTCTAGTATTATGTCAACACTAGTAAAGTGACAGTGGTGCCGTTGCTGGGGCGTGGCACCAAATTCTGAGTCTTATGCATGAGTAGTCTCTGTGAGTCCCCCGCCCTTCCTCCCTTGATCCATGTCTCTCTCACACACCTTTTGATTTCTTTTTTTTAAAAATCAGTTTGCTCCTTTCCCTTTCTTTCCTTTCTGTCTTTTCTTTTTTGAAACCCTGTCTTGGAGAAAACATGACAGTGTAAATTTGTGCTCCACCAGCACAAGCAATCACGCACTTGACTCTAGCTGCATTAAGAATGAATCCTAGAGGGGGACGGATTAAACCCCTTTGTGCCCTCAAAGGGCAAGAGGGGCCTCAGAAAGCTTCCACCACTTTTTAATACAAATTACAGTCTTTCAACTGATTTATTTCGCAAACTACTGAGAAATAAAACACTTCAAACAAAATCCCCCCCCCCCCCCGTGATGTCCCTGGTGATGTGATCAATAGCAGCAGAGTCAACAAGTCTATGTAAACAGTGTACACAGGGTCATATTTGTGTATTATTTTAAGATGTATTCCTTTAGCTTTATGTGGTATTAAAACATGTATGGAGGAAATTAAAACTACAATACATGATCATACATACAGGGTTGTTTGAGCCGTTTGTTGAGACCACACCTGCTCGGCCTCTGATTGGCTGCTCACTCCACCTGAGAGTCGACGGACTAGTTCCGGGATTCCGATGTCGGCCTAGCAAGCGAGCTAACTAGTTTGCTAGCGGCTAACTCAAGGAGGACCGTAACGACCCACACCCTACAGGCAAGACAGCTCGCATGCTCGGTATCAGGTATGTCCTGTTTGTTTTACCTGCTTTTCGTGGTGACTGTTTAGCTGAATGTAACTACATTTATCTCGCCAGCCCCCAGTGAAAGCTACTCGGCGAGTGTAAAGCTTCCATGCTAGCCAGGTAATGTTAGCTAACTCTTTTTAGCTGTGGTAAAGGACTGAGCAGTGTCGCAAAAAACTTTCGAGGCTAGGTAAGAGCTAACTGATTACTAAGTATGGATCGCGTTTAAATCAGTCGATAATACACTGGACATTAATACATCGAGATAATACATAGTATATAGTAATATTCTGTTTAAAAAAGTGAAGTGTGTTTTAATGAGGTTCATTGTGGTAACGTGAGTTGCTTTGACTGAGTCCTAGCACTGCCCTGGCCTGTTGTTTAACGCTTGGTCTGTTTCAACGTATGATCCAAATATGACATGATAGTCAATCAAATGATAAAGATTAAAAATGGCATCAGCTGACACACTGGTAATGTGTCACTGTTGCTGGGACATGGGTTAAATTTGCTCGACCGGCCACTTAACGATGTAAGTTAGCTCCGCGAACCGCAGATTGTTGCGGTGACATGACAGGCTCGACACGGAGATTTTAGGATTAACATCCATTATAGTCGGGGGGATTTGTTGTGGGGCAGATGAGATGATTAACAACAGGCACACCGACACTGTGCCTCGGCCACAGCTCTGTATTTGTTAGCACTGATGATTGTTGAAAAGAGGGGTGTGTCCTAACTATCAGGTTACACTGATACTCCAGATCGTTTTCAGTGTGTTCACACCACACGGACTATTTTTTTATCCGGCGATGAGGGATATTAATCTGAAGTATGTGTGTGTCAAAGGCGTCTTGGCTCGTCACAGATAGTTGTCCCCGTGGTGTTTTGGCTTTCCAGAAGTGGGGGGAGTTTCATTTGACCACCTGAGGGCATCGAGGGTGACAGCTGTGTATTTAACAACAGCAGGCAGTTGAACAACTCTGTTTATGAGTAATGGTGAGAGATGCACAGGCACACAGAGTAATGCAAGCTTTTTAGGACACTTCAGAGTTGGTTAGTCAGACTGATTGTTGTGAAATCAGGGTGTCACCTCTACTTCTCCTGCCAAACAAAAACAAAAAGACATGAATCGTTTCATACATCTTATTATAGCGAGTATTAAGTTGTTCATTCTGCTATCATGTGTAAGTCCACAACTATATATGATTTATTCAATTTCCAAGTATTCTCTTACTAAAAGACTGTGATACCAGTGCCCTTAATACCTTTACCAATACAGCTTGTATCTGATACACTTTTAACTACCAACTCTGATAGATACAAAACCTTATTACCAGAATAAATGTTGGCATTGTACATTACACAGCTGCATTACATTTGCATGATATTATTCAGTGGATATGTTTAAACTTTGTTTTTCAACAATACTGTGGTTAACGTGTGGTTAGGTGTAGGCATGAAACCACTTCATTATGCCCAGGAAAAGATCATGTTTTGGCTTAAAATACTCAGTTTTGATGTTTTAAAAGCCGCTGGAAATGCAGCAGTGTCTCATTAAAAACAACTTTTTTTCATGGCACAAAGTCAACTTATGTACTATATCACTTTTAAAACTTTGATATGATACATATGAAACAAGCAAATGCAACATATCTGTGGTTTGCTGTAAAGTACAATGCCAACATTTTCTTCTGGGGACTGGGCTCAAATACACCACACTCGACTTCACCACACCACAGACTATATGGGTTGTAGTAGGGCTGGGCAATTTATTGGTATCACATCGATATTATGATATGAGACCAGATATCGTCTTGGATTTTGGATATCATAAAATTGTAGATGTTGTCTTTTCCTGGTTTTAAAGGCTGCATCACAGTAAAGTGATGTCATTATCTAAACTTACCAGACTGTTCTAGCCCATTTGTCATTATATCCATATTACTGGTGATCATTCATCAACAGTCTAACTTTGTAAATATTTTGTAAAAGCACCAATAGTCAACCCTACAATATTGTTGCAATATCAATATCGAGATATTTGTTAAAAATATTGTAATATTTGATTTTCCGCATAACGCCCATCCCGAAGTTATAGCAGCTGCAGTAGTGGGCCAATCACATGCACATTAAATCGAAGCTTGCTTACGGTGAATGGCTGTGAGAAAAAACATACGCATGTCTTTCTTTTTACAAGCTCTGGGTACTAAAAGGATCAGCACTTAGGTCAACAGTGGTTGTTTTTTTTAAATGTGCTATACAAATAAAGTTTGACTCGGCTTGACTTGACGTTTTGATACTTCTTGGCACTGGTTATTTTGGTCAATACCTTCAAGGTATTAAGCACCAATACCCAGCCCCTACCCATTACAGTTATTACTTAAAGACCAAAGCACTGTTATTATCTAACCATCAGTCAAAAACCCATAATGTGTAATTTACTGTGACGTATGACTAGTGTTGTCACGATACCAAAATCTTTGTTTCGGTACCAATACCAATATGAATTTCGATACTTTTCAATACTCTTCGGTACTTTTCCTAAGGAAAAGTCCTTTTGGATACAAACCTTTAGAACAATAAATAGTAGGGGTGTAACGGTACCAAAAAAATCATGGTTCGGTAAGTACCTCGGTACGGATGTCACGGTTTGGTAACTCAAATGTCCCACCAAGTTTGTGTTGTCTCGTGTTGTCTCCCTTTGCGAGGCAGACTTTCTCTTGTCTTTTTTCACGTGCGCCAGCTGCGAATGTTGATACAGGTGTTGTCTTACACACCACTTGTGCAATCTGTGCTCCAATAGGAACAAGAAAGGCGTTTGTGTGCATAAATGAGTAAAATAAATTAATGAATTGAATCAATTTCAAAGTACCGGTATTTTCCAAATGCAGTATAGTACCGTTTGGAATACTCTAGTACCGCGGTACTATTTTAGTACCGGTATACCGTGCAACACTACGTATGACAATGAAAAGTGGCACATCCTTACAACTGAGAAGCTGGAACTATCAAATATTTGGAGTTTTTACTTGCAATTTGTATTGATTATTGAAATAGCTGGCAGATAATCTAATCAAATACTTGCTTCAAATGTTATCACTGGCAACATTAGTTTTGTCTACTTGGGGTTTGCCAAATGACATTGTAATATCTTTTGTTTTTTACAGGGGCGTCCAGCAGCTGATGCACAGAGCCAGTGGGTGAAAGACGACGGGGGAAAAAGTGAAAAAGGACTAAAATGCATCAGACTACGTAACACCACCAATGCACATGGCTTTGTTTAAGAGATGCAGAATGGGAAAGGAGGTCTATCTGCAGAGAATTTGGAGGCGGGAGAGGTCTCTACACGCAGACCCGGCCAAGTGCGGTGACACCTCGATGACATACACAGGGCTTCTTTTTGGAATGAGTTGATTTTATCCCCATACTTACGCAAAGACTGAAGGCGGGGGTCTCACAAGAACCAGGGGACTCTGCTTGGCTATTTGAGCTATTTTACCTGTACAGGCAAGGCTAGACATCATTTTTTTAAAAACATTTTTTAGCAGCTTTTTGAAAATAAATTCCAGCTGGACCTTTGTTTGACATTGAGCAGCTTCCTGCAACTGGCTTAAAAGTGAATTTGTTTGTTTAGTTGTTTTCCCCCTGCTGACTTAGTTTGAAACGCTGGAACTGTCCCTCCTGCCGCCATCCTCAGTTTCTTCCACCCACCCAGTGCCTAAATAAGCCCTCTCGGGACAATCACAGAAGTCATCAGCAGCTGCTGCGCTCAATCCTCTGCCTGTTCTCCTCTATGTGCTTCTGCTCTCGGCCTGCTGGCTATCCACCCACTACCTCTTTTAATTTTCTGGTCTTTTTCTTTTTATATTCATTTTCTCTGAGAGGCATAAACAGTACTCAAGCACAGTGACGAGCATTAATGTAAACACTGAGCGTCAGGAATGGAGAGAAACCTCGGTTGAGTTTTAGTCGTGAGCGCTTTTGTGTTCATGCACAGTGTTAACGGTTGCACTGGTGCCAGGGAGCAGTAAGATTAGATTTATTTATATTGTTGCACCAAATACAGTTACATTAAAGCCATACAAAAATATTTATGAATTACCTACACATATTTTTGTATCACATTGCTCTTGTGTAGTTTTGCTTTTCTAAGCTTCTATCGAGATTATGCACACAGATTAAATATTTACAGCAAGCTGTACACATGCAAGTAAAGCTGTATATTGCTATATAAAGAATATCCTGTTTTTGAGTGAATATATTAGTGCCAGGGGACATTTAGTGTCGGGACACGCAGAATCCTTCATGTTTTCATTCAGTTGCTGCTTTGCATAGTGTGTTCTTTTCCAGTCTGTAGTCATGGCCCCTCCTCCCAAACAAACCCCATATTCACCATTTTGACCTGTAGAGCACACTTTACAGTAGGTAGACGGTAGATATCTACCTCTCTCTGTGTCTTCCTCCCCTCTCTCTCTGTCTCTGATGCCGGGCTTCAGTGGTGGGGGGGTTGGGGGAGGAGTAGGTGTCCCTGCTTCTGCTCCTCCCCGTCCGTTTCGACCCAGCCGATATGTCCCGGTGTCTGCAGCCACCACTTTCCTTGTCGGAGCCACCACCCTCTTCTTCTGCTTCACGTAAGTATCGTGCAAACACACTTACAGAGACTTCAAGGTGCAGAGGGCCTACATGTATGCACAGAGTTTTGCCACTGCTAATAATGATTGTACAAAAACATCTGTGCTTAAGGCATGTGTAAATATCCCTATGCATTATGATTTATATGTTCTTTTGTTGATTGTTTAACTTAACAAAGTTAACTGAGCAAAATTGCCCTCTTTTCAGCAACACTTGTATTCACACAGTTCCTCACAATTACACCTGTAAGCTCCCAATTTACAATGACAGTCTTGTATTTCTGGCCCCTGAACAGCTTCAGTGGAGCTCTTTGGGAGTAAATTGCCTTGCTCAAAGGCCTGTCCACAGTTGTTGATTGAGTATACAATGCTACTTGCTCATTTCTCCCATCTGTGTATTGCCAGCAAGTGCAGGGATTCGAGCCTGCTTGTGTAACTTCTACTTGCTGATGTTTCTGTCTTTCTGTAATTTTATTCCCCCCCTTTTTCATGCTGTCCAGGTGCCCGTGGTTGTCAGAGTATTTGTCCTCTGTCATTCCCATCTACATTGCCGTGATCTTCCTCTTCACCCTCGCCAACTTCTGTATGGCCACTTTCATGGACCCCGGAGTCTTCCCCAGAGGTAAACACATGTGAACAGCGTTGGTATGCAAGTCTTTGCCCTACAAAGTTAGTAATCAGCAGGCACACAAGGAATCTGTCCCGGCAGAATTCCAACAACACCTCTGCAGATTTTCTGTAGATTAAAAAACAAGACGAGGTCAAAACCCAGTACATCGTTGGCAGCATTCAATCAGTCATGACGTTCGCTTACAAGCACCGGCCCTGCTGTTGCAGTCCAGGCAAAAAATTTGAATTCTAAATACATCTTAAAATGAAGAACTAATAGTTTACATTCATAAATTAGCGGTCTTTTCCTCTTTGCATATGAAGCTGCGAACAACGGCAACATTTAACAAAGATGATAGCTGACAATGTTCAATGACGAAACAGTTGTCTTATACTAGATGTGTTTTCCCCACATATTCAACATGCTAACACTATTAGCATTAGCCTGTGACATTTCCCCTCGCATGAAATAGCCTAGTGGCAAGCAGACAATTTGTCATTTGAAGCTAGAATAAATCACACACAAGACTTGAAATGCTATTTTTGGAGGGCTTTATTGTCTTTGAAAGTCATTTTTTCCTATCTGTGAAATAACAGGAAATAAAAGCTTTGTTTTCACCAAAGGAAATGGTTAACAGTTAACAAAAATATGCAGGTGCTGACAGTGACATGGGGCGTCACTGTCTTTGTCACAGTGAATGGGGAAACGGCAAAACTTGCCTCATCAGTCACTCCAACCAATGGCGTAATTTCAACACTCACTTATTAAGAGACATTTTGTGTTTATAAGGCTGTCCTCGTATTCTGTGGTCCAGCCAAAAACATGTTATCTTGAATGAATAGTATGCATCACATTACAAGCAAAAAAAAGGCAGCTATGACATGCAATGCTTTTAAGTACACAACAGAAATAGTAAGACTGAAAAGAATCCTCAATAATGACCACAATTCATTAGAAATTGGCTGAAATATTTTTTCCGAGATTAACACAATGCAGGGAGACCATGTGATCAGGTTTTATGATGTTGGTACACTCTCAGTGTTTGTGTCTCTTGTGTTCAGCGGAGGAGGATGAGGACAAAGAGGATGATTTCCGTGCTCCGCTCTATAAGACAGTGGAGATCAAAGGGATCCAGGTGCGCATGAAGTGGTGCTCGACCTGCCGCTTCTACCGCCCGCCACGCTGCTCACACTGTTCAGTCTGCGACAACTGTGTGGAGGTACATACGCACGTTATTATGGGCTTGTATTGTGAGTCCTTATTACAAATTCATTTATTTCACAGTGTTATACAAACATGGGTGAAAGTTACACAGGGAAATCAGGTGGAGCAGGGTGGCAGTGAGTGATTATCTAGGCTAATTTCTGCTGGTTTTAATATTTTTCCTCAGGTTGTCTTGTATATTTTTCACTTCTTGATTGAATGTCAGTTAAACTTTCCTCGCTGTTGTAATTATTAAAATATTTCAAATTAATGTATCGCAATATCAGCAGCATCAAGTCTGAAAACACCACTTCCATGAGTTTGTATTATGTATACCTGTGTGTGTGTGTGTCTGTGTGTCTGTGAAGTGTGTGTTTTAGTTTAATAGCAAGTCCTAATTTCACAGTGAACTTTTATAAACTCCTGTGTGACTTGAAAGCTCAACCTAGATCTGTCCTATTCTTAGTTTTCAGTGAGTGAGTGTGGGAGGTAGACATTGTTTGATGTTGAGGTGTCATAGCTGTTGCTTATCATCATCATTTTCCTCTCTGTCGTATCCTTACTGGTGCTCGCACATTCATGTTTGTCCTCTGACCCTCTGCTCTCTCAGGATTTTGACCACCACTGTCCTTGGGTGAACAACTGTATTGGTCGGAGGAATTATCGCTATTTCTTCCTCTTCCTGCTGTCACTTACCACCCACATCATGAACGTATTTGGCTTTGGCTTGGTTTATGTTCTACACCACCGCCAGCAGCTGGACACGCCCCATTCTGCTGTTACGTATCCTTCACTTGAGACACTGCAGTCATAAGAATGCAGGAGAAATTATGGGACCTTCTTTTTGAATTTGATTGCATTGTGATTTTTAGTCTGGTTGTCGCAACCTCCTTGACCGTCTCTTCCCAGTATGGCTGTAATGTGTGTGGCTGGTCTGTTTTTTGTCCCAGTTGCTGGCCTGACTGGGTTCCACATAGTGTTGGTTGCCCGCGGTAGAACCACAAATGAACAGGTACGTACAAGAACTGGTTTTGTGCTTCAAGTTCGGCTTCGTTTAATTCATGCAGACAGTTCGGATAGATTTGTCATTTCTGTATTTTTATCATTAATGTCCATGGTTTTCCTCTTTCTGTAGGTGACAGGAAAGTTTCGGGGAGGTGTTAACCCTTTCACCAACGGCTGCATAAGGAATATTTCCCATGTGCTGTGCAGCTCCCAGGCCCCCAGGTCAGTCCTCTTCACTCCTCTGTTTACTCCCTTCCTTTAACACTCTGCTCCACAATTATTCTTTTTCCACTGCCTCTGTCTTTCCGTCGCTCTCTTTCCCCTTCCACTTTTCCAGCCTGCTCTCATATTGTTCTCTCTTGTCTGTTTTGTTAACGGAATATTTGAGCACACATCTTCAGTGTGAGTAGCTGCTGGTGTTAAATGTGTGTGTTATTTTGACTAGGATTGAAATGTACATGTGTGTCCCTCTCATAGATACATGGGCCGGTGGCGGAGCCCTCAGGCAGTGGATGTACAGCCACCATTTCTCAGACCGCCTCTCACTGAGGCCCAGCTAGAAGCCAAGGTCCTGGACAACGGCATCCAGAATGACCGACACAGCACCAGGGTGAGCGATACAAAATCAAAATACAAATACAAATCCAACAAACGCACAAAAACAAGCAGTCTGCATGTGGAAGTTCAGATGTAGAAACTCCACAGAGACTCTCAATGATTTTAATGTTATGCAGGAATTATTGGTAGATTGTATGCCTGGCTGTACACATTGTAGCTGTGGAATGAGAATGTCCCTTTTATTTATTTACAAAAAAAAGAGTCACAATGTCTAATAGCTTCTTTGCATATGACGTCATACATCATCGCGCTGTCCAGAGAGCAGACCACTGGAAGCAAAGACCATAAACACTGCACAAGTACCTATGGTCGCGCTGTTTACAGCTCCTCCATCAAATTCAAAAAGACAAAGGCCACTTCAGGTCCTGAAATAAAAGGACACGAAGTGGAGAAGTTTAACAAAAAAAGTCACTGACAAACAGCAGCAGATCTGAATCAAAAACGTCCATCTGCAGTCTGGAGGAGTGATGTCAACTAATTTAAAATGTAAACGTTAAAGTTTTGTGTTAAACATGCCTCAAGTTGGATACAGTGCTGTGACAACTTCTGTGTTTTTAGCCACGACCAGCATTTTTAACAGTGTTTCACCAGACCTCTGGGAATGGTTGACCCAGCAGGTAGAGAATAGTAGCCAAATTACCTAGTAACATTATCCTGACAGTGGTTTATCCATGTAAAGAGCTAAAATATAAAAGACCGTTAAACACCAGCACATTTACTCACCCGGCAAAAGAAGACAGCAGTTTTTTCAGTCATGGACCCAACTGCACACAAAATCGTTATGGTCCATTAGACTTGCTTTCATGGGCTCGCTGTGTAACATTAGTAACATTAGGTCGGCAGGATGAGGTTATTTGTAAAGATGGTCTTGTCCACACCGAGCAAATTGGTGAAGTTGTGGGAAAAATCACTTTGTTTTGTATGAAATGTATCCCACATGAGTTTAAATTTTCTGAGCATACCTTCTCTATTTCCAATTCAAGCAGTGTATGGATTTATCACTTCCTGCCCTCCATCTGAATTTTGTGCTTTATAATAGTTGTGTGATTAACAACAAGCTGTTATTTTCAATTTTTTTTTAGGGCTGCACATTAGTCTTTTTTTGTGTGTTTGTTTTTTTTAAATGGTCCTTGTCAACTTGCACAAAGAGCTCATTGAAAAAGGCTCCGATTTTGTACTTAAAGATTGTTTAAGTTATTTGAAAGAGAGTATCAGTAGAAAACTGCATTTTAACATATAACTGTCATTTTTTGGTGCCTTTTATGTTCGGTTCAATGTTCAGTTTGTTAAATGAAGACTACAGAAGAAATAATTTCCCTTTATTTTTTTAATTCAACAATCGTGTTGTATTTTAACAGTGCACTGAAAACAGCAGAAAGGCAGAACTGAGTACACCTTAATATGTATTTATTGCAGGCAATATTATCATCATGATATCCAACTTTATTGTGTATTGCATAATTTACTAATATTGCGCTGCCCTACTATTTATATATAGTAAAAGTAATTTTCATGCAAAAAAAATTACCAGGTCGTAATTCGAAAAAAAACCTCTCACACCATCAAGCCTCAGTGACAGGCGCGTAGGATTAAAAACTCCACCCTTGGAAAGAAAACCAAAGAGTCCCACTCACTTTCTATCACTTGAACTCACTTTATAAATGCAATATTTTTGTCTGCAAACCCTCATCACGCAAAACTCTATACAGACAAAAATAAGTCAAGGTGAGTGCTTAACACTGTGCAGCATTCTTTGGTTTTCTTTAAGGTGAGGAGCAACACAGAAAATGTGACCGACTTTGAACAGTCAGTTAATGTATGTTGCAGCTGCTGGCGTGAATACCAGTGCTTTTATAGTCCTGCAAAGGATAGTTAATGTAGATGAAATAACACATCTCTCTCCATGTGGATGATGAAGTCCATGTGTTAGCAGCTGCCTCAGTGGGTGGTGAGACTAAAAATAGTTTGAGTACATAAGTGAGTTTGAAAGTTTATCAGATGCCAGAACCTTGAACAATGGTTCATGAAACAGGACTTTATACCTCAGAAAAGTTGTTATGGCAACAACCGTGCGATCATTGATTGTCCAATGCATTTTGTGTTGGCAGATGGTTTTGCAGCAAACTTTGAGTTCAACTTTTTGGTAGACAGCCCTTTGGGTTTTTTCTTTTTGCTGTAGCCCTCTGTGTCATGCAGTTTCATCATTTATTTCACTGAGTGTGTTTTTGATTCAGACCTGTGAGTCTGAACACAGCCTGATACTGTGTGTCTGCTTACATGACTTCTCTGTGTGTCCTCTCCAGTCCAAGAGCAGTCTAGATCAGATGGAGAGCCAGTCAGCTGATGCAGAGCCTCCACCTCCTCCAAAGCCGGAGCTTCGTTACCCTGGCCTGCCCCGTGCTGACACAGAGGGTGAGACACACACACACACACACACACACACAATACATACTGTATGTGAACCTGTGTAGTTGCAGGTATGTCACCTGACATGTCAACATCTGACTGTTGACCATCAAGTCCAGCCTTGGTACTTCAAGTGTTTTCCCTCTTATGTGAGCAGATGACTGTTTGTTTTCTAATCACAACCACACCCTTTCTCAAATGTCACTTTCGGTTTCTTGCCACTCAGAGAGCAGCCTGTTGACTGAAGCTCCACCTACACCATCAATGTACAAGTACAGACCAGCCTACAACAGCCCAGGAAGGAACCACACTGCCCTCACACACCCCAACAAGGTACGTGTCAGTACACTCTTTCACAGACTTCAAGGCATTGGGTATGAACTAATCACTTAGCAGTGTGTAGATACTGTATATTAAGAGAATTGAAGAAACAATCACCTGAGAGTGAAGTTAACCACATATCTTTGCCTGATTGGAAACTCAGACACATGTAAGACTGATGTAAATCTAAATATATTCTTTTAAATACACACAACCTTGTTGATTATCACATAGCAAACTTGTTTTAGCATTTATAAGACAAAAAGGGATGTGGTTAAGCTTATTGCACACAAAAGTGAAGAGAACAGAACACATACAGATTGTTATAACAGATAGTCTGGTGGCTGATATGCCCTCACCCTTCTAATTTCCTTTGTGGTTAATACCATGCCCCTCTTTTTTTGTTTTTTACTTTGAATTGATCATTCAGTGGCCATCGGTTGATCAGTAAGTCTCAGCTAGTGTCATCTGTGTGTATCCCTTTGGCTGTCTCTGTGTGTTTGAGTGGATCTATCCTTTCCCCTGAGACTGCATTGACTGGAATGTGTAGTTCATGTACCGTATGTATTTGTAATTCCATTTATGTGTTGATACACACAGTCTTTGACATGCAGTGTCAGTGCTTGTTGAAGCCAGTCAATGTTTCCAATCCAGTAGTGTGATGATGGAGTAGAGCACCGGTCAAGCATCCAGTTTCTCCCCACCACTCTTTATTTCTGTTAGAATCTGTAGAGAAATGGTTGTTATTTGGTGCTATGTTATCTGTTCGCGAGGTAACATGGTGATTTTCATCTCTCTTCCCCCTCTTCACTCCTGCCTTCATCTTCATCACACTTTTCCTCCCCCTCTCTACCTTCTGCCTGTTTCTCCTCTCAGATGATCCGTGGGGAGAGTCTTGACTCTCCATCTCCCTCCATCCTCCAGTCCAGCCGTCAGCCTAGCTACCGCTCGGAGCCGAGCAGCCTGGACGGGACCACAGTAGTGGGGGGAGGTGTAGGGGCGCGCAGAGGGGGAGGGGAGAGGGGTGAGGGCCCCGGAGGCCCTGGCGGGACTGCTGGGATGATGACAGGGGGCATGTCAGGTTACTCTCTGACTGGGCGCTCCTACACCTCCTACCCATCCTCTCTGGTTCTGTCCACTGGCGGCTCTCGCTCCTCCAGTCTGCGCTCAGCGCACACGGCACATAACCCGCTGGCCACGCTCCAATCAGAGGGCACCACAGACACCAGCTACAAAAGCCTGGCCAATCAAACGCCTCGGAATGGCAGCCTGTCCTATGACAGCCTTCTGACACCATCCGAGAGCCCAGAGTTCGAGTCAGCTGCTCATGAGCTGTCACCGCAGAAGCCTCGTGCTCCGTTTCCCCCAGCAACTGTAACAGGCCAGCATGAGGTGGTGTCACCCAGTAGCCCGCTGCAGGGCTACACGTCGCCCTTCCTCTCAGCTCAGATCGCCCAGCAGAGGGAGGGGCAGCTGCTCCAGGGCTCTGCCACTTTCTCCTCCCCCCACAGGGCCTACCTTCGTGCCGTCAGCCCACCCCCTCCTTCCTCCTCTGGGCCTCCTGAGATCCAGCACCTGCTGCAGCATAACCAGGACTCCTCTTCCCGAGCCCCTCGTAACCTCTCCTCCTCATCCTCTTCCCCCGGGGCTCGCTCACTAGAGCCCCCTGTCTCCCCGCCACCTCGCGGCCTCTCCCTCGGCAAGTCCCAGTCTTACATTGGGGAGGCAGGGCCTCAGTACAAGCCTCGGCCCGCAGGAGGAGGCACTGTGCTGGGAGGGGGAGGAGCTGGAGGAGGGCAACAGGCTCCACAGTGAGTAGTGATCCGTCGCCAGATCTGTCAGCCTGCTACTCTTCCTCTTCCTTTCCCTCCTAATTCTCTTCTTCTTCCTCCCTGGTTTGTGTCAGCCCTCCTCTTCCTCCCTGATCTGTGTGAGTTTTCCTTTTCCTCCATGGTTTACAGTCTTTGCTTGTTTAGCGTTTAGTGTTGGAAGTTTTACTGTTTCAGTTGGTGGTCTGTGTGGATTAGTGTCACAAGCATGCCACTATGTGTTTAGCTCTGTGAAAGCATGTCTAACCAAGCTGCTATTTACTTCTGTCCTGTAGCCTTTTCTGTCCTTGTCTTTTTTCTTACTCACCAAGTATAGTTACCAAATGCCTTACAAGATCACTGGCAGAGAAACATGTTGCTGTTTTTGTTTGTTTGTTGTTATTTTTGAAGTAGAACCACTCACCTCCACATTCATGTATCCTCTGTCCTCACCCCTACTCTGCTCCCTCACTCCTCCTCTCCCATCCCCTTCCTGATGGCTGTCCAATCAGATCCACCTCTCGCCCAGTCTTGGCCAATCACACCATATCCAAACCAGGGGGCGGAGTGAAGAAGGTGACAGGCGTCGGAGGGACCACTTACGAGATATCGGTTTGAGTGACGGACATCCTTCACGGTCTATCACAAGGAAGGGGGAAAAAGTCATCGGACTACTTCCTCTCCTCACCTGAGCTGGACATTATTCACGCCTGCAGGCTCCTGAAAAATGACTGTTTTCCACTGCAAAGGACTAAAGGAGCAGGCCTGTCTGGTACTCACTTTGTTATGTTTGTAACACCACTGGCCACTCTCCTCTGCTCGCCTTTCAAAGTTGAACAAAGAGTAAAAGGGGACACTGGTTCATTTTTTTTCACAGGATCAAGTTGTCTCCATTTCGCCACTTTGTGAGCCATAGACTGATGTGACTGTATCATCGCGGCTGGGTACAGATATGTCTATAGAACACGCATAGCTATTCAATGATTTGCTGTTTTATTTGGTACATTAGCACACAGAGTATTGACCACCGTGTCCGACACTTAAGGAGAGGATGGCCTTTATCCAGTGGAATTTTAAGAGGGAGGATTTTGGACTGTTGACCAATAGAAACGTCTTCTCCACTGTCTGAACGGACCACACAACCTGTTTATCGATGAGTCATGGAGAGTCCAACCTATAAACACAGTATCATTTTAGTTTTATAAATCTTCTTTTTTTTAAAAAATATTGTTTTATATAAATGTATAAAATCTTACAGATTATTATTATTGGGTCAACTTGTCAGGTATTGGAGATGATTATGGATGAGGTTGGAAGATGAACTGTGTGTAATATTATTCATGAAAGCGATTTCAAATCAGTTGCCTGTTTGTATTTAATGGCTGCATCAGCCACTCATGAGCTCTTGCTGGAATTTTCATCGTCCAAAGAGAAAGACGATCGTTTGGTGGAAAGCTGAAGTGGCAAATAATTGAGCTTAATTTTTTCTTTTTTCTTTTTTTTTTTTGGAAAGCCACAAAGAAATTCTGAATCACGATTGCAGCACAAGTATCTTTGTGGAATGTACGCTTGTAATGTTTATGCTAGAGACATTATGCAAAATCTGTTAGTAGCTTTAAGATCATCCTATGTCTTTTTGGTGTTTATTTTTCTTTTCTTTTCTTTTTTTCTGTAATGTTTTTGTCTGTCAATCAATCAAAATGCTAGCAGGACCTTAAACCTTTAACAGACGGCCAGCCAAATAGGGGCAGCGAGGGAAGGGCTTATTTATTTCACCAGACAAGACAACCTTGTAGTTTTGGGCACCATTTTAAACCAGTCTCCACCAGTTTGATTTCTTTCTTTTTTTTGAGAAAAGATGAGAAAGTATGAATATTTTTTATGAAAAAAAAAAAACTTTATAAATGAAATTGTAAATGTGATATGCCACTGAATAGAATTTCAAGCGGGGACTGGTTTGTATTGGAGACTGTGTTGATTTTTTTGCCTTGAGACCATTCATAGTAAAGCATGCACATTTTTATTTTTTCTATTGGTTAACATTTTTTACACTTTACTGAGGAAAAAAAAATGTGAGGCAGATTAGATTTTTTTGATTGACTTGCTTGTTTTTTCAAAACTTCTGTAAAAGGTACAGTTATTTTTTTTACTCACAGCCATGTTAAGAAAAAAATAATTAGACGAAGGGATGTGTGTATGGGTGTTTGACGATCGGGCATTACGGTTAAGGTTTTATTTATTTTAATTTTTTTCTGTCGAGAACTACAGCGGTGTTAGCAGTAGAATGTCAAAGCTGGCTGAATGTAGCACGTCTTTGGGGGAGAAGTACACGCTTGAAGCACACAAGTATCATCGTTCAACCCAAGAGACCGTGTTACGAATTTTCAACCCTCCCAGGCTATGTCTTCGGTGTGCATGTGACTTTTGTTTGTCGTGCTGAATGCTTCACTGGCGTGCGTACTTGTGAGAATATTGTCAAAAGCCCACCTGGTTGATGTGTGGGTGGCAACAAGAAAAGAAGCATCACTAATGGCACGGGCAGCCGTCGTACAGAGATAAAGAGAACCTGTGTTACTTTTCTTCCTTTCTGGCCAAGGATGATGGCCGCTGAACAATTTGAAACTATGTGAGTACAGTGAGTATACTTCTATGTGAGATAAAATATCGCTATTGTGGGCTGTGATGAATGGAACGAGTTTCACAAATATCTGTAACAAGTACATTAAAAACATTTCCAAAATGGCCTTATAAAGAGTTTTTAAAAAGATGTCTTCTCAGAATAAAAAGGTCAAACTGATGAAAAATTCAATGTGTTGTGAATCTTTACTTGTCACACTTTTAATTTCAGCTTCACTTTGGTTTTGAAACATGAGACATCAGTAAACACACAAAATACAGGCAGCAAGGGTTTACATGCAGTGATGAGATGTGGCTGAAAAACAATCATTACAAAAAAAGGCATTTTTCCCCCTCAAATAACTTAATAAATGTAATAAAATGTCCCCAAGTCATCGCTTAGCTTGTGCATAGCTGCGTCCACACCATACGGCATCATATCCACTCAGACCAGGGAAATGTGGTCTAGCTTTTTTGGGTATTTATTCGCCACAGTAAAGACATAGTGTAGAGATGACATCTAGTAGTGTCAAACCCATTTTCCTCTTTTCATTCCATAATGTTTTGCAATAATGTAAGGCATGGCAATGTCAGAAGAAAATAAAGACTTGCAGCCCCTCTCTGAATCATAATTGATGCTAGAATGGATAGTCTGGAGGGACAAGTCCCGCCATACTGTGCTGTGATTGGCTAGAACACAAAATGTTGTTTGTCCGGTCATAGTGAACAAACATTCAGAGAGCAGGGGCACAAAATCCTTGCAAAGAAAACTGAAAAAACACAAATGACAAAGACTGCTCCACATCCAGGGGTCTATGGACAGTTGAGGAACGCTGACAGGGGGCTAACGGGCCTGGACACGGACTCTGCTGATCCCCTGCTCTCCCTCTGGTTCTCTGGTGGAGGAGCAGAGCACAGCCTGGATCACTGAGGCTTGCTGAAGGCTTTACTGGGGCTGAAGAGGAAAGCATGTTGGAGGTTCCACATCCAGTGCATGGACACTGGAGGACAGCAAGCAATGGGCACCTGGTGTGCACACAGACCCCTGGCTTGACTCTCAGTTGCCTGGCTCTATCCCACAGCCCCTAAGCAGCCTCCGGCAGGCCCAACTGGCCCACCCTTATCTGCTCTTATGCCAGAGAACCAGAGAGAGGGCGGGAAGTCGGCGAGGTCTGTGCCGACTGTGGTGAGCCCTCTGTCAGCTTTCCACCAGAGTCCATATACCCCTGGATGTGGAGCTGTGGACTCAACGCTTATTGCTGAGATGCAATGACGTTAGAAAAAGCTTTGTGTCTGCAGTCAAAATCAATTCTGACGGTCCTTCCCCCATCCCTCGGACCATCCATTCTAGCATCAACCCTGAATCATCCTCTCCACTTCACTGGTCTTTCTTGCTCTCTGTGGGCTGCTCCGGGTTGTTGGTTTCAGGCTCGAGCTCGTCGCTGCCCTCCTCTGGCTGAGTGTAGTTCTGCTCCCCTTCTTTCAAAGCACGACTTTTGTTCAGCTTCTTGTATTTTTGGAAGAGCTCGTTGAGGTTAAACTCTCGGATAATGTTCTCCTGGGGACGAAATAGGCCACATGTTAGCATCTGTGTGTGAATGTGACAGAACGTGCTCCGTGTGTCGGTTACAGACAAGACTTACGTCATTGAAGGTCCAAGACACTGCTCTGCCTTTATTGTCCACCATCGGACGTCTCATAAGTTCGCGCCCTCCTTGGAAAAGCACCAGTGTGGGCAGCTGCTTAGCCAGAGGAGAGGTACTCACCTTGTACCTGTTGAAAGACAATTCATGGGACGGTCAACACCTGTGCTAAAATTAATGTTGCAACATTAAAGATGGGTGCAGAGAAAATGACTGACCTCTCTGAAACCTCTCCATAGCGTCCAATGTCCACCTTCCCAAACCTGAGTCCAGCACAGTTGTACCTATGATATGCAAAGAGACAAACAAGACATTTAGGCCAGTCTTGGACGAATGCCTAACATGTAGGGTTTTTTTGGGAGGGCATTTGACATTTGAGGGCTTAAACGTAGCAGTTAACCTAACCATGTGATTGGTAGTACTGAAGGAAACATTCAATGCATCTTAAAATTAATTTACAGCTCATTTTGATCAAAATCTAACTTAAAAAAATGTCATATTTGGACAGAAATACAGCATCAAATACGGAAGGTTAATAAGCCAAAACAAAACACACAGCAGAAGTCTTGTTGTGTCTGTCTAACCTACATTCAGCAGTGTCTGCAGCTGGTATCAAATAAATATAATTATATTTATATTTATATTTCATATCAAAGACGATGATTTTAGAATGAATGTAGAACAGATAGGAACTATTAAAATACTATTATAGCCTTTATAAAATGCATTGCTACAAAGTAAACAAATATCACGGTTGCTTATTTAAGTAAATGGTGAGTGGTGATTTGTGTGGTTATAGTCAAAAGTGTGTATTCGTTTAGTATTTTTTTCCTTAACACAGCTCATCTTTTTTTACCATAAGTGACTAATTAACTTGCTTGAGGGCCAGAGGAAAGCCTGACTGAGACCGTGTAGGCCTCAGTATCTTGCGTACTGGAGAGTCTATTTTTACTTATCTCTTACTTGAGTGAAAGGTCGGCAAAGACGGGAGCGAAGGACTGGCACTCAGAGGACCAGTTGGCGTAGAATTCAACAATCCAGGTGATACGACTGTCACTCTGCAGCTCCTCCTAATGAGTCAATAACAGAAATTAGATTACATGGGTGTAGATCTCTGACATATATATCTACTCAACTGCAGGACTGGGGCATCATCATTTAGGAAGATCTAATAATTTACTATTTCAATTTCAGATGTCTGACATTCAATTTCTATAATACAATATTAATTGGCATATTGCTATTGCTTACAAGTTTGATAGCACTGTCCAAAATGCAAATGTTCTTGAATATATCAATACTTGATAACCCCATTATGATTCCCACCAGTTATGTTGTTTCAAAGCTTTAACTGAACATATCAGTAGCCTGAGGGACCACTGTACATCCAAATGGCCGTCTTACATCACAAAGGTATTTACAAGCATTCAAACAACTGCAATTCAGCGTAGTCTGTAGTGTAACACTCACATCTATGGTCTTGTCGCTGAAGTACTTTATGTACTCGGGGCCCATGTAGAGTGGTGGCTTACAGGTCATGACGAATGCTGGAGACAAGGCATAGATAAACACTGGTAAGTTTACCTTACAGTGGTCCCAGTGGATGAAAACAATGGTTAAATGTAAGTTTTACATTTTCTGAAGAGGGCTCCAGAGTGAGAGAGGCAGGCGTGTTAATTACGAGCGACATCATCAGAACCATGAATGAAGTACTTTATATGATATGAGATGAATCAGGGAAACTTATAACCTGCTATAACCTGCTAAGTGTTACAAACAGTAAAAAGTGATATTCATTGTGCAATGTAAATGATAGCATGTAACTTCACAACAGAATAACAACATGTGGAAACACTAGAAATAATTTCCAAATACTGAAAGTATACCATGGCCTAATATAGGTGTAGGTATTATGAGGCTGTATATAAAATACGTATGGATTGAGTATTTTGTTATTTAGTTGGATGATGAAGAAACTACTCTAAATATGTCACATAAAACATATGAACCAGCTTCATAGTACTATTCCCTCGCGAACCCCAAATCCTTCGTATTAAAGGCATCTGTTTAGAGGGTTTCCTGCAATGTTTTAATGTGTAATTTGTCTGAAATAAGCACCACCTTCACTAACATTACTAAAATGAATACACATTTATAAAATAAAACCTTAACATTCCTCTATTTGATACTGCAAATACCATTTACTTGATAAGTTTGTCTATTGTTTTGGCTTTCACCTACGAATAAAATTGACTTCAAGACGATGTGATATGGATCTGTCTCTGTGCAACAGTTACCCTGCATCTATCATGGTGTTGCTTAACATGAAAAGGCACATTTTAATTGCACCACTGTGAGGTGGAGGTGATGGGCTAATGTAACACCAATGTAATGTGACCTTCTTGATGAAAGACAGTTCTCCATAAATGGACCTTCCCATGAGTCAAATTTCATTGTGAGAGGGAAAGTACTTGTAACAAGGGTTATAAGGTCACTAACCAACACACAATGCGAGGTAAAGGATGCCGAGCCGAATGTCCAGCCTGAAGAAGAGGATGACGTTGGCCACTTTACTGAACAGGAACAAGTTGCCCATGTGCTGCTCCAGTGTGACTGAGAAACAGAGAGAAAAAGAAGATGGGGGGAAAACAATGAACGCAGCACAGGAAAGACCTTGACGCTGTTGATACAAGGTCACAGGATGGCAAGATTACACTACCACTGTAATGTTTACACAACAAAGCAAAGTTTTTAGTAAAGTACTTCCTGGATGTGGCCTGCTGCAGGGCTTCTCATTAGGTCTCAGGTTAAGGATTTAAAACAGTTACTCATTAGGTCGCAAATACCTGTTTGGTTGAAGTTTAACAGTCAGGATACAGATATCTTGTCCTTGTTGTTAGAGACAAAGTTGAACTAAGTTACATGTCTACAGTTCATGTTAAATATTAAGGTTAATTAGAAGATAGATTTGCCATATTCCTCTATATATCCTGGTGGTTCCCTGCTCCTAAATTGAGCATCACCTGCTTATACAGGCCATTTCTGATTATGTGAAGTGTTTACAGTGTAAACAAGCACTTACAATATTATGACATCAGTTGGTTTACATATATACAAGTGTGTGTGTGTGTGTGTGTGTGTGTGTGTGTGTGTGTGTGTGTGTACTTACTTGCTCTCCTGTTCTTCATCATCACTATTGCACTGAGGAACATGAGAATCTCCACCTCTCTCTACAAAAACAAAAAGACAAAACATAAAACAACTTTGTAATGAGTGATTAAATTCGCTAACTCATCTCACAGCAGCTAATTTGACCCCACCATATTTAGCAGGCAGCAACGCAACACTACCCCCACCATGCTCACCCAGTCAAAGTCGCAGGAGTTGCCGTCCTCCCGCTGGGTCGCCAGGTGCTCGCACAAACCGGGAGCCTTTCGGACCAGCAGGAAGGCGACGGTCATGAGGACCGAGGTGATATAATACGGCTTCAGCAGCCATTTGTAAATCTGCGGTAAGTGGTACAAGAAAGTAATGAGTCCTGTGATGAGTCCCATGCTGGCAGAGACAACTGTCAACCTCGAGAGGTTTGAGGCGGAATGACAGCTGAACTAACTGATTGGACGACTGGTTCGAGCTGCGCATGCGCCAAACAACGCGGATATGATGTGTTCTGGGCGCTGCGGCTGGCCGTAGATTTGGCGGGTACTGCAAAACGTAAACAGAAGACGCTGAGAAATGGAGGAAAGCAAAGTAGCAACACAAAAGGAGGCTGTAGATAACACATGCGTTAAAGACTCAACTGAAAACCAGATAAATGACGCTACAGGAGAAGTTTCCTCACAGGTGTCAAACACTGGATCCGTGTGTAAGCCGTCCGAGGACACGGAAGCTCGGTTTAACAGACTGAAGTTGTTCGACAAAGTGATGCAGAAGAGCCTGGAGAAGCTCATCGAAACTGCCAGGTAATATATCCTTTCTGATAATGGTGGAAATCCGTTGCAAAAACGACAGTTAAAGCCGTGTATGCAGTTGTTCAGATTTGTAGCTCACGTGTTATAGACCCTCATTACTGTAAATGACAATGTGATGATATTGAACTCGCACCAGAAGCTGAAATTGTGATGAGCTGAAGGCAGCTACGCCCATTTTTAAAGATTCATACATTATTCCTATGGTCTAAGACAGGCCAAAAATATGAGTAAACATGAACAACTCTCTCCCAAATTCAGAAACTAGAGTGCTAAAACTCAATTGTATGATGACATCAAGTATAAAGTCTGAAGCTTCTCCATAGTCAGTGAATTGGGAAATATGTTTTGAGAGCAACCAGGGAAATATTCTGTGTATATGGGTAAATTTTCTGTTTCAGAATTAAAGCACTACTTCAAAATCATTTGGATCATTTGGATCTAAAAAGGAAAAGCTCCTGACTTTATACCTGATGACATCATAAGTTGAGACTTGGATTCTGGCTTTGAGAGAGAGTAGTTCATGTTTACATATATTGATTGAACATACCTGGGCCAAAGAAATAACATATTGGAATTTTTAATTTTGGTGGTGTTCCCCTTAAAAAAGTTCTGAACTCAAGATTCAAACAAGGGAACATGAAATGGAAATAAGCTACAAAAGCAGTGTGTGAGTGTGGTTCTGTGGTCACAGCTGGTGTGAAGGATTGGGATCTGAGTATTGTAAATGATGCTTATTACTGTGCAGCATTCATTGACACATCTGTCATAGGAAGTGCCCAAAGGAGACCTAATATAAATGTTGTTTACCGTTAACATGAATTACTGAAAAGAAGTAGGACTGTATTTTTTAGAGATAATGACCTAATGATAACTGCCTTATTATTTACAATAATGATTTCTTTTCATAAAACACAATAGTTTGTCTTGGGCTGCCACAAAGGATTATTTTCATATTTGTTGTTTTCATTTTTATGTTTGTTTGTGTTTGTATGTTTTAATAGATTAATAGATAGATTTTAGTTTATGAGAAGTAAAAAAAAAACAAAGGAAAAAGTGAAACATGCCCAGAGTCCAAGAGAACAAGGACACTGTAATGGTACTTCTTTTGTCCAGCTAACAGTCAAGCACCCAAATATATTTGATTTATATAATATAACAAAGAAAAGCAGAAAATGCTCATATTTAAGAGGCGGTAAACAGTAAATATTTGGCATTTTCTTTTGATAAATGACCTCACAAGTACTCCTTAAGCAAATCTGTTGTTATCAATAATTTTTCTGTTGATCAACTTACAGGTTAAACCAACTAATCATTTCAGTTTAAGTTCAGAGAACTGAGAAAAACCATGGTGTATTGGGAAAAGCCACACGTTGCTGCACGTTTGATTGACACGGCTTTCTTTTACAGTTTTAACAGATTCGCCAGCACCTACGGTCCGCTGTACAAGAAAAACCCTGAGAAGATCGTGAGCATTCACAAGCAGTTCATTGAGGAGTTGCAGAGGACTATACAGGTGTGCAGCACAGCATATTAATACTACATATGAAAACAAACAACAAATGGAAGCTCTACTCCCTTGTTGTTTGTATCATATATGTGAATGCAGTATTTACTTGTCTACCTGCTTCTATTTGTACCTGTTCACATTAATGCTTGTGTCTGTGTATGTAAAGGAGGACATCAGCAGATTGATTGAAGAAGGCCGGTTAGAGTTAAAACTGAATGAGCTGGACAAACTGGAACATGCTGCCAAGAACAGTGCAGACCCTGCATGGTCAGTTAATAGAATTTCGTCTTCTTTGTAAATTATTATTATTTATAACAAAGAGCAAGTAATAAGCAGTAAGTTAATTTTGGCATAAAAAATAACTTACTCCAACCATGTCTCATTTGATGAATGAAATTGTGTTGAATGGAAACTGTTGTTGCTCAGATATTTAACTAAAAAATATTTAAAGAGTGAATTTCCACCATTCTTCAAAGTAGATACACAAAGATGGACACAGGGCAATGCTGTCGGCAGATCTTGAGGAACAGTATATTAATGATTTGCCCCAGTATTGTTGTGTTAATCAATATGGAACATTTTTGTATACACTGTCTCACTATTGGACCTGTAATACAGGTGCATTGCATTCCTTTATTGCACCATGCATCGCCACTGTAATATTTCCATTTTGCTACATGATTACAGTATAAAACATTTTCATCCTTAACCCTCTCTCTTGTTCCGTTAGGCGGCCGAGTGGGGTTCCTGAGCAGGACTTTTGCAGCTTTTTGATGCCATACTATCAAAAGCAGGAGGCCTACATGCGACAGGAGCTGAAAAAGATTCAAGCAGAGAATGCTGCTCTGGCACAGAAGGTTCAGGCTGGTAGAGAGAGTGTTGCTCAGACTGAACATCGTATTTCTACCGCCGTTGATGAGTGGAAGGTGAGAGAAACAGACACTCTAAGACATTAGAGCTGCACAGAATAACATTAAAAAAAATTTGAGATAATTATTTTTATATTCGCAAAAGGGGTAATGTGTAAGTAATGCTTGAGTCTTTATTTTAAAATGTACTTATGACATTAGAAGTCTCATAAATTATGTAATAGCTGCGTGGCTGAACCATATTTGTCAAAATCTGCATTTTACTTCCCAGGTAAGTAACTTTAAAGGCCCAGTGTGTGGGATTTAAGGGGATATATGCATATGCATAATTTGGCTCCCGGTAAAAAAAAAACTCCTAAACGCCTGAATTAGAAAAAAGGTGAGCACACACTAACATGTGGTGAATGAGCCGCCTGTCTCTGACATGCCAATTAGCACTGGAAAAACACTAATTTCAAATGTTAAAATGCTTTATTTAATGTTTTTACTGATTTTTAATCACCTAATCTGTTTGTTTTGGAGAGGAGGTGATCTCTGCAGATAATGCGGGTCTCCGTAAAAACCTCCTGAGCCATAAACACTGAAGAAATTTCAACCAGTAATTAATCAGCTGGTTGCAGTCTGCAATACTCACTGCTAGATGTCACTAAATCCCCCTAAATCTTAGACACTGACTGAACCTGTAATATATTGTAAATGGATGTGATGTTTCTTAATTTAAAAAAAAGAAAGAATAAAAAACATGGTATCTGCATTAGTACAGTTTGAAGGAGGCCACTGTCTGACAGCTGTTGCTGATGGACAC
This sequence comes from Epinephelus moara, assembly GCF_006386435.1. Lineage (NCBI taxonomy): Eukaryota > Metazoa > Chordata > Actinopteri > Perciformes > Serranidae > Epinephelus > Epinephelus moara. The sequence goes on from NC_065509.1 coordinate 23,368,360, forward strand.
AATATCCTGGTGCACTTTGACATAAGTAGAAATATAAAATAGAAGTTTGCCTTGAGTGTTAACAGTTTTGTATGTTTTTTTCCTCTCTCTCTCACATACTTTTAGGCATCTGTCATAGAGTTTGAAAGGCTGGCATCTTCTCTCTGCCCTGTTGATGTCCTTGATGTGTGATCTTCAAATTATTTGTCCTGGAGATATATCCACTAACTTAACTGTACATATTGATTTTGTATCCAACGTGTGTTTGTCTGAGAATAAACTTTAAATCTTGGAAATAAAAAGTTATTTGTGACCTCAGTGATTATATCCGTATGGGCCAATATACACCAATCATTATGGTAATGTGCGTGTCTATGCCTAGTGTTACGGTACGTGCGCTATGAAGATAATACCACAAAGAAGTGAAGAGTCGAGTAGTTGACAGTCGGGTGTATTCGTGGTAAACACCATCAGAAATTACAGGCCACACGCTTGGAGAAACCGGCTATTTCTTTCTATATAAATGTATTATTTGTTATAGATATGACAGAAATGTTTTCAACTCTGTTCGGGCAAAATGAAGCTCAGGGACCGCCCGGCTCTTCGTCTTTGGGCTTCGGACCAGGGAAACCTCCGCCGCCGCTGCCGCAAAATCAAGTCTCCATGGCGGGGCAGATGCCACCGCAGCTCGGGGATGAAGGGCCTGCTCTGCGGAAGCCCGGAGCCATGAATGAACCTTTCTATTTACTGCGGGAGTTGCCTGGTACTGTCGGACTCTTATAATTGTTGTATGCTTTTAATGTTACTTGTCTGTTAATTTAAAAAAAAGAGTTGAGCTACTATCAACGGTGTTGCTAAGCAGTTTGTAAACAATGCTAGCTAGCGTTAGCCACCAAGGTAAGTGTTACCGAAGATACTGAGTGGGCTAATTACCGGAATTTGCCCACTTTTTTCATAGGTATGACTCTTTTTTTTAAAAAAAATATCTTATGTTTGTGACACAAATACATCCACCTGAGTTTACGTTTTCACTTTGCTGCTGTGTTTTAAAGTTAATCGTATGCTAGCTGTGGTTGTACTTTGTGATAATTGAGCTGAAATTGCAAGATGAACAAATAAGTGGCATTATGACCTGGCTTGTTTCATGAATTAGACTGATGTAGATCTCTGTGTTTAGTTGGAAACGAGTTAACGGGCAACACCAACCTCATCACGCACTACAACTTGGAGCACGCCTACAACAAATTCTGTGGAAAGAAGGTGAAGGAGAAGCTCAGCAACTTTCTACCAGAGTTACCAGGTGAGTTATGGGCACAAGTGGGGCCAAGTCATTTACTGGCAAGTCACAAGTTTGTCTCAAGCCCCAAGTCCTAATACTTGGGTTTTGAGTCCCAAACAAGTCATAATGTGCTTTTTACCAAAGTTAATGTCATTTTAATAGCAGAGTAATAATATGTTAACAAAAAATCATGCAGCTTTTTTTAAAAATATGTATTTGTTGAAGCATGTTTTTTAAAACGAGTGCGACAGAAATTGATCATAAAAAAAGTTGTGCTGACTGTGCACTTTCATAGCATGTAGCACAGCTAACCAATACCACAACAAAATGATTCTTGTATAATTCTGTCAGATCTTGTTGCGTTAAACTCATGTACATAGCTTTATCTTCCTAAATTGACTCAGGGGAAAGTAGCAATTATTTTCAGGTCAAAAGAGTCCAAGTGAAGTCACGAGTCACTGGCATTAAAGTTCAAGTGAAGTTGGAAGTCTTTTTTGATTTTGTCAAGTTAAGCCTAAAGTCATCAAATTTGTGACTAGAGTCTAGGGCTGAACGATATGGAGAAAATTTCATATCTCGATATTTATGCCAGATATCTCGATACCGATACGATATGACTATGGGTTCAGTGAAAACTAAGCATTCTTTATAAAAAAATTTTTTTAAAAAACGAGTCGGAACCATTTTCTGGAAGCCCTCTTTAGTGACTGAATACACGGGAATCATGTGTAGCAATATGGTAGCAATATGGTACGTTATAGCATTTGTAATGTCTTTGTGCCTGCTGGAAGTCGATTGGTATGGCATTATGCTACTGAATGCATCGGCAATCCGACCTTGCTTGGGCTTGACATAGGAGGACCCAGATGTCCCTGCCGTGTCTTTTAATGCAAGGCACTGTTCATACAGTCCTCGGTAGTGTTGTCACGGTACCAAAATTGGGACC
>NC_065509.1:23371052-23663361 GCF_006386435.1 Epinephelus moara
AAAAGGATGTTTGTGATTGGCTGAGCTGTACATGCAGGTCAAGCTGGGGAAACTCATGGGGAAATTATATCGTCAATATCGTTGCCTTTTGGGATATTAATATCTTGCATGTTCATATCTCGGTATAGATACGATAACGATATATCGTTCAGCCCTACTAGAGTCTGACTCGAGTCCAAGTCAAGTGACAGGAGTCCACAACTCCTGTTATGGGTAAGAACCATAGTCTATAAAAATAATGGACGTAGCTTCTGTGATGTCACCCATAGGTTTGTGGACTCTGTTTTGAAGCCTCGATTGTGGCACTTTAACTTGAGCGATTATGGTTTTTGGAAATAGAAGTGACCATATTTGGGTGAGAGGCTGCCGCTGTGAAGTCAGAGGGAGAGGTGGATCTGACTGAGAAGCAGACAGCCTGTCACTCAAAGCAGTCCACCTTTAATTATGTGTAATTTTAAGCCTTGATAAAATGTAAATGAGTGAGTTTTAAAAAGTTTACCTCTGTACAATTGTAATGAAGGGGGGGGAATAATCTACAGTGATCAAAACAACTTTTTGCACCAGGCTGTAAGCATGTTATTTGTTAGGCATTTTATCATGGGACTCTATGGGGATTAACTGGCTTCTGGATCCAGCCTCAAGTGGCCAGCCTGTGATGTTGGAGCTTGGTGGGAACAAATGTGATCTGGCAGTCCAGTGTTAATTAAGAGGGCTGCACACCTCATTAGAAAAAAATGATTGTGTTGAAGATAGTGATTAGGTTCAGTATAGCACACTAGTTCCCAAATTAGTTTATCCTTTATAGCTGTTCATGTTATTATAAATCTATCTCATGGTAAACTGAGTGCTCAATATCAGTTGATGATATGCATTTCATTAGTTCTTTGACCTTTTAAGACTGAAGTTGTGCCAAAAAACCAAACCCTGCTAATGTAGCCGTTATCCCAAGAGCAACACCTGCTGTACCTCCTGTAGATGTTGAAGTACATTTAGACTTAACATACAAATGTCAGACTGGTGGTTCTGATCTGTACACTCCATATAAATAGGATGTTATAGTGATGAAAATGATGCGGGCTCAAAGAAACCCTTAACATGCCCCTACTTTTGTTTTTGCGATCCACACGCCTCCTGATTGATTGTTTATTTAGCTGTGTGTTCAGTGCTCAACACCTTACTGTTTTGTTGTTTATGTTTTGATCTAAGTCATTTTCCCCCTCACTCCAACTTGTCTTTCCTCTTCTGTGCTGCAGGTATGATCGACTGTCCGGGCACTCAGGACGGCAGCTCGTTGCGCTCTCTTATTGATAAGCCACCAGTGTGTGGGAACTCCTTCAGCCCATTAACAGGCGCTCTTCTCACAGGCTTCAGACTACACACAGGACCGGTACTAATTGAATATATAAATATATAAACAGTAATTAGTCTGTTGTTCAGTTCACTTACAGGCATGCCTCTTTTTGTGTTTGTTTTTTCCCAGCTACCAGAACAGTACAGACTGATGCACATACAGCCTCCAAAGAAGAAGAGCAAACACAAGCACAAACACCATCGACCACAGGACCCATTACCACAAGGTATGACACAAACTACACTGTACACTAATACAAAGGAATGTAGCATATTTTCAGGCCACTAAGCTGCTTCTGTTTGACGTCACAGAAACTCCATCAGACACTGATCCCAAGAAGAAGAAGAAGAAGCGGGACGACGACCCTGACCGCAAGAAAAAGAAGAAAGACAAGAAAAAGAAGAAGGTAAGAAAATATACCAAGGACCTCGTAATTGTTTTAATTGATTTTGGACCACTAGAAAGTGAAAGAGCTTCAAAGCTGGGAGACAACAACTCCAACTTATTATTGCTTTATAAAGTAATGGCTTACCTCTTCACAAACAGTTTCTAACACATCCAGTGCCTTTATCAGATGTGTAACATTATCCCATCATGTTGTTTTGCCAAACTTCTGTACAAAATACTGGGATCCATAAATGTGCACAATCTAGTCTCTTGAGAACACACGCAGCTTTTGAACCAAAGGTATTTTATTTTATTGTATTTTATTTGCAACAAGCTGCAAAATGACAGCGGGGGACAGGCAGGTCACATCTCCGATTCCCTCAATATATGAAACATGGAAATCCTCATCAGCTGCTTCCCTTAAAGAAAGCTCATTTGTTCCTCTATAATGTAGTGGATGAGCAGGCTCACTGAGCTACTGCTTCATGTCGGTGTATACATCAACCAGCAACAACAAAACAGCTGTGCAGTGCACTTGGCTCACACACAATTTCATCACTTGCATGCCCACCCAGTAAATCATAGTCTGTCTAAAACACAGGTTTGCCAATACACATGTTAAATATAGGGATGAAACGGTTTCTTGATAAACCGCATTTGATTCCTGACAATTTGTATTGACACTTCAAAAGTTATTATCATTAAAACCATTTTTGATTATCACACAAAACTCACAGTAAATGCTGTCCAGCCACAAGCAAAGTTAGCAGCAGTCTCACAGATGCAGGGGCAATATGCAGTGTGGGTTTGTTTTGCTATTGCCTTGTTCATAGAGTGGGCGTGCAGCAGGTAAACCCAGTGATGCTTCTGGTCCCTTGTGTTTATCTACAGTGACAGACACTCGCACAAGCAATTCGAAGACAGGCTATCTTTAATGTTAATGCACATTTGATGTGGTTTATATGTTTAAATAAGGTATTGGCTATGTTATTATTTTAATGTTTATGCAGATAAAAGTGCTGCTAATTTGTGGTTTTAAGTATTAACTCAGTGAAATGATTTCAGTGTGTGTATCAGTACTCAAGACATTTTCAGCATATTAAAAAAAATTGCAAATTGTGATATTTGGTCACCATAACAGAGATCTGAAATTTTCATACTGTCGAATATAAACCAGTGCGTTACTGATCTCTCTGTCCCCCTCCAGAACCGCCACAGTCCCGACCACCCCGGCCTCGCTGGATCACAACCCAACAGCAACAGCCTCAGATAGACAGGAGCCCAGTGTGTGAATGTGTGTGTGACTGTGCATTTTGTAGGAGGATGCGTGCGTGTGTTTTACAGATTATTGTATTATTGGGAGTATGTTTAATGAGAGAGGGGATGAATCGAGTAATGCAAATGGTTGTATGACGTGTGTGAGCTTGAAAGGAGCAGCGACGCAGTGGATGTGTGGTGACGGAAAGAAATGTTACAGAACAGTGTAAAAAAGTCAGAAAGCTGCTGATGGGCTGTATGGTGTTATGGATGAATGAGCAGGCACTGTATGTATGTCCCTCTTTGATTTTGTTGTGATATCTTTTGACCATAATGCCAAAATCAAATAAACTTTGGTTATTATCTTTGCTTGTGTCACTTTGTAAGACCTATTGGGAGTTACGATTTGTAGATAATATGATTGGCAGCTTGCATTTCTTTTCCTCTCACCTGTAGTGTTATTTTATGAATCTAGATTGCTTTGGTGTGAGTTGCAGTGTTGGAGATATCAGCTATAGAGATGTCTGCCTTCTCTCAAATATAATGGAACTGGATGACACTCAGCTTGTGGTGCTTATAATGCCAACAAAATACGTTTGCACCTCACTTAGCACCACTGAGCTAGCTAACGTTACAGCACAGCCAAGGATACTGTTCATGCTTACATTTCACACTGTCACGAGCACGAGCCTCTTGTCCATGGGTTGGTGCGTGCTTACTTCACCAGAAAACTGCAACACGTGGAGAAAACAATAACTGAAAAAAGACATTAAGTGAGAAAAGCGTAAAAGCAAATCTATTAAAATAAAATTTATTATTATTGTCGTTGTTATTATGATAATCATAATAATAATCCCAGATGTGGCTTGTATAACAGATATAAATGGTATTGACAAACTGTTTTTTGTTTCTAAATTTACATTTGTAGATATTTAAATTGGCCAAGGAATTAAGTAATAGTTATTGTCTTTATCATGTAGAAAGACACCAAATATACATGATTAACATTATCATAACTATTAGTAGTAGTAATATGTTAGCAGCAGCCCTTTAAACTTATATTAACAATAGTTAAATGCACTTACTGAACTAGCTGTAGCATGAGAATTTTACTTAGTAAGTATACCAACTGTTGTGTGAGAGCTTGAATAGTTGACTATCCATATCTAAAAACATTAAAACAGCATCGAAACAGTGCAATAATATCTGACAGGAGTTTCCTCCAGTTACAGTGTGTAAAGTGTCTAAAGCAGGAGCAGGAAATAAACAATGCATGCCAGTTCGATGTCATTTACGTGCTGGGCCCCTACAAACATTACTCACAAATACTGCTTTATCTATAAGCACAAAAAAAGTTAGGCTCCAATTTATAAGATTTACCTTGCATCATAACGATTCATAGCACCAAATTCTGGGCCCTCTGCACCAGTAGCCTCTGTGGGCCCCCCACCCTTCCCAATCCATGTCTTTCTCACACACCTTTTGAAATGTTTTGTTCTTGTAAAGTCAATTTAGCATCTTTCCCTTTCCTTTCTTTTCTTTTTGAAACTCTGATTTTCCTTTCTCAGGGAAAGACATGACTGTGTACGTTGTTGCTCCAGCAGAATCAGCAGTCACTCAGCCTTAGCCACCTTTAGGGATGAATCCTAGCTCAGGGGCGGACTAAAGCATTTTGAGCCTTTAAGGAGTGAGAGGGGCCTCAGAGTGCTTCCACTATTTTTCATACAAAGTTGAGTATTCAACCAATGCATTCAGCCAGTTTTAATTTAGTTATGGCACTGATTACTGAGAAATAAAAATCTGCAAACAAAACCAAACTTTTCAGGATTTTTGAGGGTTCCCCTCATATTGATGCCCTTGGTAATCAGTCCCCCCCTACAATGACACCCTTGCATTGAGTGGGCTAATTCAGTCCCTCCCTAATTTCCAATTGCACATTAACATACATGCTGCACTTTTGGATATGTGGAAATGCTTTAATCTCTATGTGGACTGATTTCTAAAGACCTGTTGTGGGATCTACAAAGTAATCCAGATGACTCAGTGTAGCTACTTGTTTAGAGAGACTCCTGTTCTACCATTTTAGCAGCATTTTAGCCACTACACAACTGCAACTGATTCAGAAAGCATCACATGAACTCAACATCACTGAAGTTAAAATCAATCTCACAATACAGAGTGTCACTTTAGATGACTGAGTGTTTTGAGAAATAGTGTGACAGAGTGTGTTCAGTGGATGGTTGTGATGCTGGCTTTGTGCAGTTTGGTTCACATCCCCTCTCAGGGGCCCCTGGACACAAGAGGAGTCCTGCCCTAAAACAACAAATACATTCATTAGTACTCATGTAATAAGAGAAAATAATACAGTGTCTGCTGTCACCAATGATGTTACTCAAAATTCTGTTGGACTAATGGACTGTAAAGTGTCGGCCTGCAGACTGAATCATCTCTGTTTTAACATTATTAATCTGTCACAGGTTATTTTAGTGCAGAAAACATTCACAGGCTTCATCTATCACACTGATTATGATGAAATATATTTAAACAAGTTAGCTATTAAAAATATCATCAGCATATGTTGATGTATTGCTATTTTTGTAAAATTAAGATACTTACTTAGTGGACTGAAACACAGATGACCACTTCTCTCCAGCTGTCTTGTTGAGGTAACACTGGGTGCACTGCAGGAACGCTGACTCTAAAATAAATAGTACCATAGAATGAGTAACATCACTCATCTTTGAATTTGAAATAAGTTATATTAAGATGAAATATTATATCTGTTAATGTTTTCATTTCAACTGTTACTCACCTCTGTCTGCTCTCCAGCTTGTCCTGTGGGTCGGATGTAATCATTTCTTCTCTGTCGTCAAGGTAACCTTGGATGCTCTGCAAAAATACTGAGTCTGGGTCTTCCTCCTTTGCTGCTTCATGTGTGGATGTTGGAGCTGCACAAAATCCTGCAGATTAAGAGTAGGTCAGATAATATATGATTTATTAAAAAAGAGGTTTTTTTTTTTTTTTTTTTTTTTAAATATTTCTGTGGGCATTTTAGCCTTTAATCGACAGGACAGACAAGTGTGAAAGGGGGGGGGGGGGGGGGGGGGTGACATGCAGGAAATGGCCACAGGCTGGAGTCGAACCCGGGCCCCTGGCAAGAGCCTTATACATGGGGCGCCTGCTCTATAAGGATAAGGATAAACAGGTGCACATGTGGCTAGTTTACACAATAATATACACTAAGCTACTCACCCTTTAGTCCACAGTGAACAGCAGCAGCTCAGATGGTGGCGTAAGAGAGGGAACAATAAATGAGTGAGCCAATTATTTTGAGTTACTAAATAAGTGAAATATGAGTAAACAGGCATTGTATACAGTATGTAGCTGGTTCACACAATATAATGCATTACTTTCTGTCTTGATATATTGAATTCTAGTCTAGGTCACTTTTTCTCCAAGTTAGAGGCTCATACTTACTTTCTTCGTCCACGGTGAACAACAGCAGCTCAGGTGGGGGAGTGAGATAAGAGGAAAGTCAAAAATGGTTAGTAAGAAAAGAAACCTTAGCAAAATAAACATATCAAAGAAAAAATGGTTGATAAATAAGCTCACACTTACCTTTTTGTCCATGGTGAACATCAGCAGTTCAGCTGGTAGAGTGAAAACAGACATAAAAGATTAGGGAGACAAGTACTCTTTAAATTATTGGGTATTATGAATATAATGTATTTTATACAGTTACTTTACCTTTTTTGCCATATAAAGGCATTTTTGGTTTCTGGAGGACTATGTTAAGGGAGCAAATTGTTAGGAATATAGGCTAAATGTAATTTTGGGGAGCTTCATTGGTCCAATGTTTCCATGAGGTTTGTTTATGTTGGATGTTCTGGTTTTTTTTTTGAGGTGACTGATCTAGGATCTAGGAGCAACTGTTGCTGTGAGAAGGAATGTAGTTTTTTTTTTTTTTTTAAAGATATTTTTTTGGGCATTTTTAGCCTTTAATGGATAGGACAGACAAGTGTGAAAGGGGGAGAGAAAGGGGGAGTGACATGCAGCAAAGGGCCACAGGCTGGAGTCGAACCCGGGCTGCTGCGGCAACAACCTTGTACATGGGGCGCCTGCTCTACCACTAAGCCACCGATGCCACAAAGGAATGTACTTTTAATTTGAATACTAATCAAGCTAATGTTTCTTTGCCCTGCCAGACGCAAAGGCAAATTTGTCTTCCTCAGCCCCGCCAGACGCAAAGACTTAATGCACGGGGTGTCAACAGCCCTGCCAGACGCGAGGGCTACCTGGGGCATCGCCGGCCCCACCAGATGCAAAGGCCGGCCTTCAGGAGGAAAGAAAGAGAGGTTGATCAATCCACCGTGCAAAGTATGAGGAGATACTCTAAATAAGTCCCGGTGCAAGACGCTACGTGGGTGTTGACAGCCCTGCCAGACGCAAAGGCTGCCTGGGGCTTTGCTTGCCCAGCCAGACGCAAAGGCAAGCCCCCTGTGTTAAAAAGGGTCAATCCGGTGGTCCCAGTGCAAGACGCTATCTGGGATGGTAGCAGCCCTGCCAGACGCAAGGGCTACTTTGCCTTCCTCAGCCCCGCCAGACGCAAAGGCTATGCACAGGATGTCGACAGCCCTGCCAGACGCGAGGGCTACCTGGGGTATCGCCGGCCTCGCCAGACGCAAAGGCCGGCCCTCAGGAGGAAAGAAAGGTCGATCGTTCCACTGTGCAAATAATGAGGAGATAAACTAATAAAAACCCAGTGCAAGACGCTACATGGGTGTTGACAGCCCTGCCAGACGCAAAGGCTGCCTGGGGCTTTGCTTGCCCAGCCAGACGCAAAGGCAAGCCCCCTGTATTAAAAGGGGTCAATCCGGTGGTCCCAGAGCAAGACGCTATCTGGGGTGTTAGCAGCCCTGCAAGACGCAAAGGCTGCCATAGGAATCACTATTCCTGCTGTAATGTGGAGGTGATGAAGAGCAGATGTGTGATTGCTCCGATGTCTCAAGCAGAATATTCAGCCCATCCATCGTTGAGTCAATCCGAGTCGCTCTCTTCAGCCCATCTCCGCCTCTTCGCAGCAGCCTCCTCCCCGTCGCTGTCCTCCCTGGTCCTCTTCATGGAGGAGGCACTGCCAGAAGATTCAAGGACCACAGCATCTTCAAAATCCTCGGAAGATTCTTCTTGGGAGATGGGCTCGAAGTCTTCAGGATCAAACGAAGGGATAGAACGGCTGTACTCAGAGTCCCAGTCCGCGTCCCACAAGGGCACGTCCGAGTCCTCTTCCGGTTCCCCGTACATGTTCCTGATAACATAACAATCAGCGTATGGATGAGGATCAGGATCAGCATAAGGAGCAGCATAAGGATAAGGATCAGCATTAGGGCGAGGATCAGCATAAGGGCGAGGAGCAGCAAAAGGGCAAGGATCAGCGTGAGGGCAAGGATCAGCATGAGGGTGAGGATCAGCATGAGGGCGAGGATCAGCATGAGGGCGAGGAGCAGCAAAAGGGCAAGGATCAGCGTGAGGGCAAGGAGCAGCATAAGGGCAAGGATCAGCATGAGGGTGAGGATCAGCATGAGGGCGAGGATCAGCATGAGGGCAAGGAGCAGCATTAGGGTGAGGATCAGCATGAGGGCGAGGAGCAGCATAAGGGCAAGGAGCAGCATTAGGGTGAGGATCAGCATAAGGGCGAGGAGCAGCAAAAGGGCAAGGATCAGCATGAGGGCAAGGAGCAGCATAAGGGCGAGGAGCAGCATGGGGGCAAGGAGCAGCATAAGGGCAAGGATCAGCATAAGGGCGAGGAGCAGCATAAGGGTAAGGAGCAGCATAAGGGTAAGGAGCAGGGTAAGCAGGGAAATCATAAGGAGCATTGCGATCAGCATAAGGCACAGGATAAGGAACAGCAATGGGAGCAAGGTGGTAAGCAGGAAAGGGAGCAGGTGGTGGAAGCTGCTGCTCATCCTCTACATTACCAGCCTGAAGCCCGTCCACGTCATCCACCCCGACAACGCCAACCTCTTCCTCCTCCTCTTCGTAGTCAGGCAGGACTGGGTCATCGGGGGGGCTCTCAGCGGCAGGGGGTGCGGTGCTGAGTGGCCAAAAGGAGCCTCCTAAGGAAGAATAAAATTGAAACAGAATTAAACACAAGGCTTAAAGGCCTAATCAGTAATTTTTGACCTGATGCATTACATGTACTTTGTAGAAAAACCACCAACAAACAGAGTGCCACTGCCACCTCTAAAACTCATATCAATATTGTGCAGTTCTGCTACTTTTATTTGGAACATTAGGACGGGATGAGGGTAATATGATAATACTTTTATGCTGGATAAATCTTGACTGGACACAGGCAGCTAATCAGCAGCTACGTTTGTGCTCTCATGACATCATGTTACATGATAAGTTTTGCTTTGCAAGTTGTTGTTCCATATTTGGCTGCCAAAGGCTAAAAGAGATTTACACCATTCTGACCATAAACAGATTCTGACTATTATACTAGTCTGACTTTAACTGTGGTTATGTGAAACATGATATGCTTTCAGAGGCAAAACCAGGAATGTGAACAGTGTTATTATGTAAAATTGTAGGTAAGACTTTATTTGGACAGTCCACCTACAGATACTTAATATATATATGTATATGTTAACATTTCAACAGCTTATTAGTTGAGATTCAACAGTTCAACTGTTTCACTTTGTCTGTAGATATGTGACAGATTATCTATAGAGTATATGTGATAATTCATAAACATATCTAATATTCACAGAATAATTTAGTTGAACTTGAACTGTTCACTCAACCTATGCAGCACGGGTTAAGTGGGTAGTTCAAGTTCAGCTAAATTATTCTGAGAACATGTAGTGAATTGTTTCATAAACATATAATAAACATCTGCAGACAAAGCAAAACGTTTGAATTATTGTTGAATCTCAACTAATAAACCGTTGAAATGTTACAAATACTCTATAAACTGTCTGTAGGTGGACAATCCAGGTGTATCCAAAGTGAAACCTACAATTCCATACAATAACACTGTTCACATTGCTGGTTTTACCCCTGAAACATATCTTGTTTCGTATAACCACAATAAAAATCAGACTAGTATAATAGGCAGGACAATAGGTCATGTCGCGTCATATATACTCCAGTAAAATCAAAAGCAGAGACACGTGACACTGTGGAAACTGTGTGTTTCTAAGTGGATTCGTTGCCTCCAAAATAAGCTGTGTAGAACACTCGGATGCAGCGAAAACCTTTGAGCGCACAGACCTGTGCGCGCAATTACGCATGACAAAATGCGGGTTACTTCAAAAAATCATGAAGCGCAATTACGCATGACAAAATGCGGGTTACTTCAAAAAATCATGAACAATAATGAACAGGGATTCCCCAAAAAATTATAACACCAACATCTGTGCTTCTCGGCACACTCATTGTCTATTTACTTAACGCCACTCTCAGTTTATCAGTTTCTAATCATGCCGCATGGAGGAGACGGTGGCACTTTGGACGCTGGACGCGCACAGTTACTGCATGACAAACCAGTCTCATCTCTTCCCTTCATAAGAAAATACCACATGAACGAGCGAAGTATATTTCAGTGCTCTGACAACACTAACATGTCCGTTACAAGCTCTGAGCGATGACTGAACGGCTTTGTCCAATAACTGTCAAACACTTCAGTTCACTTCATCTCTCTCATTCAGGCTCAGAGCAACACTTTATAAAGAAATCCAGAAAATTAGTTCATTAATGTGAATAATTTTAATTTAAAAGGACCTCACATCTCCAGATACATTTTAAGCAGCAACCTCAGCACACAGAGCAACGGGCCCTGGTTTGTTTACACCTGCGCGTGCTGATATCCTGACGTTTGCTGTGAAACGTTCCATCGTCTCCATGGTGCACAAGAAAAGCATCATTGGCATCCTCATTGGCATCGTTCAAAAATGGCATGGTCGCCATCTTTTCCCCATTGTCGACAACGAATTTACCAAATTCAATCCCCTCAAACAAAAATAACAGTGTCACTACACAGTTATTAACACCTTCCACACCTGTCCCGACAAATTCACTATACTCTTATCATATAATAATAAATCATTTTACACCAAGCAAACCTCCAATATCACCAAAAACTCTTTTCCTAACAGATCGATCAACATTTCAACATTTTATTAATTGTCTATCTTTAGGCCTACATTCAACAATTCACCATAATTAAATACACATTTTGTGTTGAAATTCGTTTTTAAGGATTTAAGCAACATTAATAAATAGGCTAAATTTACCATGACATTAAAATATGTCTTACCGGCAAAGGAGGTGATCCAACGTCTGACTCTGGACAGCAGGGGCTCCACGGCGGGGGGTCCGGACGCCATTTTCCAACAGGTAGGTAGCAGATGTAGTTTTCCTGGTAGATAGATAGATAAATACTTTAATTTGTGGTCGTGTAGAAAGATACTTTAATTTGTGGCTGTGGGGAAATCAGTTTGCAACAATTCACAAAGGCATTTTGAAACTCAGCAGGGCAGCCACAGAGCAGCGCCCAGGAAGGAGCAACAAGATTCTCACCTGTGAGGTTTTGAGTTTCTCAGATCAGGTATCCAACAGTTTGTTCAGTAGAAATTGTCTCCAATATTTCAGCTTTTCAGCAGAAGGTTTTGCAGGTAAACTTGTGTCAAGTCCGAGTGCAAATGTGACATTCAGAAAGGCCTTGCATCTTTTATAGGGCCTCGGTAACTCCACCGTTCTGTTTCCATGACTTTTACTGACGCAGTGTATGGATGATTTAAATGTTTGGATTCAAGTGTGTGCACAGAGTAGTGATGTCTGTCATCTTGTGTTGCCTCTGCAGAAACTCCTGCTGCACCTGATGCGTCTGGCTGTATAATGATGAGCACGTGCAGCCAGACCGCTGCAGTGCACCTTGTTATTGTATAAAGTTGTGGTTCATATGTGCATTTTCAGTTTTTTTCCTGTATTTTCAAATAGCAAGATGTCAAAACCATTTACCTATTTAACACTGTGGGGGATTAACTAACCATTTTAGAAAAAAAAATAGATCAAGGGTTCTAAAAGTCTCAAAGGAAAAGTGCACTCAATATGACTTTTATGACATAATGTGACATTTTAATGAATTTCTTATTAAATACTATACCATGGTTTTTTTTCCTGCATTTTTTTATGACATACTAACGCTTAACTAAACTACTCAACAGTGTCACAGCTTACATAACAATATGGGGGGCAATATATCTTAGAATTTCTGCATAGATTTAAAAACAGTTAAATGAAGAAATAACTAAGAAGCAAAATAACTCAGTAAAATCAAAGCAACATTAAACTGTAATCTGAAATGAGTACCAAATATAACTGATCCAACAGCCAGCTGTGGAGTTGCAATACTTGTATTGAACGATGATCTGATTGTTGAATGAGAAGATCTTTGCTTGGTACAGTTGTCTAAAGCTCCCTACATTCATATCTGGACATGTCCATTCTCTCTATCTTAAATTCAAAGACGCAGTCAGTTTATGTTTAGGCCTATAGGACCACTTTTGGAAATTGACTTCATAGTTATAGTCATGAATAAAATAAGAACAATGAAATTACTCAGGTTTAATGTTGGAGGACAAAGTTGCCTTCAGCCAACATGAAGATTAAACAGACCGAAATGAAAAGGAACCAATATATTAACAAAATAAAGTTCCAGTCAGAGATCATTGGGAGATCTCAGAAAATATCGCATGAAGTCACCTAATTATCTTAAACTGACTTGATTACATTTTACATTGCAGACCAACTCTGGAATATGTTTCATTAATGCTTTTAATTCAAACAAATTATGTTGCTTTATGTCAGTAATTTAACAGTATGTTGATGCTGAAGCTTGTGTAACCTCTTTCCTCACTCAGTGTTACAGATCAAATGATCTTTAGACTCATAACCTTTAGAAAGTCACTTTTCTGATTTTGTCTTACTTTTAAGACACTCAGAGGGGGAAAAGGAAATTGGGTATTTTAAACCATCCTTCAATAAAGAATGAAGAATTTTACAACTTTGATTTAAATGTGTTACAAAAGTTAAATCCCTCAAACTCAAGTTCAGGACAGAGTTTTTATGATTAGTGTGTTTGAGAGGTCAAGGGGAGCTTTGGAGGCTCAGTTTGTTGAAGTAAAAATGACCACACAGTGGCTCACACGCTGTTATTCTTGGACTGTATATGTCTTCTTAGTTTTAGTTTTAAAAAAGTGCTGATAAAACCAGTGTGACAGCAGTTGTGCTGGGATCCCATCACCAAGAAAAAAGAGAAAAGAAACCAAAGATGTTTGTCCTGAGGCCTCTTTATGAAGCAGTTGTTATTCCTATTTACTTGTTTGTTTTTGAGTGTCTAGTTAGGAAGGTCAGGGGTCATTGTCTATTCGTGCTGCTGTGATGAAACCAGAGGGTCTTAGGAATAAAAAGCTTCAGTTGCACTGAGGAAGTTGCCTCGTTCTGTCAAGATCCAACATCACACAGCAACTCTGCTCCCTTCTGACAGCATGTGAGGAATTCCACAGTGTGCTGCTCTCACCACCTACAGGACATCAGGGTCTGAACACAAGATGAGCAGAAAATACAGCAGATTATGCTTTATACCTCACCATTGCATTTTATTTAGAAAAACAAGTGTGTGATTAAATATGACGCATGTAGAATGTTATCTAGAAAACCTCCACATGATGGGAGTGTTTTAACCTGACTTACTTTTTTTATTAATAATAAACTTTTGCCAACAGATGGCACCAAAGTCTCATTTGCAGTGCTGCAAGTCTGATGGACTTTGTTTCTCTCCCAAGTGGCCTAAAATCCATCTCCCCAACACCTGGAGAGTAGGTGAAACTGTGACATTAACTCAGACTGCTGACTGTGTTTAAAGTAAGACGGTAATGTTGCAGACTGTCAGCTGTGACCTAACTTCACACCTTCAATCTGTTGCTCATCATCAGAGGGATAAGTCCAGGAGCAGGAAGGGTGAGAAATTCTTCCTATCACCTCCTGTTAAAGTGTGTGATTATTATGGTTTACCATCCCACTGAGACCTAAAAGATTTCTATTCAACAGGAGAGCATTAGAACATATAAGAAAGTATTTGTATAAATTCAACATTGATATGAAAGTATGTTTGCTAAAATCGGTCTAATTTGTATGCAGTATCAAATTATAAATGTTATTAAGCATAAATAAACAATTTTTAACCACAAAATTTCATGAGGTTTTGTACCTTGTCCACGTTTGTGTCAGGATCAGCTGCTGACTGACTCAGCAGAGATGGCTGCCATCTTGTTTTCAGATGGATTAGTGTATTGTGGCCTTGCTACCACTAGGTGACGCATAAAACTGTCCACAAACGAGGACAACAGGTCTAAGTTAACATAAAGTTAGCTACATAAGCTAAACCTGAATGTGGCAACTATGTCACAAATAGGCCTACGTTAACTATATACGTTTTTCCTTTTCCTCAGAGTGACGGTAAGACGTTAGCTCTAAGCTAAACAAATTAAACAAAATATATAGTTGCGTCTCACCCGTTAGCTGTAAGTGCAGACAGACGAAGCCGGTGTTAAGCTAGAATGTCAAGCTGAACTTCCGAATAAAAGAATAAAATTTTATTGACGAACAGCTGGGTCGTTTTCACACCTCAGATTTTCTGTGTGCACAATGTAATATGACGCAGTTACACCCATTTTACAAACTGCATATCTACTTCCTGTCAAGCCTACAGATTCCTGCTGCACACAGGTGCGTCACCAGGTGCAGCACCAATTTACATACTGTTGCTCACTGGTTCCCTGTGTGTGTGTCCAGATCCCCACTAGGGGTCGCCAAAGATTCACAGGGGTTTGCAAGACCTTCTTGAGCTTGAGGAGTGTGAGAAAACTTTTTTCTCAGCATTTCATGTTTTGTTTTTTGTTTTTTTGTTTTTATTGTTTATTTTTTAAGTTTATATTATAATATATATTAATTAAAACTATTAAGACCTGAACACAAGCTATATTCACAGCCTTCAAACAACCAAAGAGCTAATAGAAAAATGGCAAAGTGTCAGGTGGAAGAACACACTGAAATTTTCCGAAAAACAACCCAATTAAGTCGGTATGACTGCTTAAAATCTAAAAATACATAACACAGACAGAGAATTATATAAATTTACTAAAGATATAAGAAAAACTCATCTCTGATTTAATATTCACAGGAAATAATCTGTTCAAGATTTATCTAAATCTCCCATTTAACACAAATTTCCTGCAGTTACTAAAGTTCACTATTTAGGTTAATTGTACAGTTTATCAGTTGTACTGTACTGGTATTGTTATGCATTGAATGTGATATGAAATATGTCACTTAGGGCTCCTCAGATTACTCAGTGATAGAAAAGGTGCCCCTTAAGGAAGAAGGTCGTTAACCACTGCTGTAGCTGAGGCACTTTGTTGCTGTGAGAGAATGATTTGCAATGAAGGCAGAAAAAGGCCACATAAACAATACATCAAAATTAATTCATTTATTTGTTTATCAAATGCACAAGCTGGATATATTGATTGAAGGCAGGGAAGAAAGGCATACATTTAGCAAGACATGCCAACACTTCAAACCCACAGGTAACAAGAGAAGATTAACAAGAGAAGCCACTGTAGATGACAGTCTAAAAATACAAAATATATTTTTTTGTTGCAGAGACAGTCAGAGGTGTTGATTAAACTTCATACAAACGATTCAGGCGACAAGGCAAAAGCGTAAAGGTGCCAAATGTCTGGCAACCACTTATTTCTCAGCAACTTCTAAGGCCATTTGCAGAGATACAAAAAGGTAAGATAGTTGTTGCTGGAATTGCTGGTACATTTGTTTAAAACATTACTGTACAGGAGGAAAGTATTGATATATGCCACAGTGGAAAACCTCACCAACACTGACTGTAAAGCACTCAACAGTATTTACACTAAGCAACACAAAGTACAGCTCCAAAAATGACTGTCATGATAAATCAACACCTGTGACAATCAACAATAACCCAAACCAGTATTACTGTAGAGCTGATGCATTGTGTTGTAAGGTATTTGTTATTTTGCTCCTGAGGAAAGTGCTGCGTTACCGACTAGCTTACAGTCCCTACACATGGCTTTGGTTTACAGAGAAAGGCGCTTGGCAGAGGCATTAATCTTGCATTCATATCTATTGCAGTAAAGCCGAGATGGCAGGAAAGGCACAGAGCTGAAACAGAACACAAAATCTTCTTCACGGCGAGGAAGCAAAGAAGATATTTTATGTACGAAGGCAAAATAGAAAGCAGGAAAGAAATGCATCAAATAAGAAAGAAAAAGAAATCTGCTAAAGCTGTAGACATTGAAATGGATCGAGTCAAAAGAATCAAATATTATACAACTGATTCTATAAATCTACATGATACTGTCGCTGTGTGCAGAACAGACACGTACAGGAGAGACACACTGTGTTGTCACTTTGGAAGAACGTGCATTTTTCTGTTTTGATCTGCAGCTGGCTGAAACAGTGTCTTTTAAAAGTGTGAAAATCACATCAAAAAAACACAGCCAGTGTTTCTCCAGCATTAGTTAATACACTGTACACACCCATATATAGTAAAGCAAGCAGAATATGTAATAAAATACGAGACACACCTCAGCTCTATTTACAAAAACAATTTGATGGAGGTTTGTTTGCTCCAAAATCGGTACATGACAAGAATAAAAAGCAAAAGCTGAATACACTGTAAATCATCCGAGCTTCATTTATAATTAGCACTCTACAAATAACTGATACTGAAACAAACACTTCCCTTTTTAATGCTATCGCAGCTAGAGTATAAAAAGACACTTAAATACATAGTTTATACACACACTAGGTCATTTCTGTGCATAAAGCAGTACAAAGTGATTCGTAACAACACACACTGTGTGTCAGGATTTTAAAAAGTCAGTCGTTTTTCCTTGTCAATTTTCCGTTAAAAACAATTTTTCCTACATATAAAAAAATGCAGAAATGCAAGGGCTGACTAAAGATCATGAATGCACAAGGAGAAATTCTGCAGTGATTTAATGTGTCATTTTGGGTGTTTAACAATTCAAGATTAGTAGTTCCTAAAAAAAACAGACATAGCAGTCGGTTGCAGAGAGACAGTACATAAAAGGAAACAGTGGAGGTAGATATGGTGTCTCTACAACCAGCCTATCTGTGCGTGTGTGTGTGTCTTTATGAATAACTGGGCTCTGAAATACCCTAAAAGCTTTTTAAACATACCAGAAATCTGGTATTCAGATGTTCAAATGCGTTAGATTATCTTTGATTGTGTGCTTTCTTTTAAAGATATATATTTATAGCTTTTGCCAGAGGGATTACAGTAGAAACAGCACAATATACTAAAAGTTTGCGTCATTTAGCAGACTTTTGGAACAATACTGAAGTAGAAAGTGCAACTTTCCTAATATCTTTAAGCTGTTCTTTGGTGTTAGCGAAAGATTGTGATGATTATCAGAAGTCTTTGAAAACTATGTAACAGTGTTTCAAGTACCGTGATATCCGCAGTCTGACACACTGGCCTTACCAGGATGTGTGCGTGCGCGCGTGAGTGAAATCTATGGCTTTAAATCACACTAATTTGGCTCTTTGACACTAAACCAAAATAAATAAACAGCAACAAATGATGATGACACATCTCTTCCCAAATCACAAGGAACTGAAAGTCTAACTCTGAGTCATAACAAAGCATGAGGGATCCTATTTGCTCTGTGGTAATGGTGGTTTGTGGTGAGCAAAATGTGCAACAGCAATGACCGAACACAAAACACTGGAAATATCAAAACAAATTATATATATGTGGATGTGTAAATTGCTGGTGCTCACTTTGAAGGCACGTACAAAAATAATTCCTACAATTTCCCGAATCCACGTCTCCGTCGTGTAGCTCTAAGCTTCCACAGCAGCGACGCCGTTGCTGTGAGGTTTGTAGCCGTTGGACTCTGTGTCGTTGAGCGCCTGCATCTCCTGTCCGGCCGCCCGCTTGTCTCTGGCCTCCTTTTCCCTCACTAGCTGTCTGCGGTGGTAGAACAGGTAACCCGGCAACAGGAAGCCAGCCAACGAGAAGATGAGCAGGCCGAGGTTGATCTGTGGGATAGTTGGGTGACAGAGATGGAAAGTTACAGTCACAGTCAAACAGTTCCTGGTGGGTGCCAGAGTTTAGTTTGTCACTTGCTGCATGTGTGTGGAATTCAAGGTTCCTTCACATTATCTATTTGTTATGTGCAGCAGCCTGTTCCCTCTCTCTATGTCAGCCTGGTCTCCCTCCTCCCTCTGCCTGCTGCGCACCTGAGCGCAATCTGCACTCAGGTAGAGAGAGGAGGAGGTGATAAGAGGGACAGGGAGCGTAGAGACAGGGAAGGCATGGCACATGGCTCACAAATAGCAGATCAGGCAGTGAGGAGTCTTTTTTCTTCCTCCGTTGTTTTTTCTCCCCAAACAGGTTCTTTTCCCCCATGCTCATTTAGGTGCTGGGGTTTTGTTGTGTTAGTTTGGGCTGGAGATTGCCGGTAGTCACATTATTTTGTTTTCTCTAGGTTTAATTCATGTTTTAGGTAGTTAAAGGGGAGGCGCTGGGAGCGACGGCCCACTGCGTGGTTGGCCCAGCATATTCCCTCCTTTTGTTCCCTTTGGCCGGGGTCTCCAGTTCCTTTTTGTTTTCCTTTAGTTTGTTTGTGCTTTTGTTTAATACTTGGGGTTACACAATAAAGCTGGTGGTTAAACTGTTAACTTTGGTGTGGCGTCCTCTCTTTTTATATGTTGCAGCCTCCTGCCCCTATTGAGCCGGGTTTGTTCCTGTTTGTATGGAGGCTGTAACACCATTTCAAAAGTCCATACTTTTCTGGACTAAAACTTCCAGACTTCTCTGTATTTTTTAAATCATATTTGACAATTGAGTGTGCATAGCTTTTTTATTTTAGTGTGCATTAATCAACATTTTAACAAAAGAATCAATGAGTTGAAAAAATCTAATTATTTTATTTTCAAGGCCTATGTGCAGCTTTGTTCATCCATAGAGGCGACAATAAACACAACTATAAAGGTTTCCTTACGCAGAAAAGACAGTCTGTTTACTTTTCTGATAACTGCAGAGCTGCATAACTCAAATATTCATTCAAGCTTAATATTTGAATATTTGTGATATGTAATAATATGTACGCAATTTAAAAATATTGCCCTATTTTCTTTCTTGGTTTTGTGGTATTTTATTTTACTGCCCATCTCCTGTGTTTTTCCTTTTTGTCTTGACGACTGTTGCTGTTGTGTTGTTGTATTGTTGTGTATGTTTGTTGAAAAAAAAATAGAAAAAATTTCATCAAAAAAAAAAAAAATAAATTCCAAATTTTAGTGTGGAAACTAAAATATTTTTCCATACTCTTTTCTTTTTTCCATACTTATCCAGACATGGAAATCAAACTCCATACTTTTCTATAATGTGTAGGAACCCCAGGAGTTATAGATAAGTGCGTCTCCTCACCCAGTAGGGGTCTCCTTTCAGCGGTCCGACCATGGCGATGAAGAGCGGCTGCTGCAGCAGAGCGATCACAGCGCTGATCATGGACTGGAGGCCTGTCAGGGTGCCAAAGTGGTTGGATGGGTAGCTGTGGGAGAGACACATGTGGTTACCAACGGTTTGAAACAGCAAATTAAATGACACAGAGCCCCAGATTAGATGATAAAATGTTAAAACAAATAAGCTGCTGCTTCTGTGGTATAAAGTTATGATGGGAAACCATGATTATTGCCAGAGGAACCTAAAATTAAAATTGCTAAACGGATTTTAGCCACCACTGAAGTTATTATTTCTACCTGTCCTTTTCCTACTGTGACAAGTCACAATATCTTCTGTGAAATAGACCTATTGTTTGAGAGTAGACTATCAAACTGTTCGTAGATTTTGTTGAATGGTAGCAGTGGTGTGGTTGTTTAACACACATAATGCAGCATCCCCTGCTTGTGTCACCACATCTGGTTGCTTTTATCACACTGTAAAGTGCTGCTTTATATTTGGTGTTTATGTGGTGCTGGGAAACAAATCTAAGTGGGCTTGGACTCAAATATTACACTGTTATTAAGTTAAATGTTTATTATCTTATTAATGAACTGGAAACTAGAGGCAAACATTACACCCCTTAGGTTATGTTTTCCCAACTCCTCTGAGATGTGTGTGTTAGAGAGAGTGTCAGACGATGTGGCGGATGATGGATTAGCAGTGCAGCACTCACACAGCAGCATAAAGGCCTCCACAGCAGGAATGGATGAAGCCTCTGACCATCGTGTGGAGGATGAAGGTCAAGATCTGAGGAAGAGAAAAGAAAACACAATAAATAGATCTGAGCGTTGGGACTATGTATTCTTTATATGTGTGTTTGTGTGTGTGTGTGTTACCTGTAGAGGCAGGCTGTCTATGAGGCAGCAGCATCCGAAGGCGATCAGCAGCAGGTTGGTGAGAATGAAGGCCCTCATGGCGTTGGTCACTTTCTGGATCTTACGGTCTCTCTTGGGAATGCTGGTCTTTCTGATGGGGCACACACACAGAGGTGTTTTTAAAGGATATATACAGTTGATGTCAGTCTGCACGCCCCCAGTTTGGAAAGGCGGGCTGGAGTCTGATATGGAAGCTAAGCAATCTACTGCGTCATGTCTGTCACACACAATGTGTTACAGAGATGCATATCAGCCAATTTGATCTTTCCTAGTAAATCAATACCCGAAATATTTTCTAGTTTCAGAGTTTTTTTAAGTTAAAAATATACTTCCTGGTTTTCTCAACCTCTTCCCCAAAGGGTATCAGTATCGGACACGTGAGGAATGTGTGCGAACAGTATACTGTTGATTCTGCCATTTTTTAATCGTCACATCTCACTGCATGTACCTCTGATCTGTGGATGAGGGGACGGGCTTCTCCTCTTCACACTCCTTCATCTTCCAGTCCATGATGTATCCAATCAGAGGACACGTGACCAGGCAGAGCAGCTGCAGTGTGCCGAAAATGGACGAGTAGAAACTCACTGAAGGAGAGCACAATAAATCAAATCATGAAGAAGACAAGTGAAACTGTATGCCAGACAAGTTGCATACAGTGTTAAAATTTAAAGCTGCATTATGACACTACTCACCGTTCTCTTCTGCCTCAATCACCAGCTGTTCAGATGCTGAAATATAAAAACGAAGACCCACTCTGTCAGTAATTTTTAGACGTCCTTAATAACATACAATACATTTTAAAAAGCCCCAGTTATTGTTTGCTGGGAACGTGTTCCGGGGTTTGACACTCACGATGCTCTTCGCCGTGGGTGACCATAAACTCCAGCATCTTGTTCATCGCCCCCATGAAGAAGATGATCCTCAGTTGGGACATTCCCATTGTAACCAGACTCCACAGGAAGATAGGAGAGAACACAGACCGGCGGAAGGGAGGAGTTTCTGAGAGGGAAGGAGACAGTTTGTTTTATCCAGCGAAAATATATAAGAGGAGTTCACGGCGGGTGATTAGGATTTCTTTCTTATCAGAGTTCAAGTGTATAGGGTGTAGGATATCCAGTCTGTCACATTCAACTGAGGGGAGCCCCTTTACTTTCTTGTGACCCCTCAGATACATCTTGTGAAGTCAACTGAGGGGTCACAAGTTGATGAACAGGACAGACAAAAAAGAAAAGCTAATTTCTGTAAAACATAGACATCAGACTTCTCTTGCTAATTATATTTCTTAATGTGAGAAGAAAGAATCACATTTGGCTGAATTTATTCAAACCCTGTTGACATATGCCACCTGATGTCTTAAGTCAACACAGTTTTGTTTTAGAGGCACACAAGCCAAATAAAAAAGACTGGGTATAAAGTAAATGGCTGGGAGCATAACTGCTGAGTGTGTTTGTTGACTCACTAGGTGCAGCGTCAGGTCCATTAGGAAGTTTCTCTGTTGAGTGTTTGATGTCTCCATTTTTCTGGCTCAATCTTTCTCCGACAACCTTCTGCTCAGATGAAGGCACCTCGTTCAGTGTGAGGATCTTACTGTTAAATAAAAACACAAACACGTTGAGGTAGGAGTGAAGGAGCAGATAAACATTTGTGTCTCTGGAAAAGAGATGAAGCAACAAAACCTGCCGGACACACTGACCTGTAGTCTACCTCATCAGGTGTTGGGAAGCCTTCTGTCGGCCAGTTGATGAAACAGTTGAGAAAGACAATTCCGGCAAGACCTGCCCACATCCACATGATGACATGAAAGGATACACCTGCATCGTAAATCAGCTGGGAAAAAAGAAAGAAGGGGAGAAAGAGGTTTTTTTTTTATTGTTTAAGTAACTTGCACTTGCTTTCAATGTTGTATTAACTGATGAATGTTTGGCCACTTGAGGGCAGCAGAGAAAGCTACTACAGTTGTTATGGTGAACATGTGTACAATGAACATTTACCTTGACTCCAGGGAAGGTGACAGCAGAGGAGGCGTAGGAGCCGATCATCAGAGACATGACGGTGGAGCTTAGAGCACCAAACATGTTGGGGAGCTGCAGGGACAGAGGAGCAGATACAATACATGTCAGTTATTATGCTAATCAAACATGTTTCTCTAGACCTCAGCAGTGTGACACACATCACGACTGAATTTAATATGAGCTGAGTCAAAACTGTAGTTTAATCAAGCTGTAGTGTGTTACTTTGACCAGCAGAGGGCAGACAGCCGCTGTGTGTCAGCAGCATGAAGCACACTGGAGCTCCCTTTCATCAAGACACCGTGACCTGTTCCTACCTCTTAAGTTTGCACCCAGTCACACTTCTCTCCCCCCACGGAGCAGACTCATTAAAAAAATATTAGTTTCCATGTCATGAGGAAACAAGAAACAAAGTCATGACCCAGTTTGGGTCCTGACCCCATAGTTCAAACACAGACTAAGCTATACTTAGACACACGCCCACCGTCTTTATTCTTGCTTTTTCAACAAATTCTTTGAGTTAGGATTAAAAATGTAGGAGCCGATGTATAGCCACCTCTTGTTGAACTTCAGAGGGCTCGGTGTACCCAGCGTGGGGGCATGCATGACACAAGGCCAAAAGGGAGCAAGGTGGTGGGCACCAGGCACTAACACATCATATATTAGGTCGACCTATTTACAGTAGTAAGAAGCTTAGCGAACATAACAATGATCTATTGTGCTGCCAGCACACCCAGCGTTGTTTGATTAGAGTTTTAAATGGGTCAATCACGATTATAAAATCACATGTGTGGGATTTTAGGTGTGCTGCATGACAAGCTCGCTATTCTCACTCAACACTGACCATGGTTTTCCGAACTACTGCTGGCGTCACATAATCTTCCCGCTGGGTCAGAGTTCACCATATGGTGTCAGTTTCCCTTTTTGTCCCAAGCTTTGCCTTTTCCCCACTGATTCACTGAGGTTGGACCAAATTATGTCAAGTCAGAGTTGGGAAATTGGGAAGGCGTCGGCAATGATTCACTTTTTCACTTTTAGCAATTAATGAAAACAATGAACCAACCAATTCATACATTTATTCATTCATTCATTTAAGATTATGTTTGACTTCGTTGGACAGACTGACGGTAAAGTTTCAGAAAGAAAGCATGGGAAAAAGCTGCAACATGGATTCTGCAGCGAATATGGGATGCATCTTGACCTTTGGGTCACATGAATTCAGACATTTATGAGTCTAACTCTGACACACAGATCTTTCATTTGCATGCTGCGAAGTAGATGAAGGAAGGGTGGAGTGATGAATGCATAGAGGTGGAGGGATGTGAAATGATGACAATTCTGATTACAAATCTACAGACTTTGCTGACAAATGCATGTCAAAGTATTTCAGTGTCTGTTAAAGCTCTTTAAACATTAATTTAACTGATTTCAGGCCACTTGGGGGCTGCACGACAAGCCGCAAACACAACCTTGACATATTATCACATTTTAAAGTTGATAAAAAATTAATGTTTGGGGCCGCCTGATTACTATAACTATTTAATCTCCTTTTGGCCTGCACCAACTAATGAGGGAAACTGGCTGTTTAGCTGCAAAATGCTCCACAGTGTTCACCAGCTAACTGCTAACCTTGCCGTTTGGTGCTGTGCAGGTAGCGTACAGCGGAATTTCTAATGTCCTTTATTGAAAAAGATGACAGCAGTGAGAGTAAACCAAAAGTTGGGGGCCGGGAAACCAAAACAATGCGATGAAAATGTTTCATAGAGATGAGGGAAACTGCAGTCAGAGTCAGGTAATTTTGTCTGTAGGTGTGTTTTTACAAGCGGCCCCTATCCTTTATCATCTGATCCATTGTTAATACAAAAATACTGAATGACGTTTAGAGCATTAATATCTCAGCAAACAACTATTTGCTATGTAAAGATAGGTGGAGTAATGGCGTCCTGAGCAAAAGAAGAAGTCACGCTCCCTAAGCGTCTTTTAATCCAAGCTTCTCCCTGTGTGTGTATCCCACTGGCTAGCTAATGGCAACCACTCTGTACTGCACTCATACGGCGGTACATAGTACCCACTGTTCGGTTTCCCTCTAGGGTAACACCTTTAGCTCTATCAGCACTGTGGCTGATGTTAGCACTGTCAGCACTATTAGCTGCTAGCCATGAGTAGGTATAACTGCAGCTGGAACAGCTTCATGACCAAGCCTCCACCATACCTCCAAGTCAGTCCACCATTAGCCCCCTTCACTCCCTGGCCTGGAAGCAGAAGTCCCAACGAAATTTCTAAGTTAGCAATTAGCTAGCTATGAGGTATTGAGAGGTGGTTAAGGCTAGGGTAATGGGAAGGCTACATCTCATTACTTATGCTAATGCTAAGTTAGCGATTAGCTAACATTACCTATGAAGCATGGTATAAGAGAAGCAATTAAGGTTCAATTAAGGGTAATGGAAAGGGTTACATCTCATTACTTATGAAGTGAATCACGTCTTGATGCATTATGAATTATACAGTGTATTTTTTTGTCTTGTATTTGTGGTTGGCGCGTTTTTTTAGGGATTTGTCATCTCCTCTACAAACGAAATGTGTCTGCAGCTATACATGTCTTGCTAGCGGCCAGTTCAGCTACCTCCATGCTGAAAGCCATGTGCAGGAAAGACTGTGAATCATAGATATGTCCTGAATGTTGTAGCATCTTTAAGTATAATGTCTCATTATCCGTTTCTAATTATCATGGGACTGTATGTTTATCACAAATGCTTGTTGTTTATAGTCCTGCAGAATACTGTGATAGTGCGTTTAAACAGATCACATTTGCAGGGGACTTCCTGGTGGGTCAGAAACCATAAAATAACTTCTGAGAAAGGCTTTCCAGAGCTTTATTACCCCATATGTACATTCCAAGAGCTGCTTTTATCTCGAGTTCAGCAAGATGTAAAGGTGGGAGATGAAGACGAGAACTAATGTATGCTTCCCTTTGACTGTATTGTGCAGGGGTTGGCTGCTGTCTTGAGATAAGGCTGTGGTGACAGTTTTCAGCAGGCAGTATATTGTCTGTGTGTGTGTTGCAGAGGGAAGCATGAGGTCACTCAGAGCTGACACAACAACAAGGTTGGCAGGTAAACAGGAAAAAAAAGCTTTCCTGAGGATGTTCGAAAAAGAGCCTGACTGTCTGAGCGAGATGAGAAAAAACATCCCGGAGAACACCCGTCCTCATTCAGCGCTTCTGAGAACCGAAATAGTTCACGGCCTGACTGTGGCCATGAGATCTACAGCGCTGGACTCGCTGTCTGCGGAGGTTTGTGGAATGTGGGCGAGAGGGCCCTCTGAGCACACAGCAGAGTTTGCATCTCTTACTAATGTTAAAGCAAAGATATTCCAGCCATGTGAGATGTCAGCTAACTAATGTTTGCTTTCAGAAGTGTAAAAGTGGGAACATATCCATGTTCCCAGGGTTCTATATTCCCCAGATCACTATCCTCTTAACATGACACATCAATACCTTTAAAAAGGTATTATGTTCTTAGCAATGTTTTTTCCCTTTAGGTCAAATGTTTAATGTATGTTTCACTGGGTCAACATGTTGAAATCCCACCTACAGCTTATAGCTTACTGAAGTAATATTCCTGGAAACCTACCCCCTCCAATTTGCAGGCAAAACAGTTTTCTTGACTTTAGACATTGATACATCCACAAGGGCTAAGATATTTACCACTCAAACTGACTGGTAAACCATTTGAACTGCAAAGACAGACCATACCTATCTCTGACAATATTAGTTTTTATCACGAGACATCTACAAATATTTGTAAATCTTTTCAATTGGTAGGAAGACAGATGTAAAGAGTGTCTTATGGTTTACATTAAAGGTATAGTTAGCATGTTTTGGGGTTGTATGAGGTACTTATCCATAGTCAGTGCGTTACCTACAGTAGATGTCGGTCAATACGCCTCAAAGTTTGGAGAAGCAGGCTGCAATACCGACACATAGGCTAAATAATGTACTACTGTGCAACCTTAAAAAATCAATATAACTTAAAGTATATGCTATATTTAGAATATTTTCACACTTTACCTTGCATCAGACAGCGATTTCCTATAGGGAACTGCTCTCATTACTCTCTTCAAAGCCAGACTCCTTTGAGAAAAACTGTTATTTTCCATCACTGAACACAGGAGCTGCTGGTGTGGCAGTGCCTCAATCAGTTAGTTTGTGCTATTGTGTTGATTTGGTGTTTAGAAGGGTTAGTTCGGATTCACCAAGGTAATACAATAACACAAACAAACTAAATGATCATGGCATGTTCAGCGATGTTAAATCACTGTTTTTCTTGACGAAGTCAGGTGACTGTGTCAAGACCATAGATTTTGAACTGAAGCCATTAAAGGCCGGTCTGAAAGGGCTGTCTGACAGCAAGGCAAAGCGATGAAAATACCCTAAATATAAATATTTGACTTTGTTGGATAGACTGACGGTAAAGTTTCAGAAACAAAGCATGGGAAAAAGCTGCAACATGAATGCTGCAGCTAATATGGTATGCATCTTGACCTTTGGGTCACCAGAAAACTTCTGGTGACCCAAAGTCTAACTCTGACGCACAGATCTTTCATTTGCATGCTGCGAAGTAGAGGAAGGAAGGGTGGAGTGATGAATGCATAGAGGTGGGGGGATGAGCGATGAAAATACTCTAAATATAACATACACTTAAACTGATATCGATTTTTTTAGGTGGCTTAAATACGTTTTGCTGCTGCCCCCGTCCACAGCAGCACATTGCTTAGCTTCTGTGGCAGTACTCCTGCATGCTTCTCTAAACTGAGGGTGTGTCGACTGCCTTCTACTGTAGGTAACACACTGACTATAGACTTCATACAACCTGACTTCAAAAGATCCGAACTATGCCTTTAAGGGACTATAGAGCTGGGGAACATAGGGATGACCTCCTATAGGGGAGTGTCTCAGAGATTTGTGTGTGAGGCAGAAAGCAAAGAAAAAGCGTGAAAGGTATGTGTGCATGTGGCAGCAGCAGGCGTGAATCCCACCACTTGTGTCCTGGCAGTGCTCATAAATAATACTTATTTCAAACAGCACATGTGCTGCATGCGAACGCTAACCATAGAAACACGTGCCTGTATGGAGGCAACATGGGGGTCAACTGGTGTCACAAAGTCACACACAAATTGAGCTTTGGCTGTTCCCTTGTCCTGACTAATCAGTTCAGGCTCTATTCCCGCTGTGCTCACTCACTTGGGTGTTGTAAGACTTTGGCACTGAGTTTAATTAAGGACTTAATCGCTGAGAGAACGGGCCAAATAGTAGCTTAATGAGCACTGAAATTTCGATGCAGCTCTGTACACGTGGAAGAGAGGCAGAATACAGGAAGAGAAAGTGGAATAAAAGGGAACAGACGAGGGAGAAAAAAGGAGAGTGGTGTATACAAATAAGTAAGAATAGAAATGACAGTAAAGAGATGATAGTGGGAGGAACATTTTTGGTCTGACTGATCTCCCCAAGCCACAGCTGCAGCCGCTCACTCTGTGGAGATCCCAGCGGGAAACACTAAACCACAGCTGATTAGCACCGGCTCCTTCCCTCCACCTCAATTCTCTGCCGCCCTTTCTTACTGTTCATAGATTGGTCAAACCCTTATCCCTCACAGCGTTGGCACAGCACTCTTGGCCAGCTGCACTAAACTTATATAACCCAAAAAAGTAGTCTGATGTTAAGATGGTGGTTCAACTGCTCTCTATGAAAGCCTCAAACTATGACTCATGGTGTGACTCTCTTTGTATTTTACCCAAAAAATCTTTCTAAGAGTCACCCCCAATTCCTTGCATTGGCCCCTACTTGTTGAGCAAATTTAGGAGAAGCTCAGCCTCTATCTGCTGGCTGAGCACAAGTTAGCACATGGAAGACTGACAGCTTTCGCAACTGCAGCAAGGAACGGCGGAAAGCACTTTTATCACTAGCGTGTGATCAGACAGGCCCCTACACGCAGCCAGTCCTGTTGAAGGGCAATCACACCTCTGTCACAGCAAGTGCAAGAGGACTGTCCTCATTCCTTCACTGCAAATGTGACTCACAAGCTAACAGTCATACCGAACATAGTTATCATGTGTCATTAATGCTAGTTAAGTATGTAGGAACAGGGACGTTCTGAAGGTTGTGTGCCTTACGTGAGCAGCAAGTTTGTGTTGGCACAGGTAAATGAGGTTAGAGATCAGATCAAAGGAGGTCACAAAAATGTTCTGGAGCATGATTTGGACATAAAGGTGACATATATGGTTCATCCACTACTTTGATTATTGTTAAAGGTTGTGTATACCACATCAGGGGGACATTTATATGGACTTTATTGGTGATCACCGTAAACACGACCCCATCTGAATGCAGCATTATGACTCAATGGTGCTCCATGACGTAGGCGAGGACATTTCCAGTCGCCTCTCTGTCAGCTCCTCTAAATTCATGCTAAATTTATGCTCTTACGTCTATTTTACAAGTGCTGGTGGTGTATTTTGTGGTTGGCTTTGGAATGATGTGGCATGTAGCTGTGAGTCACTCATTGGGATAAGAAAATCAGCTCACCAGTCTGTAAATAATTACAGCGTTGTGGTTTTCAAATGTAAACATCAGTAAACACAAAGGAGAAGATTTGCACCAGCTGAACTAGCATGCTGCTAGCCATTGTATAGATGTTGGAAAATAAACTGGAAATCCTGGACAGCGCCATGGACCATATTGTAGATCGTCACATAGTAAAGTGATGTTTGCTATTTATGCCTACCACTTCTGACATAAGAGGGGTTCTCTTTGTCATAAAACTGACGCCTGATGAAGGTCTAGTACTGAAACGTCACAATAAATTAATTTTTTTGCAAGTTAGAAATTTGTCTGCAAATTCCGTTCACTGCAAATGTGACACACAAGCTTACAATAATGCCGTACATACAGTAGTTAACATGCATCATTAATAGTAGTTAAGTATGTGGGAACCAGGGGTCGTATTCACAAAGCTTCCTAGTACAAAGAGCTGCTCCTGGTGACAAAATTCTAAAAAAATTATTCGATTTTCCCCTTAAAGTTAAGACAAGGTACTGGTAAAGATAAAAGTTACTCACAAAGCATCTTAGACCTTCAGAGAGCTCCTATGGTGACAAACTGTTAGGAGCAGGGAGGAGGACTTTTAAGAGGCTTGAGAGTTTCTTCAGTGACAAAGAAAATGGTGGAAACACAAAGAGGTCGGAGGAATATTCTCCAAACAATAACAGTGAGGAAATGAAAGGCTACAGATTTGTGTGTATTTCCTGCCCGATGCAATAAAGCTATAACGCTAGACACAAAGTGATCACAACACCAAGATATCTGGAAAACTGGGAAAATGCAACAGTGCAGCAGTGATGACTTGGGTCTGCCTCAACCTTCCATCAGCAGAGTGATTACACTAACAATGACAAGACTTTCACAGTCAGCAGTTTGTTTCATTTCCACTGGGTGTTCACACCTTACAGGCTCACATAGGGGTGTGTCTGTGACAACCGATCACATCTATTAAAAGAATGTGGCACACCTAGCAACGGGGTTAACCAAACGCCCTCACTAAGGTAAAAGTTACTGTCCCTTCCTTACTCAGAGTTGCTCTGAGACCTTTCCTAAATTACTCCTACGTTAGGACTCCTTACTAAAATTGATGAGGCTACGTTCGGAGCTCTCTGAGAGTGTTCTCCAAATGTTTGTGAACACAGCCCCAGGACGTCCTGAAGGCTGTTTACTTTTGGTAAACCGCAAGGATGTGTTCAAACAGGTTAATGAAGTTAGAGTTCAGTTGAAAAATGTTCTGGTGAAAGATTTGGACAATTTTCAAAGTTTTTTTTTAGATCAGATTTTAATATTGTATTGAGCCAAAGGGCAAACCTCAAGCCTTCAGCAGGTTAGTAACAAGTTTTACTGCGTCATTCCTGCTACATGGAAAATGACACTGCGTCTGCATCACAGGCTCTGATCATTGTTGTATGGAAATTAAAACTGTATTGACATTTTGCATCATGAGAGCTGCTTCTTTTTTAAAATTAAATTAAAACTGATTCCTCTTTTTCCTTTACCCTTTCATTATGCTTTTCTAATGGATTGTTTTTACAACTTGATGTTATTTCCTACATACACACATAAACCTTCAGTAGCCTATAGACAAATCCAGTGCTCAGAAAAGCAGCAATTTCAGATTGTTTTCTTCACAACATCAAAATGCCAAAGAGCTGCTGGGTGACTGGCAAGCTCATTATAATCCCAGGCTTGGCCAGTTTTAAGTAGTCTACTCACACTTTAATCGTTTTTTAAGCTAGCACGAAGGTAGTGGTACCATAACCTTAGGCATGATTCAAGGCTGATCAGGAAGAGGTTTCCGTTGAATTTGCCTCTAGTCACCAGAAAAGGCTTAAAAATAACTGAACGCCTTGTTGGCCTCAGTTTTCTTCATTAAAGGTGTAGCTGAAGGTTGTGACATTAACCAGAAAGGATGAAAAACCATAGCTCACTTAAGATTTTGCAGTGTACACACACAACAGAGTACAGACCAAACAAAGGTGGCGGTGAGCTCGTGACATCACGTTGACTTCAATAATACATGCTTATCTGTGTTTATTATCTACTGCAACTATTTACGGATGTTACTACAAGCAAGCATGGATGCAGGTGGCTGACAGTTACCAGTTCTGCTGTCACTGTCAGCAGGCAGCAGCAGACACTGCGACCTACCACCGCAGTAATGACAGCGCCACAAAGCGGTCTCCAGATTTGTGAATACATCTACACACACCCGTACTTTTCAGATAATTTATCAGACAGTGAATCTGCCTTGTATGTGACTATTTGATTAGAATATTAAAAATAATTTCTCCCCTTAGACCATCCTGACTCTTGCACTCAATTTCATGAACCTGAAATGTTGAACGTCTGTAATAAAACCGTCACAAACTACACATTCACAGGTTTTTAAAGACGGCACACAACATAAAGCTGAACTGGTGCTGAGTGACTCATGAATGTCACTGCTCCTTGAACTCTTATCCTTTGCTGTAATTTATTAGCTCCCTCTAAGGTATTTATATTTTCTGCCAATTTTTTTGCTTTTGTTTGCAACTTGTGTGTATTATGTCTGTACACATAATAAATGTGCACACAACACGAGTGCTAATAGCGTCTCCAGGGCAAGGAGCAGTTAACCTTGATCAAGGTCGTACAGGAAGATTATTTCATCAACAATGTTCAAAACTTTTCTTAAAGCTTAAATGTGTTGTATTGGGATATTATGATTTCCACCATGCCAGATAATGCTTACATATGTTATTGTGTATTATAAATTGACAAATCTAATTGTATGAAATCATATGACAGACCCTCTGTATTGAGGGTTACGTACCTCATTATGTGTGACTGACTATAGAAGGCGCGTGCTCTTTCCTTATACAATAACTTCCTTATACAAGAAGAGACATTTTTGTTGTTATGAGCTATAACTCTGAAGCACATGATTTAAATTATGACAGGGTATGTCTCACAGTCCTTGTGCTCTGCTGCTATTCGCTCTTAAGAACAACAGTGTTGAAGCCAGTCATTGCTGGTACTGCAAACCCAATTAGAGATGGAAAGAGAGACACAGAGGTCAGACAGGGACAAAGAGGAGGAGGGGGAGAGTTAAGCATTACTCAAGTGTATGAGAGTGTGTGTGTGCGCGTGTTATATTAATCTTGTGTTTGTGGGTGATTAATAGAGTAGAAAGAGTACAGTGCCTCCCTGTGTGAGTGTTATGTGAGTGTGTATTAGTGGGCAAACACTAAAAGGAGTTTCCAGGTTGCTGTGATGTTGCTACCATGAGTCACAGGCTCTATTGACAGATATAACCATGCACTACTGATTAATAATATCAGGGATTGTTAATTATTTATCAGAGGAGGGGTGGCTGGGGTGTTTTTTTTTACCCTGCCTGCAGCTACATATATTTTTCCTTGAGCCACCCTGAGTGACTGGCTGAAAATGCATGACCCTCCCTTCACCATAAATTAATCATTAGATATTTAAAACTTAACCTCTGGTGTTGGAAAATTAAAAGTGTTGTGCATACAAGTTAGTTCATGAAAATGGTTTTTTATTGTCCAAATCTGAAATGAGAAATGTAGAATTAAGTGATTTTGATGAAATTTCACTAGTTTAATCTCAGATTTGGTGATTTTTTTTTTCAGACTGAAGTGTTTGTCCAACATCATGTGTTCAAGGATCGTCAGAAATGTGAAAATCCAACAATATTTCTGTTTTGACAGTTTCTGGCTGTGATAAATGGTGTAAGTTTGGCAGTTTTTAAAGAAAACATGCATGTTTTTTAAATTTAGGTAAGCATCTATAAAACATATGGTGGAGTGTGTAAAACTTCTGACTTTCTCAGCTATAAACTTAACCCCCAACATGCCATTTCCCTGTTTTGTTGTCTTTAAGCTTTAAGGTTATCAAAATCTGTTACTATGTTTTCTAATATAACAGGGCACATTATTTTTTATAGATCAATTGATGATTTGGTCTGTAAAACATCATAAATCTACTATAAAGTAAGACAAAAAAATCAGCAAATTCTGAAAATAAAAACATTTAAAAAATCCATTAAATATGCAGCATTCTTTCTTATAAAATGACCTACAAGATTAATTGATGTCCAAAATGATTGTCGATAATTTTCTTACCATCAACTAATTGATGAATGGACTCATCGTTGCAAGTCTTCCAGATGTTATTTGCATAATCTCCCCCCAAAATCCAACCTGACATATTTGATACTTTTGGCAAATTTGGGATTGCTTCAGGAATTTAAAGGAACAGTTCACCCCCAAATCAAAAATACATATTTTCCTCTAACCTGTAGTGCTCAATAATCAGCTTGATTGTTTTGGTGTGAGTTGCTAAGTGTTGGAGATATCAGCAGTAGAGATGTCTGCCTTCTCTCCAGGATAATGGAGAGCACTTGTGGTTCTCAAAGCACCAAAAACATGTATTTGAAAAACTCAACAGCAATGTCTCTTTCCAGACCCCATGACCCAGTTACTCAAGATAATCCACAGACCTTGTTGTGAGCAGTCTCATGGAGGAACTATTTTGTTTCTACTAAAGTACACCTGCCAACCAAATCACTGCACAGAGGGAAGCATGCATCTATTCATGGATGAGAGGCTCTTGCTCCTGACAACTGGAGACGTAAACATTAATGGCATCTTTGCCATTTGCTTAGTAGGTGTAGTTTGGTAGAGGAAAGAAAGAAGAAAAGAAATAGTTACATGTGGTTTTGCTTTTGTTTCTTTTGCACTTTTAGCACCACAAGCCGAGTGGACAGAGAAGACAGACATCTCTACAGCCGATACTTCCAACACTCTGCAACTCACACCAAAACAGACAAGACTGAGAAATAGCATGACAGCAACTTAAACAAATGAACGTTGCATCTTTTATGTGGATGATAAAACAGCCATGTCAGCTGTTTATTCATATTGTCAGCAGTTTTCACTGAGATATACAGGCACAGTTTACTTTTAATGTGCAGAGTGCCGATTCAATATGAGCCACAGACGGAGACAGCTGTCTTAACTTTTCTTTTCTTCAGAGCCAGGCTGCAGTCACCATACAGGGGTGTAAGGTCACAAGAGAGGGTCGTGTATCCATACTCAGCTTCATTATCTAAACATCTGTTTCATGTTCGACTCCCTGTGTGTACATAACCATGTGCACACATGTGTACATCCACATGTGTGCACAGTCATGCAGAGTTAAAAAGATTCTGCATTGATTTTCTGCTGACTGCTGGGCAGAACAGAGGAACACAGAGAGAGAGAGAAGGAAGATGGGAAGACAAGAACAAAGGAAGAAGGAAGGAAATGAGAGGGAATAGAGGAGACAAGAGAAAGCGTGGCCTTGAGTGTTTTGAATAGAGGTGAGAGGCCGAGCTTCAGGGAGGGTGTGTGGTCAGCTGCAGGTCGTGATTGGTGGAAACACGAATGGGAGACTTTCCATCTGGGAGAAGTCATGTGCAACTCTGACGGAAACACTGTTAACACGCACTCACACGCAAACCAAAATACTTGAAGTGACACAGGAGGCAGCGACAACAATAAAAGAGACCCGATAATGTTGGTGCCAGCTGACACATCACAAGCAAATGCACATGCCTGACGTGAATGTAAACAAACACAGCTCCCAGTCACAGCACACACTGTTTCCTCAGCTGAGACAAATAGAGGCCCCGACCACGCTGAGGCTGTCAGCTACCAAAACTGTTCTGCTCATTTGTTCCAGGAACACAACCCTACATTAGTACTTTCTCAGAAAATGAGTTGTGTAACCTCAGCACAGACTGTTATAGGGGACGGCTGCTGGATGCCGTCAAAAAGGAAAAGACTCATTTGTGAGCTAAAATTGTGACTAATAAAATCATCCTCTTCTTGATCACATCATGCTGAGTTAACATGATGCTTATGTAAGAGACATGCTTGTGTAGATCAGCAACTCAAACACTGACAGACAGAGGAAAAGACAGAAATTGATGTGTTTCTTTATGGCTCAGAATCTGACATTGTGTGTTGCACCTTGAACGACCTGGCCCTGTTCACGTTACTGTAAAGACTACATTTCGTCATGGCTTCTCAGACAGCTTTAAATACACATATCAGTACATTTGTTGGAGGTTTGTCAGAGACACATACAGCGCACAGCTTGAAAGCAAATGAAGCCTCAGAAGTATTAAATGACCGTCTAATCCAGGGACGTTGTATGCCACATACAGTCATAATAACCAATATATTAACAACCAATCTTTCCCTTTCTTTTTGTGTAAAAAAGTCTATTCTGGAAACAGTCATCCATTTACATAACAGATGATGAACAGCCTGATATATCTTAAGAAAAATAAGTGCAATTTCAATAGTATGTCTCAGCT
This sequence comes from Epinephelus moara, assembly GCF_006386435.1. Classification (NCBI taxonomy): domain Eukaryota; kingdom Metazoa; phylum Chordata; class Actinopteri; order Perciformes; family Serranidae; genus Epinephelus; species Epinephelus moara. Next base: position 23,406,527 of record NC_065509.1, read on the forward strand.
TTTCCACATTCAGTCTGTCTACTACTCACTGTCATTACATGTGCATTTTTTGGTACATTTCAACTCCTGTGACTGAAGTGGAAGTTACTGATGATGCAAGTTACAAACAATTTACAAACCTTGGTTTGCAATGCCTTATCATCTGGGTTCCACCCATATTGTTTAAAGATAGAAGTCTGACACAGATTCTTTTCTACTGAAACTGCTGACTGACTATATTTTGCACAATGTTAAATATCTTAAATATGACCACAATATGTGTGCATTGTTTGCTCAGAATACTGTATTTAGGGTGGAAAAGACCCCTCGAGCAGGATTTAACATAAAGTAGGCCACTCACTGTTTAACTTGCTCCTGAGACCTCTTAGCCTTCACAAGTGCATCACTATGAGATGTGCAAAATCATCCAGTGGGCCAGAATGGACCCTTTGGCGGGCCAATACTAGCCCACAGGTTGCATGTTTGACACCCCTGAACTAAATCAGATAACAAAGCTGCTGAACATAGTCCATTCAAGATGCGAGCTATTATTGTCTTATTCTCCCTCAGTCTTATATTTTTCTTTTTCTACAAAGTGAGGACAGACTTAAACAGCAATCAAAATACACGTCACTGGACAAAACCTCATCTGTCAAAACAGTGAGAACTGGCACAAAGACACGTGATTCTCCTCAGAGCATCAAAACCAGAAAAGGCACAGTGATACTGTAACACACTTCCCTGTAATGTGTCTCTCTGAGTTGCCATAGGGCAGAGAAAGGTTCTGGGGGACTTTGGCTGTTGGGGGGGCTCATGTGTGGGAGTTTTGGTCAAAACAATAAAAGGGCAGCAGGTGCTGTTGGAGCTGTTACACTGTCCTCCATCTGTTTATTGTTTTATTAGTTGTTTAGTTGGGCACACCCAGGATGCTTGGCTACAATACTGCTTGTGTTGTAAACTAGAAACTAGCTTTTCCAGACAGTTTGAAAATTATGACGAGATGTGTTAAGCGACAACATACCACCGTACTCATTAAAGGGGATCAACTGTTTGACTTCAAATGCCTAAACTAAACTCTATGCAGTGTAAATCTGCAATTGTCACATTCTCATGTTTCTTGTCTTGTGTTTCCTGTTTTATTTTGAAACTCACGTCTTGTCTCGTGTCAGGTCTCTTCATTTCCTGCTCCCATGTGTTTCCCACCTGTTTGATTACCTGCACCTGTCCTAATTTGTCCCACCTGTGTCTCGTTGTCTCCCCTATTTAGTCTCTGTGTTTCCCTTTGTCTGTGCCAGTTCGTCTTGTACTGTGAGTCAGTGGTCCAGCCATTTCTTTGTTACTTTGTTTGCCTTGTGATATTGACCCACTTTTTGGATTTTGTCTTTGCCTGTCATTTTTGGATTTTTGCTTGGGTGACTAACATCTGTGTACCGAACCTAACCTGAAATTAAAGGACCTTGTTTTGAACTTTATTCCGTCCCTGAGTCTGCATTTGAGTCTCTTTTGGTTCCGTTTGATAGCAATACACCACAGATATATATCTACATTTTGTGCTACTGATATTCACGATATCACCCGGGTGATATCTCGTTTCATGAGTAAATATCAGTATCATATTTATTTATAGTCGTCTTGGTTAATCAGTGGGAATCTGTCTCTCTCTGCTTCCTGTTGGTTGTGTGTCTCACCGTGAGCGAGGTGAAGGTCAGGCAGATGCCTCCGAAGCCATTCAAGGAGAGAGCCAAGAAAATGAGCGCTGACAGAACTGCGGAGAAAAACAGAAACACGGAAGAGTTAGAGCCAAAATCAACTCTCTCAGGAAAAGGCTGGAGGATACGTCTTCCACCTCGTCCCCCAAAAGACCAACCAGATGTTGCTAGATGATCAAACAGACATAGTTTATCTGAAGCATATTGAGGTCCTTATAAAGTGCATGTAACAGTTGGCACAGGAGCTCAGTAAACATGCTGCAGGGATTAAAATATTGCATTTCAAGGTAGCACACAGGCACTTCGTGGTGTGTATTTTACACCATGTGTGTGGTGTGAAAGGAAGCTGACTATCTGCCATTATCTAGAACCTGATCCGATTTCGGTTGCGCTTATTCCACCTGACACTTCACAGCCACGACCAGAGGCCATCGGTGAGATATAATAGCTACAAGGCTAGTTGTAAAAGAAGGAATGTATAGATCATTTGGAGTCTACCCATTTTTACACCTTTGCACACCTGTCCAGTTGCAAATGGTTTAATACTAAGTAACACGCCCTCACTGTCTTGTCCACTGAGGTGTTTTTTTTACTGCTTAAAAACTCTCTGAACAGCACCACTGACAGAATGTGTATATGTCATGTGTTATTAGCCAGTCTTGTCTTAGCTGTGAGTACTGTGTTATGTAATATGTGTAAATTAACACATCCTCAGTAACATGTGTAAACACTGAGAATGTTGCTCTTCCAGATGAACGGCTGGCCTTGTAATCTTTAAGTAAATCAAGATCTCGGGTGGTGTGCTTCCAGCTGTCACTTCAAACTTAAACTGAAAGATAACTGCAAGAGATAGTGTTCTTACGTCACACTGATGTCTGGCACGTGTTTTATTTAGAGCCTGTGTTTGTACTCACCATGAGGGTCATAGGCAGACACGGCCATCATAGCACAGGACAGAGCGAAACACGAACTGTAACAAAAGAACGACATTTTAAATTCTTTCGTGCTTCTTTCATATAATTTCTTCACAAAGTCACATATACATAATTAGTACAAACGATGACACACTTATAGAAACTCCCAGACGGCCATTACACAAATACTGCAGAGTAACTAATGCTTGGTGACTCAGCCCGTCATGTCTGTGGGTGTAAATGTCTTGAGTCATACAACTGCCACGCTATTCAGTGAAAGTGTGATTCACATGAGCTCAAACACAGTTTAATGTGGCCAGCAGATGTTTATATAACCGGATAAGTTACACAATATTTTCATACAAGAATAAAATTAAAAGTATGATACACAGTACAGCGGTTAAATCGTTGGCTATCTGCCAAAGACTGAAACTGTCGGTTGTTTAACAGCCTGCAGCTCCAGATAAACTTCTCTTTTTCCATATCTATCAGCATTCAGCGTATTATCAAAGCACTGGGCTACTCAGTTTAATAGCTGCTGAAACTGTGAATGAGAAAGAGAAAGGGCGTGTGTGTGTGTACGTGTGTTCATAATGCATGTTTGTGCATGTCCGTGCAGATACTACCAGTAATTCCTCTGTATTCTGGCACTACCATTGTATTGACATGTGTCCACACCCAGTGAGAAATAATTTCACTACTCACTATAAAAACAATGTGAACACACTCCACTGCTCCACCTTCATTTATTGATTTACACACTAAGAAAACCATTTTTGGAATGTGATCTGTTTACTTTTTGTTTTACTATGACCCTTGTATTTGAGGACATTCACTCCAGATTCTTATTATCATAACAATGATAAAGGAAATGTGAAGCAGTCAAGCCTCCAAATAAGACGTTCCACTCGGAAAATCTGTATTTCAAAAAAGAGATTTAGGTTTTTGGGAATTATACTGAACACAAAAAGACACTTGACACTTTAACCAGGTAAACCCCCAGCAGATGTGCATTCCATTACAAATGGGACAGTCTGCGTTAAAACCATTACCTGCCCATCAGGCGAATTGGGCGCGGCCCAAACTTGTCCATCAGGATACCGAGCGGCAGGGTGGTGGCGCTGAGCAAGAAGGAGCCAATGGTGAAGCCCAGATTCAGCATCTCCTCCTGGTCCACACAGCTGAGCCACTCCTCCACCTCACCGCTGGAGGAGTTGCCCAAGGACACGACCACGGACTCATTCACTGTGGGAAAGAAATAAGAGGGGTGAGTAAGGAAATTATTGCAAAAAATAGGTCCCTCTCAAGCCTCTAAAAATAATCAGTCACAGCTGGTGTTGATATGCAATCAGAGACAAGGAGTTTGCAAACAGACACTGATCCAAACTGAGGGATCACAAACTATAAAGGTCGGAAACCACTGACATTGGCTTCACCTCATTACGTCACAGACTCTAAGTACAGTGTGTGTAAAAAAAATAAATAAATAAATAAAAAGATTATTGCAAAGGCAACCCAAGAATAACTAAAAAACAACAACAATGCGGTAAGCCTTCCTTTTGACAGATACTGGGCTTAATAAAGTTGTCAAAGTAAAGAAATGAGCATAAAGCTATGATGCTACACTAAACATGGCAAAATGTAATGTTTTTAAGGTTATATGGAGTATCTATAAACAAATCCATCATCCTTTGGGTTGCCAAAAACTCATTCACTGGCAAAGAAGCGTTCAGTGTGTTACACTACATGGTGACATTACAAATGTTCGAGGTCAATTAGACCCCAGAAAATAAACAAAAATAAAACTCCAATGGGATAAATAGACTAATTTGTGATATGGGGATCTTAACTGCATAAAAATGAGTGTCAACACCAATCACAGACAGAGAGAATAAAACAATCCTCTGCAAAGTTTTATACCTGAGACCCAAAACAGAGGAAGTGCATAATTTTCTGTAGCAGAGGTCTGAAATATGTCATTAGTTAAAGATATATATTTATAAGCAATTTTCATAAAGTTGTGAGAAGCCATGACGTTTCAATGTTGAGTATGTTTTTGGAGCTGTGTAAGAGAAACAAACAAATTAGGGTTAAAGGTAGAGTCAGCAACTCTAGAGAAAGATTGTTGACATTTAAACTCATCACCCAAACAAATGCACCAAAATATGATGTCATCACTTCAAGCGCAAAGGCTTTGAAAGTTGTCACAGTAGTTGGTCGTGCAACTGTACATTTCACTTTAACAGGGAAGACTGGCTGAGCAGTTTCACCTGTCCAGGCATTTCTACAACCCTTCATGAAGAGACAACTGGGACATTCGCATGGCCTTTTAATTAAGGTCACCACACTAGGGAAAAAAGAGGCTTTTTGCCGCAGCGTGTGGACGAACATGAGAGAGCGCTGTAAAAGTTAAAGTTTCCCATGGAAAGGGTGACAACCGCAGGGCCAACAAAGCGATATAGAATAATGTCTTCATGGAGGTAAGCGACGGCAATAATTACAGTACACAACCGTAATGTTTGACTGTGTTTGTACTGTTGGCAGGCAGCCTACTTTTCTGATAATGTTTCTGCTATAACACTCGTTGATTTCGTGCTTACAGAATACTTAATTTGCACGCCTCCTGACGTTTCAGAGCACATTGCAATAATTAGCCGTTTAGCATAAACACCTCTGTGCATGATCACAGCTTGGCCATCTACGGAAGCGAGTATAAACAAAGCTTTACACATCCCCGGCCTTTTTTCTGTCCTATGCACGAGCACAAACGCCCCCTGCTGCTGACTGGCTGAAATAGTGTTGTATAGTTCGGCCCTAGCCGATTTGTTTGCTTCCGATTTACACAGTCATGGCACTGTATGAACACCTTATTTTTCTGAGACAATATTTGCTGAATTTGACGAAGTGTGTTGCATTAAAATCGCTGACCGCACCTTTACGTGAAGGAGAGCTGGTGTAGTTACCTGAGCACAGGTGGGAGTAGAAGCCTTCCCTTTTCAGCATGATAAGTAGGGAGCCCCAGCCCAGCAGCACGGCCGAACACAGCAGGTTTTCAATCACTGCTGTCACTGCCATCCACCAGCGCCGCCTGTAGGCCTGGGGGAGAGAGGGCGCCATCGCTGTTGTTCTGCAATGGAAGAGAGGCAAGGAAGAAGGTGAGAGTTAGTATATTATTAAACTAGCATGTTGAGATGTCAGGCCATGTTAGTGGGTACATGACTTTACAGAAACAAACAGAACGGAACCAGGTAACACAAACAACAGCGGGAATTACAGCCGGGGCTAGTTTGCAATGCCTGTCTCTGGATCAGCCTTTATACAAATGGACAAAACTGCAAAGTAGGGCTGCAACCAAGGATTACTTTGATTATTGATCAATCTATCAATTATTTTCTTGACTAATCGATTTGTGTTGTCCATCTCAAGTTCCAATAGCTCAAGGTGGCACCTTCAAATTCCTTGTTTTACCCAATCAGCAGTCAAAAATACAAATATATTTAATTTTCTACCAAAGAAAATAAGAAAACAAGCAATTATGCACATTTTTAGAACCTAAAATTAACCTATTTTTGCATAAACATGCTCAAACTATTATTTGACTATCAAAGTCTTTTGCTAGTTATATTTTCCATCGATTGAAAAATTGCTGCACCCTTTATACAAACAGCATAAAACAAACAATGATGCAATATAATCACCCTTAAACTCAAAGACAAGTGTTAGATCATTCATGTCCAACCATCTGACTCCAACTTGAGTTTAAAAGGATCCATTTTGAGCTCTGTCCACGTTGATCAACAGAGAAGGGATTTACAAAAGGGCATCTCCTGTTTTTTTCCACTAAGTTTCACAAAATAATAAAAACAAAATCTATGATATTTAATGTATTTTAAGTTTAAGTTAAGTTTTGAGTTACGTTTTAAGTTTAAGTTTAAGTTGACTTTTTTATAAGTTTAAGTTGACTTAACTGAGGAGACCTGATGGAGCCGCTCCAGACGGGACCTTTTTTTCTCAGTTTGCCTAATGAGCGCCCATGTGACCAGTCATTGTTTTGTAAATCCCACTTGGGTACCTGACACCTTGCGCTGCATTGTCCTCAGAAATGCACCCACTGAGCAGCTATTTCACTCTCAGTTCTGACCGGAGGAAACAATGCTGAGCGCCCGACGTGTCTGCTTTTGTTCTGGAAATAGGGACAGAATCTTAAAAGGGCGACATTTCCATCTGAAAGTTGGATTCAATGAGTCTTTCAACAGCGTGTAACCGCAGTTTAGCTTTGAGGCTAATCTCACTTGGATTACTGGGTCAAAAGTGAGTGTAAACAAACTACACACACACAAAGAGAATACTTATGACTCAGGACTCGACAGAACAAATAAAGCCAAGTTAGTCATGACCACCTCAACACACGCACAGGACAGGTAATTGGTCACTGTCACCTGGGGCATTAGTGAGAATCCAGTCGTGATCACTGTGACAGAATAACACACAAACATGCACACACACATCTGGGAATCATTGACACAAGGAACAAAGATCCAAATATAACCAGCTATTCTATTTGGCGGAGCACCAGAGAAGAAGTGGAAAGGAACGGAGGGAGGAAAAGTCTCAGCCACTTGATTTAAAGAGAAGCGTGTGTGTGTGTGTGTGTGTGTGTGTGTGTGTGTGTGTGTGTGTGTGTGTGTGTATGGGGGTCAGTCAAGGCCTCGAACAGGAAACATTGAGTAGTTCCTAATGAGGGCTTCTCCTCTGCGTGTGTGTGTGTGTTGTATTGGCAAAGACGAGGAGATCTAATGGGACAGATTTGACTCTGCGTGTGTCCATGAGTCTGCGTATGTGCTCGTGACGCGTGCGTGTAATGCGATTATTCATAGCCCACTGAACTGCCTTTGTGCTGAAAAGGAAGTTTGAAAAGGGGGGATTTCTATGTAACTGACACCCCATGCTGAAAACCCCATTCACTACACACACACACACACACACACTCCCCAACTCTTAACAATGAGGCGACAGAACAAAATGGCGCTCATTCACTCAGTCCCGTAAGTGTATAATCCACATATCAACCTGTTAATTAAATTACAAGAGCGTATATGTGGAAAAGAGGGTAACTTTTTGCCAATTAGTAACTTAAAGCAGGGCTAAAACTATAACGGTTCAGAGTATAGAATGCTGATTATTGCAAAGTTGGTGTGCACATACTGTACAAGGAATTTGCTCTGGTGTATTGGTGCGTAACATAAACAAGAAATTAAAAATAGAAACAAGGACAACTAATGACTGTTTTTGTAATCGATGTATCTTCTTGATAAATCGTCCAGCCTATAAAGCAGCAGAAAACCTTCAAAAATGGTCATCGCAACTTCCTGGAGCCTAATGCGTCCTTTTATAAAAGTTTTGTTTCGTCCGACCAACAGTCCAAAACTCCAGAATATTCAATTCAGTGTAACATAAGACCAAGAAAAGAAGTAAATTCTCACATTAGAGAAGCAGAAACTGTCCAGCTGATGGTATTTATGCTTGAAGCAGCAAGACAGATCAGCACAGCTTCAGGACCCAGACATACCAAACCGACAGCAGAGAACTAAAGGCGATGAAGGCCACCTCGCATCGCATGTGTCTCATCCAAAAAGTTGCACTTGAACAAGAGTTCAAAAAGACTAAAGCCAAGGCCAAGTAGCAGGTGCGTTCTGCGCTTGCACGCAAGAAAATAACTCCATAGCAGCGGGTGCCAGTACTCTTTGTGCAAAAAGGAAACTGGAAGTTAGCCAGTGACCACATTAATGATACAACCCGATATTTACCGTCAGGCAGTGAACAATAACACAATTCCTGCAAAAGAGCCCAATGGCTAAAAAATAATACCTAAGATAGCTAGCTTGCTTTGATCTCATGCCCTCGTGACTTTGTCCGTTTCGTCGCTTTTGTTACCTCCTTTTTTCTTCTCGTGCCAATCACAGTGATTTCATTTACTGATGGGTTCTGCGTCTCAGGTGGTGATTCAGCACGCTGAGTCATTCGAAAAAGCCAACAAGGGCCGGCTAGTTCCTACAGTGTGGGATATACCGCAAAAACTAGGGCGACAGACGCTCACCGACGACCCAACTTTGGCCAACAGCCGACTGTCGGCTTGGTGTTCGGTCGCTTGTTTGCTTCCTCCATCAAAATCCTCTTTTGTCTTTTCGCCTCTGCCCTGATGTCTGTTACTGAGAATACCTAGCTAGCTATTTTTTTTTTTAATTTTTACTTTAAACCGCCAACCAACATGTTAAACGAAAATCCCACACAACAACATGAAAACCAGCACCAAACAGCCAAGCTAGCTGGTGCCGTGAAGCATTTCGTTCTGGTGATCCGCCCCACATATCGCAGGAACAGGCATGGGAATGTGGGAATGACGGAGGTGCCACTCTCCCTATTACAAGTCAGTGTGTCATCAAAATAATGTTGAAGCCGTTATTTAAAAGTAAAAAGTTGCATAATGTTGCTTTAAGCACACAACTATCCCAGAACTGTCCACATTGTAGACATAAAATGTTAAAAATTACTTGTTAATGTGTTAATCCATCAGAACGGACACAGCGACCATTCTGTCAAACATGAACTGACACACTCCATTAAAGGCCTAAGTATAGAGCCTACTGTCACATGGACTGGATTTACGGTGCTGTGGCTGCAACTCACAATAAACATCACACACACTCATTGCTCGGGAGACAATGTTGTTAATGCAACACAGAGTCATGCCTCCTTGGTGTCACGACGACAACAGACCACGTGTGTTTATGTGAGAATGGTATCAGTTGCTCCTCAGTGTGTATTTGAGCTCAGGTTATAAAGCCACGAGGATTGATGCAAGACACTAAAGTCATTCAAGTTCAATACAACCATCTGGCCTGCTGCCACTTATAGTTCCCACACACTCTTCCTCCTCCCTGTTTTCCCGCCAGTTTGCGCTACTTGTCAGGGCAGCAGTTATTTGGTAGCTGCAAGATGTCATTAAGGCGTGTCCTGGTGTTGATACGCGGGAAAGGTCAACACTCAACAAAGACTTGCAAACAAGCTAAAACACAAAAAGGCAAAGACTATTTGGGGTTGGCACAAAGTTGTGAGGCCTTGTCATAACACTGTGAAGTGTGTGTGAAGAGCAGGTGAAGACTGCACTGAGCTGAACACCAAATAAGGAAGCTGCTTCCTGAAATACCTGAGCACAAGCAGCTGATGCAATGTTGCCATGACTAAAAGTCTGTTGCTCCCATAGAGAGGTTTGGTATTTATAGCAGAGGAGGTTATATTGTGTTATATTTTGTATTATTATTATTATTATTATTATTATTATTATTTTAAAAACCTTTTCCTCTGCTTCTGTTTTAAACTTTAAGCTGACCATGACACATTCAAGCGATCACATGTCCTGCTTTCTTTCATGTCTCTGTGTTGATGCTCCCACTCAGCCCTGCTCTCTTTTTCCCCGCAGGGATGTTTCTGACCTTGACCAGCCGTGTTTATGCACCTCTGCCGGACATAAAGGACCGCAGGCCAAACTCTTTATCCTCACAAGTCCCCAACAAAATAAACCACGCACCCTTGGAGCCTCTGTTCCCCGAGGCGTCCACAAACGCAACCCCCGAGGCTGCCCAGGCGGCGAGCAGCTGTCTCTCCGCGGGCATGACCTCAGCCCGGGGTCCGGTTACCGGAACGGCGGGGCGGCCGCTGAAAAGACCCGTCCCGGAGCTGGTCTGCTGCCGCGTTCATGTGCTGTCCCAAAAGTCGGAATTGTGAGCACAGCACACAAGAAAGACCCCCAAGAGGCGCAGTAGGGAGTTTCCAACAGGGCTCTCTATCAGAAAGGGATCTCTTGGTTCAAGTTAAAGGAAAGTTTGGGTTTAAATGAATAGATTTCTGTCAGAAAGCCTGTAAGGAAAACTTCTCTCATGTGCCCAAAAGTTGCTGTTTCCCATGATACCACACATACCTACAGGTGACAGTGAAGGAGGCAGAAAGAGTCATGAAATCATTGACAAGAACATGTGGAAAAAGTTACTCATAGTTGTGCTGTTTTAATTGATTAATCGATTAAAAGAAAATCAATTGCCAGCATTTCTAATAACTGAATAATTATTTGACTGATTTAAGAGGCAAAAACTGCCACAACACACCCCAAGATTGGCAGCCCCAGCTTCTCAAGTGTTTTATAACACTGTACATTAGGGCTGCAACTACCGATTATTTTCATTGTCGACTTGATTATTTCTTCGATTAGTCGACTAATCATTTTATCGAAAAATGTGTTAAAATGTTGAAAAATGTCGGTCTGTCTCTCCCAAACCCCAAAATTATGTCATTTAATGTCTTGTTTCGTACTCACACCAAAGGGTTTTAGTTCAGAGTGTGTAAAGCTGCCAATATCTGAACGTAACAAGCTGCAATAAGAGTATTTTGGGGTACTTTTATAGTACTTTTCTATGAACAATGACTCAAACAGATTAGTTGACTACTAAAGTAGTCACTGATTATTTTAATAGTCGATTAGTCGTTGATTAGTCGACTAATCGTTGCAGCCCTACTGTACATTATTTATCATCAAAAACAAGTATTTGAAGATGTCACATTTTGCTCTGCATAAATTGTGATGGACATTTTCACTATTTTCTGAGGAGATATTTTAATCAAGACCAAAAATAACAGTTGCAGTTTATATGACACTTTTGGCAACGAAACATGGCAGTTTTGGAACATTTTTGTTAATTGATTTTTCAGTTGGTACAGGGAGTTTGTGACAATTTTGAGTTTTTTTTTACACATTTTTCAATTAATTCATTTGGGGCTGATATTGAGTGTAATCGTCTCATTGATACTGTGTGACTTTAAATTGGTGTATTTTTAAAGTTGCTTTGTGAGTGGACCCCAAGAAGACTAGCAACCAGTTTGTGGAGACTAATGGGGATCCGATTAACATGACATAAGCCTACTTTTTGTCATTATAATTATCACCACCTCTGTGTCTGAGTGACTTCAAGCAACACACCCCACTTAAACACGTTATACATGCTCCTTTATTTTAAAGTTATTTTCCCATTAGAATCATAAAAGGTTGGTATAAAATCTGACTCTGAGGGGTGCCCCTGAAGGCAACAAAGGCCATGTCTTTATTTCACTAACCCAAACATGTCTGCCCACAGCTGCTGGCCAAAACTGTAATTTAACATTTCAATTAGGGTGTGATAAAACGCATGTAGCTGTGTGATTATTATAGGCTTACAAATGGCTCAATTTACCAAAGCAGGAGTTTACCACTTACAGGAAGATAAACACAGGAGCCACTATAACAGCATGAGCAGCCACACATCTAAATGGTCACTTCCTAGACAGCCCGCTGCTTTCAGGTTATTACTCACCCCTTCTTTTGTGGTTTCTATTGACACTTTCTCTGAGTGTGTGTGTGGGAAAGCTCAAAATATGAAACTTTTTTTTCCTATCACACATATTGGCGGGTTTAACACACTGATCACAGAGAGACTTCAGTATGTTGAATTTCCTCTTTGTATTTGACGTCCCAGTTTCATGCCACGTGTGAGTATCTGCAGCCGGTTAGTCCTGCTGCCGCCACTTTACACACACGTAATTATACTTCATTTACACTACTATACTTAATTCACACACACATAAAAACAATGTAGTGAATACTTAAACAAAGAAACTCTTTTACTTACTTTAGTTGAGCGTCTTTTCAGAGAGGAAAAAATGCTTGAGATGTTGCTCACTGAGTGACAAAAGTAAGGATTAAAGAACTGCTCTAACAGCTGATTGTTGTTGTTGTTGTTGTTGTTGTTGTTGTTGATTAGTAAGCAGTAAACCCCTGAATTAAACCCTCTCCTCTCCCTGCTTCCTTTCTTCCCTGTCGAGGTTTTAGTGGTAGTCTTTAACAGACTCCACACTACTTTCCCCTCTCTGGTTTCATTACAAACTCCCCCCCTTCTCCTAATTTGACTTCTAATTCCCTCCCTCTTTCAATGGGTGGAGAGAAGTCATTCACCACTACACAGGACGACTTTTCTTCACTCAGCTCGATGCAAATGTCTCTCATGGAGCCTGCAGCTAAAACGCCTCAGATACAGTGACTATGGCGACTTTAAATTAGGTGTTCATCAGAAATGAAGCTGTAGCTGTAATATGCATATGATTATTAAACAAATAGGCAGTGCTGTGAGACGAACTGTCTTTTCTTTGAGTAAGAGTAGCACCACCACAGTGTAGAAACACTCTGTTACAAGTACAAGTCTTGCATTCATACCTCTTAGTACAAAAGTACTCATGATGCAGAATGACCCATTTCAGAATTATTATATTACTGTTTAATAATCATGATGCATCCGTTAGTACATTCCTTTAATGTTGCAGCTGCTAGAGATGGGGCTAATTTTAATGACTTTATACTGTAAAACTTAAGTTAAAAGCCTAGTCCCAATTAAACACCCAGTGTGGCTACTGACAATGTCTCAATTAGACGCCTGGTCTGGTTGCCAAGCAGTTTATTTTTTTTATTTGTATTAGAAGTTCTTCAGAAAGCACGTATGAAGGCAAATCAAATTATATTTCCTTTCCTCGATTACCCTGTGAGTTATTCATATTCCTTTAGTCAGATCAAAAGATGTTTCTTAAAAATTAATCCAAGTTGTGAATACTGTTTTAACAGGGATGAAGTGGTGTTGTGGCAGTATGCTGGGTGCTGTATTCTTAGAGTGCTGTAACTGTCTCTCTCTGATGCACTGTTAGATCAAATGAATGACTTATAATTGATATGTTATATGATGCCTAATTTTTAAACAAGTAATTCATACTGGTTTAAATACACAATCTGATTGTGTTTCCCATCTTTGCTGAGCAACAGTTTGGTGTGAAAGGAATTAAAGGCCTGTCCCATATTGATGCCTGTCCTAAATATAGGCCTGTTGAGTCAGTGATTTAAGCAAGTTCTACGATATACACTTCATCTTTTGGGTTGCTTGTGAATTTCCCCTATGAATCAATATAGTCTTATCTTATAGGCTAAAAGTATATCATTATTTATTTGTTGATTACATCCTGCATTTTTAACTTGAATCTGCAAGGTAACCTAAGTTATCAAATAAATGTAGTGGAGTTAAAAGTACAGTATTTGCCTCTGAATTATAGTGGAGTGGAAGTGGGCCTACAAAGTAGTATAAAATGGAAACACTCAAGGAAAGAACAAGTATCTCAAAAGTGTACTTGGTTTCTTTCCACCACTGCAAATACACCTTAAAACAAACTTCATCTACATAACCTTTCGGCTGGTATTCCCTGAAAGTTTATACTGTATGTGTTGATGGGCATCTACTGGCTGATGCAAATGTCTCCGCTGTTTGTGTATAAATAGTGTTCAAAGCTAAGCAGGAAAAACACATTTAGGTTACCAAAGCAAATTAGCTGAGCAATGCACTCTACAGAAAGACTGCACTGTTACTTTTACTGGTGGTGGTTCTTCTATCTTTTCATTTCAGTGTAAAGTAATAACAATATAAACACACAGTTTACCTTTAACTTTGTACAGCACTCTGTCCATACAGAACAATGAATGCATATTTGAACTGTGTTCACCATCTCTAAAACGAAAAATCTCCTCACAGATCAAACATCTACTTATTCAGTGCAATTATCCATCATGGACATATCTGTATGAGCTGTATGTAGTGTATAAAGTGGTGGTCCATTTACAGTAGGCTCATCTCTCAGCCCAAAAGCCATTAGAATTATGGGACAGTATACCCACTTAGATATTTGTCCAAACAAACAAGAAAATGTACCAATATATTTTTATTGTTGCCTTAAGCAGCAGTTTTCAGTGCTAATACTTGACTCATAACTTAGAGTTACAGCTTTGACTTTAAAGTTGAGGTAAAGTAAAATCTGAGATTTACATTTAAGCACATTATACGTCAGAGAACACTTATTGTAAACATGTATAAAGACCGGGAACCTATATAGTGCTGAATTGTAGAGTTATTATTATGTATTTTGGGTGGAGCTTAAAGCTTGCTCAATGACGCAGTGGAGCAACCTTTAGCATAACCGCTGCCCCTACACTATAGAAGAACTAAAGGCGTTCTGTAGTGGAGTTTTGGAGTTGTTTGAAAGAACAGAAGTTCCCATTCTGTTGCAGACTGAGAGGAATTAGGTTGAGTTTCGGGCAGGTCAGTGTCCTCTAGCTCTGAAATTTAATTCTAGCTCTGGTGGCTCAAACACATATGGCTGTACAAGTCCAATACAGCTGCTAGATGAAGCATTCACTGTAGTGCTACAATTAAAAGAGGCTGCAGCGTTCCAGCAAGTGGCCATGGCTTTGGCGCACTCAGCGGACACACCCTCAGCATCTCACAGCCGAGAATACTGCCTCCTTTTACATGATTTTGAAACTTAATTTATATACTTGGTGACTTTTTAAATCATTCAAATTTGGCTGAGGGCATAAGAACACATCTTTCTGTGGTGTGACAAACTAATAACTCATATTACTTTTTGCTTTACTCAGACTTTAAAGGTGCAAAGAGTTTTCCCATAAACAACGTTTACATTCACTGTTACTAACCAACGCAAATTGTTTGTACTCTTGAGGCCTAACAAACACGATGAAAACATTTCCTCCCTCAACAAATATTTGCATTTGTTTTGTTTTGTTTTATTGTGTTTTGGCCATGTTTTTCTGCAGGTAGTCTTATTTTTCATGGTGTTTGTGGTTCATCACAGATCACAGACACCTGTTGATGACAGGAAGTGTGCAACAGGCACAATGGAGACGAGTAGCTGCAGACACATTACATTTGTAGCGTATACGTGGGCCTCTATGACCCGCGCCCACCACCAGTACAAGACAAACCCACTAACGCAACAGCTATCTGAACCCTGCTACAACACCATGTGTTACGAACAGGGCCAAGCATAACAATAATCCATTTCATATTTACTATACAAGAAGACGTGATTCAGCTTATAAGAAGTGAGATGTACCCTATCCCTAACCACCAGGTTGTGTGGGTATCGGGTTGTGTTAGCCTAATGTTTCATAGTTAGCTAAATGCTAATTTAGCATTGTCTTCAGGGCCGATTGTGGACTGACTTGTAGGTTATGGTGGGCAGCTACAGCTGCAGCAATACCTACACAGAGCAATGGGCCTTTCACTCAGTCAGTTTCCGTCTTTAAATCTTTTTCAAAACCTTACTTTCACAAATGTGTTTTTAAGTCTTTTATCTTTTTATAGCTCATATTTAACCTGGTGGTCTTTGTTTTACTCTTTTATGTTGTCATCTTTGTACTTTAAGTTGTTCATTTACCTGATTTTTTTTTTTTTGCAAATCCTTTGTAACCTTTTGAAAAATGCTATACAAATAAATTCTGAAAAAGCATTGGTAGAAATGTATTTTGCGTCAAAAGTGACTTCACGTGTATGAACAAAAACAACAGCGTACCGTCATACAATGGTTTGTATGATATCCTATGACAAAGCACCACACAACTGAGGTTCCATTCTTAATGTAAAGTTACGTAATTAATATAAAGTTATGGAGGTTTGGTTTAGGAAAGTAAAATTACTGTGGTTAGGTTTAGGGAAAAAATATGGTGAGGACATACTTTAACATGACTCAAACTTAACTCAATGTTCACATGGCTCTGAACACCAGTCTCCTGGGGGATGTCCCGTGTTTCATGACCCATTTACCACTGCAACCTGCCCCCTAACTGGACCACTCGGGACCGCCTTTACTCCCATCAGTGCATTGGTCACTTGATCGCAACCTTCAAAAATACATAGAGTTATGCAGTGGGATATGTACGAATTTTGGTGCATTACTTTTCTTAGGAAAACACAGCACACTTCCCTTTGCACAGTGATTTGGCTGGCTGGTGTACTTCAGCAGACACAAAATAGTTCCTACATGAAACTGCTCACAACAAGGTCTGTGGATTAACTTGAGTAACCAGGTCATGATTTCTGGAAAGAGACATTGCTGTTGAGTTTTTCAGAGGTATTTTTTGGCACTTTGAGCACCACAAGCTGAGTGCCATCTAGATCCATTATATTGAAGGCAGAAATCTCTACGGCCAATTTCGCCAACACTCAGCAACTCACATTTAAACAATGTCGATTGATAAATAGCACTATAGGTAAGGGGAAATATATATATATATATATATATATATATATGTATATATATATATGTTTGATTTTGGGATGAACTGTCCCTTTAACTTTCCTGTGTCTTTCCTTTCCTTCCATCTTTATTACTTCCTTGGATTGATAGCTGAGCTCTAATAATTCTCTTGTAATTTCAGGTTTCCAGACAAAAGTATTAGTCCTGCTTATTCATTCACTCCCACAGTGCTCACGCCATGAAGGGAAAATCTGCTCCCTGCTGGGCTCTACAGGGAAGTGTCCAGTTTTCCATTTCAAACACACAGCAATTTGCTATGGTCAGTTCCTTACCCTCACAGCTTTACAGTTAGTCCTGAAACATTTGTTCCAGCTGCAGGGATAAAATCTCGGAACTCTGGGCCCCCAGTTTCTTAATAAAATAATCCGCTTGGAATTTGTGTGAGCTCTCTCCAGCTGTGGACACCTGGAAATGTCACCTTTAACCCCACCTGCAAACTGCAGTGTCCACGTGCGCAAGTACAAGTCAGGTCAGGTTATACTCAGGTTGACAATGGAGTACTGTACTTACCTCACAGCGGGGACACCTGATAGAAATAGGTGATTATACACAGAGTGGACACAATGCAGAACAGCCCGGGATTAATTAAAACCACTGTGAATCTGAATCTGAATGTCCAACTGCCATTAGGGCTGAAAGCTGAAAGACACACTAGTAGCTCAGGGTTATTTTGAAGGTGCTTCAACGAGTGAAAAATAAAGAAATGTTGAGAAATCAGTTGTGAGAATATGAAGATTTATAACATAACATAACATTTTTGCAGTTTTAAAATGTTTTTCTCTGAATTTCAAGATGCTTTGAGTCTTCGCAGAAGTGCCATTAATACATTACCACTATTGCCTACAGTTCGCCCCAAAATCAAAAATACACATTTTTCCTCTTACCTGTAGTGCTATTTATCAGTCTAGATTGTTCTGGTGTGACTTGCCAAGCAGATATCAGCTGTAAAGATGTTTGTTTTCTCTACAATATAATGAAACTGGATGGCATTCAGTTTGTGGTGCGCAAGAAGAATACATTTGGAAACTCAACAGCAATGTCTCTTTTCAGAAAACATGACCTGGTTACTCAAGATAATCCACAGACCTTGTTGTGAGCAGTTTCATGTAGGGACTATTTTCCTTCTACTAAAGTATGCCCACCAATCCTATCACCACAAAGGAGGAAGTGTGCATCTACTGCTAGCTCACCTAGCACCACTGAACTAGCTAACGTTACAGCTCAGCTGTGGAGGACGCCATAAAGGGCCTTGACACACACAAGCCCAGGGATTGGCAGCATGTCGAATTGGCATTGCTAGAGCTTGATGAATGAAGTCACTCTGATTGGCAGTTCAGTTCAGTGGACACGAAGAAAAACCAAAGTGAGAAAAGCAAACAAACGACTGAAGTAAAAGCGCATGAGATCTAAACAAACTTGTTATCTTTGGTAAGATAATGATTTTCATCATTGAGCTGTTGAGCAGAAATGGTTCGAAATTGTCTGTGTTATTATACACATGGTGAATATCCTTTGTTCTGTCAATATTGGGTTGTATTGTTCATGTGCTAACTGGCTAGCTAGCATCTTGCATCTGTCTGTCAGCCTCTCACATGGCTGGATTACTGAGCGAGCCTACCAGGCACAGGCCAAGGGGCCCAAAGTGTCAGAGGCCCTTTGGCTGTCACTTGCAAAATGTCACTCAAATTACTGTAACATGTACCAACCAGGAAAAGACTGAAAATAACCACAAAGTGATGCAAAGCCACAAAAAGATGTATGATGACAAGAAAGACGTGCAAAGCAAGAACAAAAACAGAGTTACAACCAAAGTCTGTGTGTTTTACTCCTATGAAGGAGTGGTGGTGCGGCCTTTTGAGTATCTGTGCCCCAGGGCCAGTGTCTCATAATCCGCCCATGGTCTTCCTGTTTCCCTGTTTGAATAATGAATACAAACCACAAACTACCAGGCACAAAACACGTGTGCTAGTTGGCCATTGGCTGTAGTCTTTGCGATGTGTTCAAGTGCAACTTTTTGGCCAAGACACAGGTGACACAAGACAACACAACAGTCCGCCTTTGTTACTTAAAGTTATTCGATGTTGGTTTGACGTGTCCAGGAAATACAATACAAGTCACAAGTCTCTCTAGGCGATCTAGACTAAAAAGTAACACTACAGGTATAAGGAAAATATGTAGTTTTGATTTTGGGCTGAACTGTCCCTTTAATGCTCTCTGTTGGCCCCAAAATATATCTTGCTCCATAGAGATCTATTCAACAAGTGCCCCCTCTCCCCCAACGATATTGTCTCATAAGCATGTACTTCAAAAGGGTGAAGAAAGGAGCAGAGCACACTGATCAATTTACAGCCTTTAATAATGCAAACATCAAAGTCCTGTTTGGACTATTAAAGGCTGTTATTTCAGCAGTGTGTTTGATGTTGAGCGAAGAACCCAACTAACACGTTTGTTTCAACTAACAAATACTTGATTTTAGATTTACAGTAATTCAATTTTTTTATTTGCACACACATACAATCACATAAAATCCAGATAATGAAAAATTAGAAATGTGTCAGCAGCTAGGTCAAGAAGTCACAGCCTTACACAATGGATGTCCCTTTGACTTAAGGAGAAGAGTAAACACTATGAAAAGAGGAAATAAAGAAAAAGAATAACAGAAGAGGAAGAAAAAAGGTAACATAATCTAGGAAAACACAACAAACAAATGACAACAGGAAGCACACAAAAATGAGCAGAAAAACAAACCAGTCGCTACACAACAATCCAATGAAAGCAAAGAAACACACAAAATACTTTTTTTCTGATGAGCATGTTTATGTTGGTTCAGATCTTACAGAGAAGCAGCCTGTGTGCCTAACTGACATGACCCTCAGTCCGACACACTCAGCAGCGGTGCTTGCAGTTTTCTTCACACAGGATCCTCGGCTTTTACCCAAATTTGTTTTTTTGTCAGACTCCACTCACTACGAAGATGGTGAGAAACCCAAAATCAAAACATCACATAGTCAATGTTTTTCTACAGTGAGTAGTCAGAGAGACTATTATCACTATTGTGGTGTCTTAGGTGTCAAAACTTCTTCACACTGTCGTTCCTTTGTTTATATGATTACTGATATTTGTATATTTAAACACAGACGTCTAAGTGTGAGTTTAACAGTATATCAAAAACCACAGTTAAAATCCATTAATAAGAAGAGACTACTGTACAAACATACACTGTACTGAAGAGAAGAGCACAGTGTTTGTTTAGATTATGAAATGTTCTTCCTATATGGAGTCAGACACCCATTTGGTTGTCATCATACTGTTAATTTATTATGCTGATCTGTTCTGTACAACATCTATTGCACGTCTGTCCGTCCTGGAAGAGGGATCCCTCCTCAGTTGCTCTTCCTGAGGTTTCTACTGTTTTTTTTCACCGTTAAAGGTTTTTTTTGGGGGAGTTTTTCCTTATCCGCTGCGAGGGTCATAAGGACAGAGGGATGTCGTATGCTGTAAAGCCCTGTGAGGCAAATTGTGATTTGTGATATTGGGCTTTATAAATAAAATTGAATTGAAATTGAATTGAATACTCAGAGAAGAAAACTTGACAAGGATCCTTCATTTCTGGACTCCTGACAGAGGGCTCCACCTGCTGGACAGGCAGCAGTAGTGACAAAGGATTCAGACAACCACAGTGAAGGATTGCAGCGATTAAATAAAAACCTCAATGTACAAAAAGCTGTGGCGTTGTTTTTTTTTACATTGTTTTAGTAATAATTCTGATCACTGACGGAAGCTACTCGTGTATATACAGTGACATTTTCGTGGTCATGTTTTGAATTCAAAGCAGCACTTCGAATGATGTGTGTAATAAATTAGTTAATAGGTGACACATTCAGAATGAACACAAGGAAATCAGTCAACTGCAAAATAACAACAAAAACAATAATGAGAAATAATAATATTGTCACATTCTCATGTTTCTTGTCTTGTGTTTCCTGTTTTATTTTGAAACTCACGTCTTGTCTCGTTTCAGGTCTCTTCACTTCCTGCTCCCCTGTGTTTCCCGCCTGTTTGATTACCTGCACCTGTCCCACTGTGCAACACCTGTGTCTCGTTGTCTCCCCTATTTAGTCTCTGTGTTTCCCTTTGTCTGTGCCAGTTCGTCTTGTACTGTGAGTCAGTGGTCCAGCTGTGTCTTTGCTACTTTGTTTGCCTTGTGATATTGACCCACTTTTTGGATTTCTGGATTTTGTCTTTGCCCTGTTGTATTTGGATACCTTTGCTTGAGTGACTGACATCTGTGTACCGAACCTAGCCTGAAATTAAAGGACCTTGTTTTGAACTTTACTCCGTCCCTGAGTCTGCATTTAAGTCTCTTTTGGTTCAGTGTGATAAATAACACATTTTATTTGTATATTACTTATCAATACTAGTGTTACAAAGTGCTTTACTACAAATACATAAAACACACAGTACAGTAATGTCTGAAAAACCAGGTAGCCACAAGGAAAAAAGAGGAATAAACTAAAAGACTACAAGAGAAAATGTAAAAACAAGGGATGAATTAAAAATAGAGCAGAGCAAGACTTAAGTGCAACAACGTAAAGAGTAAAGTTCAGTGTTGCTCAATGGTTAAAGAATAAAAATAAACCTAGTTAAAGCTTTTCAATAAAGGTAAGTCTTCATATCAAAATCAAAAAGAAGATATTGAGGGTGTAGGTTTTGTTTAAACACTGGGGGGACACACATGAAATCGGGAACCACACATGATGTGGTTCCGTTGGCTTCACTACACCGTGACCTCCAGCATGCACTGGGGTGGTTTGCAGCCGAGTGTGAAGCAGTAGGGATGAGAGTTAGCACTTCCAAGTCTGAGGTCATTGTTCTCTTCCAGTGGATTTCAAGGAGTTCAAGTATCTTGGGGTCTTGTTCATGAGTGAGGGTGAAATAGAGCATGAGATGGATCTGTGCGGCGTCTGCAGTGATGCGGGTGCTGTGCTGGGCCATTGTGGTGAAGAGAGAGCTGAGCCAGAAATTGAAGCTTTCGATTTACTGGTCCATCTGAGTCCCAAACCTCACCTCTGGTCATGAGCTCTGGGTAGTGACCGAAAGAATGAGATTGTGGATACAAGTGGCCGAAACGAGCTTCCTCCATGGGGTGGCTGGGCTCAGCCTTAGAGATAGGGTAAGGAGCTCGGACATCTGGAGGGAGCTCGGAGTAGGGCTGCTGCTCCTTTGCGTCGAAAGGGGTCAGTTGAGGTTGCTCAGGCATCTGATCAGGACGCCTTCTGGACGCCTCCTGTTAGACGCTTTTCAGGCATGTCCCATTGGTAGGAGGCTCCGGGGAAGACCCACCTGAGGGGGAGAGGGACGCCTTGGGTGCTTTGCTTGGCCTGCTGCCCCTGCGACTTGGCCCCAGATAAGCGGATGAAAATGGATGAATGTCTTTAGTTTAGTCATAATAAAAGTCCTCCTATTGGGAGAGACAAATGTTCTAAATATTGAGGGGGACGTGTCTCCTGTGTCCTCCCTGATATACACGTATGCAAGCTGGAGTTCCTCAGCAGGTTATTTCATAGCTGAGGAGCTCTGACTGCAAACGCTTGGTACCATTTAGTCTTTAAGCGTGAGATGGGATCAGTCAGCAGGTTCCTGCCTGAGGATTAATGAAGTCCAAGTCACGAGAAATGTTCATCTCAAAGAGTTTGGGTGACCAAATGCTACATAATGTGGCTGTCAATCAAAAGCTGTCACATTCTTTCATACAGACAATGCACTCTTATAATAAAGAGGGGTATCACAGCCGCTGATTTACTGCTACAGACTGGTAGTCTGCATGCACAGACATGGAAACACTCTTTGATTCTTCTCCAAGGATGTCTCAGTACAAGAGATTGAATAAATTGTTTTATCACCATGAGCGACGGGCAAACTTTGGACAAACAGTGCAGAGTCTGATGAGTTCAATGAGGACATCTGACTTCCATGAATGACTCTGAATAGAATGAGATGGACTGCACAGAGGGCATGTTTTGACTGACTCGTGATGAATCTACACATTAGCGTGACAGGATTTTTTCTGTTTCAGCTGTGAGTGTGAGACACTGGAATGGAAAATGTCACCTAAATTTGTCAATTTGAAGTGTCTAATAAGAGGATTTAGTTTCTCTCAGTTGAGTGGAGAAAGAAGTTCAGAGACTCCTCTGTGGAGAGCCCTGCAATGTATTTAAGTAACTGACATCAAGGTGGTCAAATATTGCAAGGGATTACTCAAATTAATCCATCTGAGAAAAGGAGCTGCTTTGAATTAGTACCTTTTACACTGCCTTACTCTAAAAGTCATACTGTCAGAGTAAATAAATCAGCATGCATTTCCTTCAGTCTACAGCCTGTTACGTTCCTCTGCTGCACTGCAAAATGTCTTTTTCCTTTTTTGGTGTCAAATTTGTCTGACAGCTATAATAACTTACTTTGCAACGTCAAAACTCCTTAAACTCAAAAACTAGTGATCACACTTAGAAATATCCTCTGCAGCCAAACACATTCTCACATTTCTCTCACTCTTACAGTCAGAACGGATTCAACCCATGAGACATTTTGTGGTTTAAGAGCAGAAGTGCTTCTTTCAGTTTCCAACATTTCAGTGCAGGGGCTTAGATTCCACTTTAGCATTGGGGTGGAGATATACGAAATGGGGGGGGGGGGGGGTCTTCTGTATTCTGGTGAATGTCTATGCACCATGCACCAATTTTTATGTGCCTTTTCTGCATCAGTGTATGGTGTAAATGTCTTTGTCACAATTAAAGTCTTCTGCTACTTTAATGCTTTTACTATAATACTTTAATTTTTAATAAATTATATTGAACAAAAGTCTTTGGATAATAGAAGGTGTCCATATTTGTTTAGCTTCTGGCACTTTTGTATGACTAAAAGCCATGTCTGATATATCCAAGCTTTCAAAAAAATCTGATGACTGAAAGTTAAGTTAAAAACTCACAATTATGATTACTCCAATATCATATGAAAGCAGCATTTTCCTACTATTGTGTGCCAAATTACCTCAGGAACTGTGGTTGTCTACTATAGCTAGTTAACTGATTACAAATGCTTTTACTTTTTTAACTGCCTGACTGAAAAACATAAATCCTGATGATAACGAACAAAAATAACTGCGTTAATAGAGATCGATTCCAAAAGAATTGGCAGTCATATAGTCACTTGCAGACTTTCCAGTCAGCTTAATCAAAGCATGATGACTCCAGATGCTTCAATAATGCAGCCAAGGGTGAAAGTTTTGTATCAACACTGGGGGACACACTTGAAATGGGAGGGTTGGGGATTCGCTGATATAGAATTTGGAGCATCAGACACTTAATTTCTTGCATTCTGGTGATTGTTTATGTACCAATTTGTCCCTTTTCAGGGTGTAACTATCTTTGATTTTGTCAAAATCTTCTTCTACTGTCAGATACATAATCTTTATATTGAGGGGGGTGTGTATCTCCCCACCTATGAACGATGGTCTTTGGATGATGTGAGGCCTCTATATTTGTTTAGTTGTCTTGCCATTCTGTTTTGGTGAGCGCCAAGTTGGCATTTGTACACCCATTTGACGTAATAAAAAAAAAATCTTACTTTGAACAGACATTAAGTTTTGGTTGGAACAAAAATTGTTTGTATGGACGTTGACATGATAATGTTTTGCAAACATTGGGTTTTGTTCTGTGTACCTTACAACTAAATGTTGTTATACTATGTCAAGATGACACTGGACATGTTTGGAAGATGCTGGATTTGGCAGCGACATTGTTCTGATATTGTATTTTGATCATCCGACCTCACAACCTAAATTCAACCAAATATCAACAACCAGCGACATCGGTGGCCAGCTGGGTACAGAGCTTTCAGACAACAGTTTCCCATGTTGACCTGAACAAAGTCAGAAGCTTGAAACTATGATCACTACAATATGGCATGCAAAAATGTTCCTATTAACACCTGTCAAAATGTCTGCTGTGAAAAAGGCCAATTACCTAACGAGCTTTGGTAGTTTTCTATTTTAGCTACATTACTGATTGCAAATACTTTTTGCTTTCCTCACTGCCTGAATGAAAAACATCAGTCTTAACAACAAGGGACAAAAATAACTGACTTAATAGAGATGCAATCCAAAACTTTTGGCCTCCTGATCAGCTTAATCAAAGCCTGATGAATCCAAATGCTCTGACAGTGCAGCAACCACACTGACGTTACTCAAACAGTATTATGTTTGACTGTTTATTACAATATTGTTTTTCTGCCATAAACAAGAGGGATTTGTTATGAAGCCTACTGTATGTGTGTTTGCCAAAAAGTTTTCAGTCTTTAGGATCGCCGAGGTGCTTTTTTGGCAAACGTCAGACAAGCGTTCATTTTTCTTCCCAGTGAGCAGTGGTTTCTGTCTTGGTGCCCTGCCATGAATCTCATTCTCCTCCAGCTTCTTTTTGATGGTGGACTCATGAACGCTGACCGAAGCCAAGGACAAAAGGATCCTGCAGACCCCTGGATGTTGAAATGAGAGTTCTCTTTGACTTCCTGTATGATTTTTATACTTTTGCTCTTGGAGAGATTTTGGCAGGACGATCACTTCTTGGAAGATTCACTACTGTCCCACAGTTTCTCCTCTCGTACGGCATGTTGCTGGCTGGGATTCAGAGGAGTCCTGGAGCTTTTGGAATGACTTTGGAAAAATATCCAGACTGACAGGCGTCAACATCGTCCCTCTGGAGATGTTGAGGGATTGTGTTTGATTGTGACGTGGCATGATTCTCGAACCTGTGGGCTTTTCTCTCATGGTAAAGGCCAGCGTTTCTCATATGTGTCAGGTCTACTCACATCAGACAGGGTATATCTGCCACTTATGTGAGAGGGTTGAAGAACAAGACTGTTTAATATTTTCCCAGACTCACACTGATCTAACCATCTCAATATGTGAAAAGGGGGTTAACATTTAAAGGAATAGTTAATTATAGTTTATGTTTTTGGAAATACTCTTACTGGCATTCCACTTGTGCTGAGAGTTAGGCCTACAGAAAATCAATACATCTGTCTGTTAAATGTGAGACTATAGCAAGCAGACAAGTAGCTTAGCTTAGCATTAAGGTTGCAAACAAAGGTTACAATATTTTATACCTTGTTCTGTTAGCACAAGCAGAGTCAACTGGACTCTATGGGTAATACTCTCCCCCAATCATGAGCATGCATTCACACTGAATTCTGCAGAGACATAGCCAGACAGTCAGGATATGCCTACCTGAATATATGCGGACCCCACAGCACATAAGACTGTACGCAAACCTGTCCACTATAAAAATAAGAATGGTATCAATCTTCACAACTTACTTTTTGTCAGAAAAGAAAAAGCGTATTTCCCAAAATGTGTAACTCATCCTTTAAATATAAGGCCACAGACAGCAGCCAGTTGGCCTAGCTTAGCATAAAGACTGGAAAAAGGGAGAAACAAGTTAGCAAGCAATCATCTTTTTTATCTTTTTCATGTATGTATGATTGTTGTTATTCAGTAAGGAAGGTATCTTCATAAGCCATTTTTTAGCTTCTAACCTGTCCTGCACAATGTTTTAACTTTTAATTTCTTTTTCCTGTATTTTCTCTGCAGTACATGTATGTGCAACTAAACTAGACTAAACTAAAGTAGCCGGAAAATCACAATAAATTATATCCTGTTTGTCTTTAAAGACATACTATACAGGATGTGTAGACTAGACTAGAAAAGTAATCCTTCCCAATCATCACTTATGACCCACTAGAAGTGTGTGGTGGTATTCTTCTGCAGAGACTGCTTGTATTTACTTATTTTCTTTTTATTTTCTTTGCCCTGACGTTTTTAGCGTAGCAACCACATGCCAGACCGCAAGCAGCGGGTATCCCAGAGACACAGCACCACAAAAATAATTTTACCTCTGCTTTCGCTGGCGAGCGTCTTTACAAGCAGTAACCAACAATCCTGCATATTATGCCTTTAACCTGTACAAAAACATAAGTGTAGAAACAATAAGTTGTGGTGTCACAGGGAGTTATGTGTTGGACTATTTCTTGTGCAGGCACAGACTTCCTGGTAGGCGGATTTTGAGCAAAGCCATGCTAACTGTTCGTCTTCGTGCTCAGCTGAGCTTTATATTCACCGTACAGACATGAGAGCTGTGTCAATCCTGACCTCTGACTTTTGACAATAAAGAAAATAAGCGCATTCTCTCGAAATGCAAAACTTCTGCTGTAAGTTTACATTTAGCGTGCATGAAATATGTTGCAGAATCCCCATGAGGCTATGTGTAAATCTAAAAACATTCTTACTATGAAGATAATAGCAGAGAAAGTTATCATATGCCTCATATGACTTTTTGTGCCTCTGTGTGTGTGCGTACGAGTGTGAGTGTGTGGTTCCAATTGACCTGAAGCCCCTTTAAAAGCAGCCCTGTGATGCGGCTGCTGTTTGACATAGTTAGGGAAATTCCATCTTATTAGACCTAATTATCATTCTTCAATCTGTTTCTACTTAAATAAGGTCCAGACAGCAATCAGTGAACGCACACACACACTCACAAACTCAAACTCAATGTGGTCTTAATTTTCATTAATGTGAGGACGGTTGGTGGGTTGGCAGGGGCGCGGGCGAGTCTCACGGTACCTGAAACATAAAACATATCTAATCCCGTGATTCCATTAGCAGAAGACCATAACACATCACTCTTCTCAGCTCGAAACTACACACAGGTGGTCAAACACACTCACGGCTCCTGAGGAGTCATGAACTTGTAATGGTAACGCTCACTGCTCACCACAGGAGGGCAACAGAGGCCTATAAAAACAGCACGGTGCTACTTTTTACAAGAGGAGTCTATTTAACCTCTTTAACTACTGGCCAATCATTTAGGAAACTGTGCTGTGAGCTGAAACAAAACAGTGAGGCTATTTACCCTCTGGTGAGATTTGGAGCAGGAGCGTACTCCTTAATGTGATCCAGTGCTCTCCTCAAACACAGAAAACAAAGCATGAATACATCTTTTTGACACATCACATTGGTTCCAGCCTCTTGTTCCCTCCAGTAACTTGGAGGCTTTTCTACTTCTTCTCAGTCCTTATCCAACTTGGAACGTTATCCCCATTACTCTTCATTGAGCTGATTCTGCCCAACATCTCACCAATTGCTTCACCGCAGAGCTTCATACATCTTCCTTAAGTAGGTGCGGCCCGTCACTTGTGTAAGATTAATGGATTTACAAAAAAACAACCCCAAAAGCATGTTTTGAACTCGCTAATACACACCTGTCATTAATTTATTCAGACAAATAAATATTGGGCAAGGTAACAACAAAACTGCATGAGGAACAGATGACTTTAAATGTGTTTTGACATTGAACTGAAATTTGAATTCACTTTACTTCGTTCTGATTTCATTAAGTCTGTCCCCTTCTCTGAAATTGGTCATCCTTGGGATTTGTTTTGACCTAAAATTCTGATGATCAAAAACAAGAAATGTAAGTTTTAAACATTTATAAGTCTCTAAGGGAGGTGAATCTTTGGTGATTGACAATGCCAGTACTGATAATCTAAGTCTCTGGCACTACAGAAGATGTCCTGTTTTTGGTTTGCCGTGGAGGTTTGCATCACTCTGACTCCCATGTCAAAAAGACTATGGGATTTTTCCATTGGATTTTGGAATATTGTAGGAATTAAGCTCTGTGGCAAACAAACGTTTATGATTCTTTCATGTTTTGTTCAGCACGAATTTCTCCACAAATGAACACCACTTTTATGATTTTTGAAGCCTAAATGCAATTGCCCAAAGTAAAAAGTTGACAGTGGGCTATAAACTAACTACACTAAGGTCAAATAACTCAACATTCCCACCACACCAAGGCTGTAAAGCCATGTGACACTCTGTAGCCTCACTTAGCCACTTGTTAGCAACCGCCTTTTTTAAGACACATATAAGCCTCAAAATTCATGAGTGAGGTACTTACTGACATATTTTATGTCGTAGAACAAAATGTGAAAGGCTTGTGTTAACCACAGACGTTATTTCAGGCATCTAACCAAAAACCCACTCAAAAGACCCTTTGATTTTGAGACGAGGGAACAGGGAGTGCTAAAATGCTAACTCATTTCTGGGGTTTAAGACTCATTCCTGCAACACCCTGTAGTTCAACATATCTCCTTGTCTATAACAGCCTAGCAGGTAGTTAACCTGCTGACCTTGCTGACTTTGTTGCCGCGTTCATGTCATGTAGTTCAGACCGTAATTAAGTGTGAATTTCTCAATCTCACCCTTGGTAAAAAAAAAATAACTTTCAACAGAAGTGTGAACAAACTCCTGGCAACTCAGCTGCACTGGCAGTTAAACCTAGAAAAACATCAACCCAAAAAAATCAAATATTAACACTAATACAATTCAGCTGATTTAAAAGCAGCTGTCTGCATCTGGTTTCACCTGCTAACGAAGCAAAGGCAACAAAAGTAGCTAGTTGAGGATATTTATTTGGTGTGACTTTGAGGCTGGCGGTGGGGGTAACCTCAGTGTTGTGGTTCTAATCACGGATTATGGAGTGCTGAGGTTACAGGGCAAGTGGTGTTTTAAGTTTTGCCATCACCACATGAAAGAGAGACAGCTGATCCTCTCCTCTGCATGATATGGAGCAAACAACACTCTGCGTGCAGGAGTCTTGAAAATGGCATAAATAACAAAATGAATGTGTACTGGGAATCAGGCTGACTAAGGAAACTATTCACAGGGGTTCCCACTGTCATGAAATTCCTAAAAAGTTGTGAAATCAAAAAACTGTTTTGAATATAAATGGTTTAAGCTATTGTTTAAAATATGTTAAAAAAAAACATCCCAACATTACATGAAATACATGTCCTGCTTTACGACTTTAAAATCTAGTGCTGACCATTGACATTGTCACTAATACCACAGCTTACACAGTGACATATGCAGTGGGAATGTCTAATGGATGGGTGAAGTTAGCAGCACCTTGCAATTTGCATATCTACAAATGCCTGGAAAATGCGTGTTTAATAATATATGGCTTGCGAGCAACAAATATAATACATGGCTGAAGAGAGGCAGACTCCAGCTGTGCTGGATGTAGGCTCTGCAAAAAAGCATTCAACGTTGGTGACATGTGGGAAGCAGCTCTGGTCAGCCATGCTAAAGGGGAAAAGCATCAATTGATGGATCACAGGTCCATTCTGAATCGACTGTAAGTGACTGGCAAACGTGTCAATAAAGACACTTTATTTTAAGTGTAATTAATTTGTGACACAGAGCTTTTATTGTAAAAGTGCTGTTTCCTGCTGTAGAGTGAGTGACTAATGGACAGCTACGTGACAGAGACAGCAAACCAACTCGACGACACAGCCAAACACAAGTATGACACTGAATTACACTGTGTGGACCTTGAACTAATGACTGAGGGGGAAGTCTAGACTCTGTGGCTGGACCAGTTGGGAACCACTTCAGCCAGTTCTCAACCAATCCACTGCCACATCCAGTGATCGGCATAAATACTGTAAACTACTTATCCCATTCAGATCCCCCATCCATAGCTTTTCTAACCTGTCTAGATCTATGATTACTGTTATCTGACTCATTCCAAGTGCACATATTTATTTGATGGGATGTCTATAAGCCAATCACAGTGCTCCAAATCATCTTAAATTGACTGCAGTAGAGCCACGCCCCTTTTTTCAACAAGCGTGACTGACCATGAGGCAAGGAGGAAGGGCAAGGTAGGTTAAGTCTAATCATATTCTTAAAGTACATAATTTGTGTTTAAACAAAGAAAACATGAAATGTAACATTACTTAAACATGTCAAAAAATCTTGTAAAAGATTTATAGCTTTTACTCAGGATTTTTGTTTTCTGGACATATGTCAGAAATTAAGGACATTTTGAATCACAATGACAAATACAATGCAACATATATATGCAAAGTGTTTTAAAGCATCACTTTTTTCATTGATATGAGATAACTATTCATGAAAAATAAATAATCTCATGTTTTTTGTGGGAAAAAGGGTCTATTAAGACCATTTATTGTCATTTTTCTACTATCAGGTGATTTCTGCATTAGGAATCTTCGGCTATTGGAATGGACGAAACAGCCCCATATAGATATTTTTTTTGTGTTTGGAACATAATTGGGTTCTGAACGGGTTAAATAAAGTGATGTAAATGGGGTAAAATATCATGGAAAAGTTTTGAAAATGAATTGGTAAAAATGTGCAGGAAGCCTGTAGTTAGCTTGGTAGTGAGATACAAACTTGGTCCTCCCAAATGCTGAATTCTGTAGAAGCACAGAATCAATGCCATGTGGAAAAGGTGGGAAAAAATCTTGTATCAGTGTTCGCTGGCTATACAGGGCTATGACGTACTCCAGTCAGTAGTGCAAAAGTGAAGCTGACAGCGCGTCTCAGCAATGTTGGCCATAAACTGTCAGTCAGCTGCTGCAGAGAGAAACCTCGGCTCAAAGCTCAGAAGCTGTTTCCACACTTGTGTCCAAAAATGGGTTTTTCTCTTTTGAAAAAAAAAATGGAAAAATGTCCAAAATAGTTGCATAATGGATTATATTTCCTACACAAAAAGTGAAGAAACTTTTTGCTTTAAATCTTTTCTCATTATCTGTCATTACAGATCAAGCAGGCCCTGTGAGCTCTCGGGGTAGTTTTTTTGAGCGAGGAGCCAGTCATGCTGGCAACAAAGATGTACAAAGATTTATTATAAGCAAATAAGACTTTGGTCAGAATTGAAAGAAGATGTGAAAATGGAGTCCAGGTTGAACGT
The DNA here is from genome assembly GCF_006386435.1 of Epinephelus moara. Classification (NCBI taxonomy): domain Eukaryota; kingdom Metazoa; phylum Chordata; class Actinopteri; order Perciformes; family Serranidae; genus Epinephelus; species Epinephelus moara. The sequence continues at coordinate 23,438,192 of NC_065509.1, forward strand.
GGCCTGAGCTTTACTTTAGTGAGGCATTTGGACCTTCGGGGCATTGGGTGTAGGCTGTGATTACCCTCCCTGCTGTTTCTGTGCATGCTCCCGCTCTATAGCTCAATGGGCAGAGCATGGCACCAGCCGTGCTGTGGTTAGGGGTTAGACTCCCATTGTGGCTCCTCAAATTGAAACTGTATGTTTGCACAGTATACTGAAAGACCAATAATAAAATGTATCCTCCAAATTGCTTATGGTGCATTTGTACCCTGTGAGGCGCGTAGGTGCCTAAAAGTAATTAGCACATTCATTGTTTGTCTGAGAACGACAGCCTCCGGCGAGAGCGCTGGAAAATCAAAGGGTTCCCGCTGTGCTGTTGGGACTGTGGGCCAAACGTCTCCCTCTGGCTTGAATTATGACATGAAGCCTTTTAAGCCAGGGGCATGGAGTCACAGGAACCCTGAGTGTGCATAAAACCAACGCAGCACTGGTACAGGACAAGCATATTCGCATAAATATGAGATAATTACACGACAGCGTCACAACCGCCGGCGACAGCACATGATGGATGAGCCAGGGAAAGAAAACATGTAGAAGGCGAGCGGAGAAAGAGACAGGGCTACTGGTGTAACACAAACTGTGGACGGAGGGATGGGAGCGAAAGGCAAAACAATAGGTGGACTGAAGGAGGAGGAGAGAGTGGTGGAGGTCTTAGTGTCTCAGGCCTCAAGTATTACCCCTCTTCTATTTCTGCCTTTTAAGGAACTCCATAACTTCAAGTAGATAATGAGTGCCTTGAAGCAGGCTGAGTAAATCAGACAGAGAACAACGGAGGGAGAGAAAAGGTGTGTGAAGGGGGGTGAGGGTGGATTGAGTGAGGCAGTGGGAAACAGTGGAAGGAAGAGGAAGATTAGAAGTGATAACAAATGAAGCGAAAGAGGCAGAGAGAGGAGCTGAGCTGAGTGGAGATGCGTGATAAGATCTTGCATTAACTTAAAAGCATACTTTAATGAAACTCCACCGAGAGCTTTAGAGAGGGAGAAGCAAAGATGGGTCAGGTTAGGAAAATACATGTCCGTGGTGGATGTTTCTGAGTTCTTGATTTTGAGTTTAACCCCAAAGCCCCTTCGCACCATTCTTTACACTCATCATGTTTCTCTATTTACAGTCTGAGCAGCCGCAGTCGGATTCCCGTCTTTCTTCGCCGTTCTTTTTAAAATGTGTAGCAGAGGGAAAACATTAAAAAAATCCCAAACTTTATTTTTTTTGTTGAAATGTTGTGACTTCGAAGGAGCCTTGAGAGGACACAGCAAAATTCAGGATTCAACAAGACTGCGACCTCATCACTGGGTTCAGATTAACAGTGATTGAGTCAACTTTGAACTTTGACCTCTATTGGGATCATATGTGTCAGAGTGAAGGTCTCAGTATGCTTCAAACAAAGGCTGTTTTTTCAGTCTTTATGCAACTTCTACCACTCCCAGGTCAAGAAAAGCTGGTTTTATATACACAAAACATAAATCTACCCTAAAAAGCTTTGAATATGTACAGCACAGGACATCATGCCTCGGTTTGGATGCTGAAAAACTCCCCAAATCAAACCCTTTTAATGGGAAAAAGGAATAAACCTCAAGAAGAGCAACAGAGGTTGGATCCCTCTTCTAGTACAAATAAACATGCAGACATGTTGTATGTGCTACTGTCACTTTCTGTGTGTACAACCAAGTACAACACAATGAATGCCTTTAAAAAGAGACGGTCCAAAACTGTGCGCTGTTATCCCCATTTGTATGATTCACCGTATCGAGACTATAGACAGACTCTTGGAGGGACATCAGGGAGGAAGTGTGATGCAGCCAGGCCATATGAAACAGGCCTCAACACTTTTGTCTTTAAAATTTTTGTCTGCAAGTTTTTCCTAAAAAGACCCATAGAAAGTGGTGCCTCTTAATCATCTATTATAGCCACTTTCAAAAATTTACTTTTTGACTCACTGGCCAAGGGGACCAGTAGATTAAAAAAATCCTCTGGCACTAGCATGGATTTTACTGCCCCAAATAATATATTGCCTTTTTGTGTCACGTATGTTCCATCTCACCATGTGCGTCACCAATTTCCCATCACCAAAATATTTGTAAGCGTGGGTCAAAGTTTCTCCCATCAAGTCTACTTTTATAGATCACACTTTTGCATGGGAAATAGCGTGTGCCACTTTCAGGCCTAGTTTTGTGCGTATGTATTGTTTATAAATGAGACCCCAGAGCTGAATTTGAAGCAAAATTATCTGAGTAAATTGAACAACTCACCATCACACTCACAGGACAGGGGCGCAAATATAGACAGTGCAAGCACGGTGGCTGATGTCCTGCACAGTTAACAGTGCTGCAAAAGTAGGATAGCTTATGATGGTGAGTTTCTTGGCACTGTAAAAACACATCTTTAGTGTGTATGCGTGTGAGAGTGTGTGTGTGTACATCAAACTCCAACATTAACAGGAGAGGAGAAGCAACACGCCTGTTATACCCCTTTTCCACCAAAATCTGTGTGTGTTTGTTGGTTTTTTAAACATGGGATAACACGTTAAAAACATAGGTGATAGACTCCTCTCCCACTGTCAATAGACTAGAGCTATGCATACATGGCTCTGCAGCCGACAACCATGCTTTTCTGTGTGTGTGTGTTTTTTTTTTGGTGTTTCACATTCAACGTCACAGACAGGCCGGGGAACAGGTTAGTAAACAGTAGAAAGCAGCATGGAGGTTAACCCTTCTAACTCCACGGGTGCGCGGGCGCTCCCACGCGANCTCCTCTCCCACTGTCAATAGACTAGAGCTATGCATACATGGCTCTGCAGCCGACAACCATGCTTTTCTGTGTGTGTGTGTTTTTTTTTGGTGTTTCACATTCAACGTCACGGACAGGCCGGGGAACAGGTTAGTAAACAGTAGAAAGCAGCATGGAGGTTAAATAGGTTAGATATATCTTACTTACTCAGTCTCTCTTTCAAACTCAGTGCAGACTAATTTGGATCGATGTTTGAGCACTGCTTGGGCAGAGGCTGACGGTATTTTGTGGTGGCGCGTCACTGCATCTAGCTGGTTAAGGGGCTAAAATTAGCATGTTCACCCAGATGTTGTGTCACCATCAATGCTGATTGGAGCTGGAGCTGATAAATACCCTTGTCCACTGCAGAGTCTTGGACCCGGGTGTGAATGCCAATTAAAACCTTTCCCATCACATTTAAAAGCCAGATGTAAGTGGGTGTTTGCGGGGGTTTTTTTGTGCAGTGGAAAAGGGGCTTAATTGACACTAAAACACAGTAGAGACTCTCAGGGTAGTTTTTAATTACATAACTTTTTAAGGACAAACATTTCCCTACCAGATTTACTTGCCAAATGGAAACTCTATCCACATTTGGCGCTTAATGGGTGTTAATTTTGGACCCTGTTTATGACACACTTGAACTGTGTTGTGGTGTATTTATCTGAAGAGGCCTTGCCCTTTATTTTCTTATTTTATTCTTATTTTCTGTGTTTGGGACATTTCAGGACACAGCACACAGGTGAGGCTGAGATTTTATAAAAAGGTAGTGACCAGGTGCAAGACTGTAAGGTGCACACACCCAAGAGGAAGCTGTGAGAATCACAGTGGTGAGAAAAAACAAAACAAAAAACATATATAGCAAATCTAAGACTGACCTTCACTTCACGTTTGCTGGTGACACTGGTTACAGACATTCGCTGACAAAGTCCTGCATCATACACCTTTAAAGCTCCTCAAATAAATATTTTATATTTCTATTGTATGAGGAACCCACAGACAATTATCATCCAGCTCTGCATTCCCCCAACTCTATGGAGCATTTTAGCATCTCTCATATTTGTCATTATTGTGGTTTTTGTGGCCTGGAACTTTGGTGTTTTGACTCTAACTGCACTCATAGTGTCATTTTCAGCCACAGCAGACATCTTTTTAGTGAAAAAGCTACCTTCAAGCACCAAACAGCTGCCCCCAAGAGGCCAATAAATAAATAAATTCAAGTTTAAAGCTGCCTTGGAGTGCTCCACATAAGCTTCTACTTGTGGGATCTGAAACTGTTAACACTGTTACACATTGGTGTTAATCTAATGAGAAAATAGACACCGTAGTAAAATGCTTTTCTTGCCAGCTTGGCTAACTGCAGCTGCTGCAGACTCTAAAACAACTGTATCTGAGCATCTCTGTGGTATAGTTCAATTTCCTATTTTTCAGTCACCCTCCCTGTCAAAAATGACAACAGTCACTTTAATGGAAAACAAATAGCACCAGAGCTCCAAATAATAATCTCATGTGATGCCAAGGAAAAAAGAAGTCCCATTCTTTACCCTGCTTTCGAGCTCTGTCTCTGTTTTACTGTGTTTCTCTGTATTTTGCTTTCCCAATCGTTTGGTTCTCTGTCCCTAAACCACAACAGTTGTGGGAAATCAGTCCCAGCTGTCAGCACTTTGATTTGATTGTAGAATGTGTCAATCAAGCCGGGACACGTTGCGCAAAATCTAATTCTAGTCACTCGTTATTTCAGCTCCCACCGAGCTCTTTGCAGTGGGATTAACTTTGACTGTCACACAGAGCCGAGGAACCCAGGGCGAAACTGACCAGCGCATCTGATCTTTGTTCCATCTACCAAGCAAACCAAACATGAAAGCACAAACTTATTCAAAACAACTTGTTCTGGATCCCTTTGATTATTCTTGCTCCTAGCAGTAAATACTTGCATGGCAGGGTTGCATGGCAGCTGTGAGATTATTCTTTTTTTTTAATATTCAGAACTGTCTGCAGTCAAACTGCCAGAGACTCAGCACTGTGGGAATCTCTCCGCTGTATATCTGTAGTGGTGTGGTGGTTCTGCAGGTTTTAGAGTTCACATCTCTGTCAAACATCAAACTGGTGTCACAAATAGGATGTGAATCAAAAAACGCTCAGACTCATTTATCCGTCTGGTCAGAAATAAAAAAAAAAGCTGAACCCAGACTCTCTTTCTCTAAACTTTTCTTTCTTGCTCATCCTTGTCGTCCATCCTTTCTGGCAGACACAAGCATGCCTTGCTGGAGTTTGTTTTGGTCCGGTCTTGTCTTAATGTGCTGAAATGGTGAAAGACCAAAAAGGAATTAAAGAAAAGAAAACTCAGACAGCGTGACGGAATGAAGAAATAGCATCATATTACCGTGGGGTTCTTAAGAGGACCGTAAAAAGATATGCACTGTGTACTTTCCAGGCCTGGAATGAGAAAATATTTGGTTCTGCCTTTTCCTTTTGAAATGGTGCACTGTGGGAGAGGGAAAAAGAAATAGTCCAGTGTTTGTGAGAATTTTAGACAAGCAAAAGAGGAGGCCTGGAACGAGTGTGAGCGTGAGAAAATGTGTGTTGTGTCTGTGCAGGTGTGTATAAGACACTGAAGGGGTGTGAGAATAAAGTGGTCTGCTCATGAATGTCTGTTTCTCTATGTGTTCTTTTATAACTCAAGCTGTGGGGACAAACTATTATGGATTTGGGGAGTAATCAAAATAAACTATTGCCCTTTACAAGTTTCTTTTTTTTTTCTTTTGGTCTACAAATACCATGACAAGACCACAAACCAACAATGAATTAATCAGTTTCTCAAAATGTTATGCCTTTCCTCGCATGATGCCAGTTCCTGAAGATGCAAAACAGGCCATAAGAATATAGTTTGAATCCTTAAAAACACATTTCATGCTCTTCATTGTTCTCTGCAAATCACAATAGGATGTACTTTCTTACAGAAAAGAATAGTCATCTCATGCTCATCGTTTATGAAACTCCACTGTTCGGAAGCTTCCTTCAAGCGTCCCTGTGGGGCCTTGATACCGTTGGTGGGTGTAGTTTGGAAGAAAGAAAATTTTTCCTGTATGAAACTGCTCACAACAAGGTCTATCGATTATCTTGAGTAGCCGGGTCATGATTTCTGGAAAGAGACGTTGCTGTTGACTTTTTCAAATGTATTCTTTGGTGCTTTGAGCTCCACAAGCCGAGTGCCATCTAGCTCCATCATACTGGAGAGAAGGCAGACATCTCTATGGCCAATATCTCCAACACTCAACAGCTCACACCAAAACAGTCTAGATTCGTAAATAGCACTAGAGGTAAGAGGTAAAATATGTAGTTTTGATTTTGAGGGGATCTGTCCCTTTAAAGCTTTTCTTGTTTTTTTTTTAATGATTTTTGCAACTCTTTTTTTCAGGTGTAATACTGTGCGTAGAGTTGTTTCTGCTTTGCTGATTCCGTTCTTGTGAAAGTTTCTTGTTCTCAGGTCTCTGTTGGAAAAGACATCTTAATCTCAATGAGACAGCCTGATTAAATAAAGATTAAATTAAAATGATTCTTAAAAAGTGAGCATGTGTAGTTTTAGCCATTTTTACTCAAACATGAGTTTAAGTATTAAAAGTAATAGTACATTTGCTGGAGACTATTTCAGCCACGGACTAACACACATTTGGTGCTCTAATGAATGCTCTGATGCAGGACAATGTTTGTGGGTTCAACTGAAAAAAACTGGAAAAGTGTGCAAAGTTGAGTGCAGATGTCCGCCAGGTGGCAGTAATCCGACTGCCATTCAACGCCCGAGCAGATTGCAGCCCCTCCAGAAAATTCTTGTCTAGCTAACATGCCGGAAGCATATCATAAAAATACATGCCTCATCTATTTTTCACGTCACACAGAGCTGATCGAGTTTCCCTGCTAACAGGCACTGTGTATAAAATATAGGTACAATATATTTATGAGGATGAATGTATTTATAATGACTAAAACACAACCACAAATCTTTGATCTATGTTGCTAACAGCTGGACTTTTAACTGTATTAACTTTGTCTGTAGGCTACAGCACAACAAAGTATGAAATGGAAACCAATAAACACAAACAAAACAGACAAGAAAATCATTTAACTATGTCCTGCGCACATAGCCTATCAAGGAAAAATGAACAAAACAACAAAATCTAAAAGTCTACAAAAAAGGTAGGCAAAAAGCTCTACTTCTAAAATGATCTTGGTCTGGTGTGACGCTGTGTGGAGGAAGGAACAAAACTGGGTTGCAGCAGGATTGCGGAGAGCTGTGACTAGTGGAAGTGTCCTTCCTGCCTCCCTTATGGTCAAGATGGTGGCGAAGAAAAACAAAAATGTGGGTTCATTCATCTCATTTCGTGCCTAACCTCAGTGGATCATAACATATCTGATATAAAATCAACCTGCAGAGGCTCCGGTTAAAATTAGACCAAATTTTTTCTATGGATGTTAGTTTTTGAACATGACGAAAGCCAAAATGTGGCCTTGGTAAAGCTTGTTGTTTTTTTAGTAGAGACAGTTTCTGGTGGCCCCTAGCGGCCGATTAAGAGGAGCGAGCAGTCAGCAGTCAATGACGGCATAAAACATTCAGTAAAAAAGATTTTTCAACAACTGCAAATCAGCGCAATCACAACAGATCCTTGAGCATACAGTCATAAATGTGCACATAAAATATGAGGCCAACTGGTTAAGTAGTTGCGAGATAAAGTGCAAACAGACTGGCACACACACACACACACACACACACACACACACACACACACACACACACACACACACACACGACCAAATGCATGATTCCCTCTAGGCAGAGGAGATAACTAGAGTGCCCATGTTCATCATAATGAAGGAACATGTCACCAAGTGCAACAGTGTGGCTCATCGGTGTGTTTTAAAGATGACAATAGAGGTATGTAAAACAGAGAAATAAGCTTTATCAGGATTTGGCTCCACAGAAAATGGTTATTAAAAGGTTGCGTTAATGATTGGTTTGGTTTTCATGAGATTTGTTGACAGTAAGAAAAATATAGGATATCACAAGACATATTTTATCAGGTTAAGGTGGGGCTGTGGCATGTAGCCTTAAGATTATAGGGTAGGTCTCCAGGGAATTAATGTAACGTGTCTTCCTAAGTGACAAAAACAAGTGTGCGATTGTGTGTGTGTGTGTGTGTGTGTGTGTGTGTAGGTGTGTGTGTGTGTGTAAGAGAGAGAGTCTGTAGTTCTTCCATAATCTCCTGTCTTTGTGCGTCCCGCAGACAGTTTAAAAGCTTTCTATTTACCTTTCGCACCATTCTCCCATTTTCAGGTCACAGAGTGGGATGGAGGTGTGTGTGTATGTGTGTGTGTGTGTGTGTGTGTGTCTCTGTGAGAAAGAGTGAGACAGAGCACTGTAAGTCCTCCTAGTGTGGGTGGACAGCTGGTCCAAAACAGGCGTTTTAGTCTCTAACAAACCGTGACACGTCAAACATGTAATGTAGACCGCGACACAGCAACATGTAAAACGCCTCATTGACTCCCACCCAAGGCCTTGGGGAAAAGAAAAGAGAAAAAAAACTCTTTTTGCTCACACACAACTGCAGCCATTAATCATAAATGAAATTTTACGAGGGATGGGGAGGAATATGATTGTCATAAAATGAGCAAAACAAATGCGCAGAGGGAAGTTCCTGGCTATAACTGCTGGAATCACCTCAGGATAGCTTGGCTCAGGGAACAAAGGTGCTGAGATATACCCTGTGTTTGGTGGAGTGTGTTTACCTCGCTCTCCTTCGCTTCCCCCTCTGTTTTGAATTTGTGCGTCTGTGCGTTTGCCAGGATACATGTCAGTTATCAGACTTATTAGATGCCATCAAACGTCTGCTCTATCATCTGTCTGTCATCTGGCTCTGCACTCTCTCAGCTCTTCTCCTTCAAAGTAGCTCTTGCTTGTTTTCTCTTTTCATCACTTTCCCCGCACGTACACACAAAAACATACGTTAAATGCAAATGTTGGCAAGACGAGCCGAAAGAAAGGTACAGAGAGAGAAAGAAAAGCAGAAGTGCAGCAAACACACAATCCTTCTCCTAAGCTAAAACACCTGATTCTCAAGATTACACGGAGTCTGAACTGTTCTACTAAGAACAACACGAAGAGTCGTCACAGTTTGTCTTGTAATATGTGGGGATTTGAGAGTTGAGCCCGCTGACCAAGCCTCAGAACAAACTGAGCCGCCACAATTTCATCAAACGTCGAGTTTTTATTGGACTTGAAGCGGGACAAATCTGAACATGATACTCAAGTTTGAGGTGATTAAAGATTGAAATCCGCGCTCCGTGTAATTGTCCCTGACAGTAATCTTCACAATTGTCTTTTACAGCATCTCTCATCATCCATCAGGTGAACGAGCCAGAGGTATTTTTCTTAGGAACTCACAGAGCAAATCATTTTAACACTTACGTGGATATTGGGCAAAGTTTCAACAGGTGTCGGTGAGTTAGATAGCTCCACTGGGATGTTGCTCTGAGTCTGCCAGGTGTGTAAGTCATGTTGGAAAATTGTTTGCTGTCACATTACCCATGAGAAGTTGATAAGTTGACATAGTAAATCAGGGCCTTAATTTATTATCTTTGAGGCCAAAATTTACCACATGCACATGTGTGATATCATGACTTTTCATGGTCAGGTGAGACTTCGGTAATGCCTCATTTCCACTGCATGGATCGACTCGACTCATTTTAGGTGCCAGGTGCATTTCTCTATTTCATTTTCCACCCTGGATAATACCCCACAGTGCCGTCATGTGAAAGTGCTGTAACATCATCTTCAACATTTGCTGGATGCTTTTATTGGCAACCAAATATCTGCACTCCGTTACGGGCTACCATTTTTTGAAATCCTGGTGTCTGAGTGAATAAAACAATTGCAGTCCCTATGACAGTGACTCTGCTGTTTAAAAATGGCAGGTTTGTACAGGATGTGCGGTGACCAGCAAATGCCGATTCTAGTGACGTTTCTCTCTGACCAATCAGTGATCTGCTAGTGATGGAGAAGAATGAATGAGCAAATTTTTTTTGAGAAACTCTTTTTAGTGTTCAGTATGTACCGGGTCAGCCTGTGGAACGTCCGAGTGCTTGTGATAACGATAACGTGTCATAACTTGAATGAATGAGAGAAGACCGATTAAATCAGACTCCAGACTCCTCTGCCAACCAAGACCATTAAATTCATCTGCTCCTCCCACCCGGTCAAAGCTTGGTCAGTGGCCCTAGTGTCATATACCATCATGTCGAGACACTCTATAGCTGTTTTTTGACACTCTGAACTACTGCTGTAGTATAATGAGCAAGAAAATCCTAAAAGCACTGGTGGGAGAGGTGGTGGATCGGTCAAACAAACTCTGGACTTTCACCCGGTAGACTGATATTCATGTCTGGTGTGAAACCAAAAGTCCATCAAGTTATTTTAATACAACATAGTGGGCTGGTATGTGTAGCATATTATGCTAGTGACATGTTACATGACATTACATGATGTTTGTAGCAAAGTAGGTATTTTAAGTCAAACCATGAGTTTTTTTTCCTAAATCCAATCATGTGCTGTTGATGCCTAAACCTAAGGAAATGTACTTAAAACAGAGTACTTGTTTTTAATCTACGTTGTAGGTTCATTTTGAAAAGAGACTGTATGCATTTAACAAGCAGAAACTGTACATTACCTCTGAAAACAGTTTTATTTTGAAAAGTCAGAATGCATACAACATGTGTAAATAGACAAACTGTCCCATGGCGTCCAAAACTAATGCTGGAGGGATACCTAGGTCCTCAAAGTTTGACAGCAAGGGCCACTGACCAACCATCGGTATTTGACAAGTTGAGAGTGAGAATGTGTTAATCGTTCTTTGGACTTCGGTGCATTCATGGACTTTAAGGCGTAATGTAGAAACAACATGGACGCTACAAAGACGATGTGTTGTATTTTGGTCGATACATTTATGTTTCAACTTGAAGGAACCAATACAATGAAAATAATTGGTACACCCCTCACTATGGTCTGTATTGTTTTGACTCCACCTTTTACTACCACCTCAGCGTCCTTGGAACCTTAATCGAGGTGGCACCAGTTACTATCCACAACTTTTGCTGATGAAAAAGCCAAACAGAGAAAGTGTAGTTGAGTAGAGTCGTGCTGTACCATGCTGTGATTTGGCATAAGACACCCACACAACCGTGCACGAACATCCACCCATACAAGCCATTCAGTGATCAGATGAATGAATCGTCAGCCCCATTTTCTCCCTAATTGCTTTTGAAAACATGTCGGGGAGCTGCGCAACACAGGGAATGACAGCTCCCGGTGTTTTCCTAAGGGACTAAGTCAACATGCACAGACAGTGACATGAAAGAGCTCACACACCTCTGCGGTTTTGCTCACTCACACGGACGACCAATTGATTAACTCATAAATCAACCTCATCCCAGGCCCCAGGCCCTGGTGCACCCCTCCACCTCCACCTCCACCCCCACCAACCCAAAAAAAAAACGGCGATGAGAAGCAGCAGCCCAACCCTGCACCCTCCAGCTAAGTAAGTGGAGGCGGGATGTTTCAGCTCATGGCAGAAACCCAGCAGGAGGGTGAGGCCAGGTGGGGCAGGTACAGTGGGTGCTATGGATTTTTTAAAAAAATTTAAGGTGGGGTCATGGAAACGACAGGTATAGGATTAGTGTGTGTTATTTTAAAGACAGGGAGGGATGGAGAAAGAAAACACAGAGGGGCTTAAAGAGGGATACAAATGTGTTAAAAAGACAAAGGGGAAGATCTGAATCAAAAACTGTGTAGTGCTGCCAAAGAGGAGAGAAACATGGGGAGACAGATATGGAGAGAAAGAGGGAAAGAAAGCATAGAGGAATGCAGTAAATCCCTAAGCGACTGAGCAAACCTCTGGAGAAAGAAAAGAGGAATTTTTATGTGCTGCAGGTGAGCAGAACAGAGAGGGAGGGAGAGGGAAGAGGAGACGAGGAGATAGACAGATGGAAAAAGGAGGGAGAGAACGCGGGGGTGGCCGAGGGAATTTGAGGAAAACGTCAACGGATTTGATTGTAGCCGAGAAAAAGGGGACACACGGGGTGAAAATGAAGCAAAAGTGACACAAAATGACACAAAATGGCCACTCATACAGTGAGAGCGGATGGCATACGGATGGATGAAGGAAGGCAGAGAGACATATGGAAAAAAGATCTGGAGACAGAGTGTGACCAAAAAAAAAAAAAAAAGGATAAATAGGAGAGAGAGACAGACAGGGAGGAAGAGGAGGACGGCTCGACAAGAGCATCTGTGTATCTTAAAGGCACACACAGTTTTTTGGGAGATTGGTCAGCTTCAATGATGAGATTGCGCACACTAAAATCATCATGTGACATAAAAATCATGTAGAATATTATCTGAGTGTGAGTAAAATGACCATTTGTAAGGTATATTAACTGATGTATCATGACTTCAGCAGGTAATATATATATTTTAGGTGTTTTGGAGGACAGTGTGTACTCTAGTGCATTTTACTGCATTCAAACAAGACAACGCTCATTTCTAACCCTTGAGTTATATTTCATTTTGTAACTTTCTATCTACAGACCATATGTTCTGAGCACTGAGCCACATCAACAAAGTGTTAACAGGTGCATCAGCACTCATATAACCAAAACAGTTAGAGAATGGCAACTTATTTTACATTTTCTGTTCATGATATCTTCAATGTACCTCAACATAAAAACAAGCAAGTCTCCCGTATAGATAAATCCGAATAGGTTAACATTCTGGCCATCAGTCTTAATTAGACATAGCCTACTCAGGACTACAGACTACTACAGACATTTTATTTGTGAAAACACAAGTTCTGGGTCACTAAAACAGAGATTTTTGAAAATATCTTCTAAGGTGCAGATTTTTCAAAGCTCCTCTTGGCCTGGCGTGCACATGTAGTTGTTTTGGATTCTAGTGTGGACATACATATCTTGCAAAACAAATGTTATGCGGACAGCTTTTTTTTTTTTAGATGTAGGGCAAATATATACATTTTCAGAAGAATCCATATGTGTAGAGAGGCCCTTAGATACCACTACGGAGAAAATGACATTCAGCTGCATGAATCAGAGCTGTAATGTAATTCAAATGTTCTGTTACAACTAAGGAAAAAACATGTTAAGGGCCCCCCCACTTGCACAATGTCTTTCAAATCAACATGCATCAACCAGGAGTAGACTCAAAGTGACCACAAAGAAACACTAAAGTACGTCAAATGCTGTGTTCACGCTACGAGCAACACAGCAACAGTGCAACCAGCTACATTATTGCCGATTTGAGGTTCAACGTTCTTGAACATAATTATTTCATCACCATTCTCGGAACCCATCGGCTGTATTCGGCATCTGACTTCCGACAGACGGCGATACAGCCTCTGGGGGCAGACCCCCGATTTTTTGGCATTTTGGTTTGATTTGGGCGGAGGAGGCGAATTTCCGTTTCCGACTTCCGTTTATATCTAAGTAAATATGCTGAACCATTGCGATGGATTCAAAGTTTGCAGTGACGCCAATTATGTTCCGCCTCGTTAGTTCACTGCATGGACCGTTTAACCTGGCAACAACTGCAGCCGGCTCAAACGTGATTGGTCAATATCACGTGGACTACAAACAACCTACAACCGGAAACCAGGGCTCTTCCGCTCTTCTTCCGGAGGCAAGATCTCCAGGGTTTGCCTACAGACTCTACATTCAATGTAGAATCTGTATATAGAGACTATTTCATCACAGGCTTGTGTGTGACTGTTTCTTGCCACAAAGGTCCTCAACTGAACGTCATCTAAAGTTTGTATTTGGTCATAAAAATACCTAGGCTTTTCATTGTCAGTGTCTGAGCTCCATTTTACTTCACATTTCACTGTCCCATTACATCCCTGTGTGCACCACAATGCACATAAAGCTAGCATAGCATCAGCTAACTCAGCTAAATAACATAGTACCACAGCTTGAAATAAAAACATATGATTAGTTGATGCTTCAGCGCGTCATTGGAGTGCTGAAAATATTGAGGCCAGCTCAACTTTTATTTGTTGTGTCACGCCCTTTCGCAGTGACAAGTGTCGTATGTCAGTTTATAGCTTCCTGTCACCTACTTCCTTTGAAAATGACCTGTAGCCTGTTGCTCTGTTGCTCATAGCTCATGGCATAAAGTAAAAAGAGACACACAACAACCACAAAAGGGGGGACTAAACAACATAGAGACACAAAACAAACAAAAAACCCCACAAAATTACTAAAAGAGATGCAAAACAAAAAACAAACAAACAAAATAGCGATAAAACCACCACAATGTCTTTGTGTCTTGCTCCTGTGCAGGATAGGTGGTGGGATCTTTTGCATGTCTGTGCTCAGAGGCCCAGGACTACAGAGTCTAGTAATATTTNGGGGGACTAAACAACATAGAGACACAAAACAAACAAAAAAAGACAAAATTACTAAAAGAGATGCAAAACAAAAAACAAACAAACAAAATAGTGATAAAACCACCACAATGTCTTTGTGTCTTGCTCCTGTGCAGGATAGGTGGTGGGATCTTTTGTCTGTGCTCAGAGGCCCAGGACTACAGAGTCTAGTAATATTTTATAACGTAGTTGCTCATCTTTTGACTATTCAAGCTTTGCAAGTGCTTCAACTTCCAGGAACAGTGTCTGCGCAGTGAGCGATCCAGACTTTTACTATTACTATACAACTTTTAGACAGAATAAATAGTCCTTAAGGTGTAACAATCTTACCCATTAAAGTCTGTTCACAGGTCTTGGGGAATGAAACTGTTTGGGTAAGAGCAGTTGTACAAAGCCATTTGTGGCCCCAGATGGAGCTGTGTGAGTCTCATAAACTGCCTCAAGTGAGTCTCCAACTGAACTGTTGAATGGGAAGGAATGGGTAGAATAAAAAGACGATATCTTTGATTGTCCTGCACTGATTTTGATTTATTTTTAAATGCCCATCATAAGTCATAATGTTTTAGGAGTGCAGTACTGAATCAGTGCAGTACTCCAACAAGTTCAAATGTTTATTAAGTTTGAGGTGCTGCCAGTAGCCTACTATGATTCACTATATGTGATAATGACTTTCATGGGGGAACATGGAGAAATTTTGCCAAACATTTGAGTTTTTCTTTGTGTTTTCTAAAGGCCCTGACACACCAAGCCAACGGTCGGCTGTCTGTCAATGTTGGACTATCGATGAGCATCTGTCACCCTAGATTTTGTGGTGTGTCCAGCACTGTTGGCACGAGTCTGCTTTTTGAGGCCAATTCAGCATGTTAAATTGGTGTCCATAACAGCAGAGCCTGTCGATGAGTGAAATCTCTCTGAACTGGTAGTTCAGCTCAGTGCACTAGAAGAGAAACGGTGGTGAGGAAAGCAAACAAATGACTCTGGCTAACTAGCATCTTGAGCCTGTCTTGTTAATCCTTCGGTTTCCCCTTTTAAATGACGAATACAGAGTACAGCCGCCTGCTGCTATGGAGGGTTATTTTCTCTCATGTAGGCACAGAACATACGTGCTAGTTGACCATCGGCTGTTGTCTTTGCAATGTGTTCTGGTGCAACTTTTTTGGCGGAAACACAGACAGTGTGAGGTGATGCAACAGTCGGCCTTTGTCGCCGCTAGCTCTTTGATGTCGTTTTGGTGTGTCTGGGCCTTAGAAGGGGGCGAATTGTGAAGTGTGAAGTGTGAAGTGAAGGGGCCAGAAAAAAGACCAGATGAGGTTCTCGCCAAGAGAAGATAAAAGTTCTTTAACAAGATGGCCCACACATCGACTCCTCTGTAGGTCTTGAGTCTTTAATCACGGCCTGCCAGTCACACAGACACATAGGCCTTCTGTCTGCAGCTGCCTGATAGACCGAACAAGCCAATAATGTCGATGCCTTGTCACTCACAGTATCACTTATTATCGAAGGACCGAGCCAGCTGAGTCATACAAACAGGGCTCGGCGATCCTGTTACGTATTAGTTACAGCAATTTGTCTCTCCTCCGCTGACAGAGAGAGACAGACGGAAAGAGAAGGGGAGAGACGACGCTGAGTGATGGCTGTTAGATAGCTATGCATGACAAGCCTCATTCCAACAAAGTTCTGACACACAGAGATAATGATTCACACACGTGCTGCGCTTGCAAGCCCACACTCGGGCAAACAATACACACACACAGATAAATGCACGAACACGTACACACACACACTCAGACCAGACAAAGCGGCCTTTGTTGACTACTGGCGGCCCCTCACTCATTGCTTACTGAATGTAAAAAACACACAGCGTCTTGTGTGCATGTGTGTGTGTGTGTGTGCGTGTGTGTATATATACATATGTGTCACGTCTCTGTCAGTGTTAACCCTTTCACCCACTTAGTAAGAGTGTGTGTGATGATGTGTCAGCGTTGACCTCCCAAATAAGTCACTTCCTGCTCAGCTAATGCTGCTTTTAAAGGTTCATGTGTGCACTTGTTTGTCATCACATGGTCCACCTTTGTGTGTCAGGGTGGGCGTGTGCGGTTGCGCGCAGGTGTGTACCTCGAAGGTGATGGAAAGGAGATTCTCATTGATCCTTTAATATCTGGCCTGGGGCGAGGAGAGGGAGCCAGAGAGCTGCGGAGCACGTGGGAAAAAAGCGTAGTTGAGAGCAATAAAGCCAAACAAGAAAGAACGAGAAAAGATAACAGGTGAGGGGAGCGATAAAAGGGTGGGTGTGGAAAAGAAGGAGCAAAAACGATAAGAGACAGAGGCAGTGACAGAGACAGGGAGAGCGGCGGCATTGAAACACAGACACAACAAGAGAGCCGTGCGGTTGGTGGGATTATGAGGGGGTGTGTTTGTACCTGTGCCTGTTTCATGTAAATCCCTCACTGTCACAGGTCAGAGGGATGTTTTTTGGGGGAAGAGGAGCTTCGTGAGATAGTGTGATGAGAAAGGAAAGCAAAGTGGGAGGAGGGATGATGCAGTGGGAGGTGGGAAGACAGAGATGAAAGGAAAAATGAGAGATCGTAAATTTTTACCAGGACAGACAAATAAAAACTCTCTCGTACCCCGCCTCTCTCTCGCTCTAGTTTTTTGTCATGAATGTGAGCCGGCCTTTGTTTTCCAGAAAACGGCCCGACCCAAAGCTCCTCTCCCCTTGTGCCAATCACCCGAAACCATCCCTATAAAACTGAAACCATCGCAAACAAAAATCCCATAAGCATTTCTTTTTTTTTTTGTCTCCCCTCCCGATGGGCTCCCAAATGACCAATAACACCACGCTCTGTACAAAAGCTAGTGTTTATTCTCTCTTGAGTTACGATACAGTATATTCACACTGGAGAAAAATAAATAAACATCTTGTTCAATAAATATTATACAGATATGATCCATAACCTTTAGCCATGTCATCTAAGGCACATTGTAAAGACATAACATCAGATTTACTCTGGAAAAGAAATGAGGCCTTCTGTAAGTTGCCAAAGAAAAAGTATCTGATTTCATCTTTGAAAAGGCACAAAAAAAATTCACATTAATGTATCTTACGTTTTGTGTTTAGGAGTGTGAAGTCACTTAAAGGAATAGTTTGCCATTTTTGCATTATTTCTGAGAGTTAGATGAGAAGATCCATCTGTTCAGTGTGATTGTTAAATAATCCATATGCAAACAAAAATGAAGCTCACATCCATCTGTCCACTTGAAGTGTAAAATTTACACACATTAAAAGTTATATGGTTTTATGTGCCGGACTACTGCTGCCATCAAATGGGGCTGTATTGTTCACAAGAAGAGTCCATATGAACACCTCATCTTGTGGTATTCATGACCTTGGAAGTGGAAATTTTCTGATAGCTCTAAGTTTACGAGCTGTGACATGTTTGCTGGCGTTCTCAGAATTGGTGGAGGCCATGGATGTTCGTTTTTTGTTGGCTGATAAATTAATATATTGTAGTTTTAGTCATATAGAGTTGTTCTTAATGATTTTATAATATGTCTGAGGAAAGTGTTGACATACCTGCAGGCCTCATCTTTTTCCTCTGTCATTTTGCCTTTGCATTTCCTGCATTATGCAACCTGCTCCCTAGCTTGCTAAACTGTTAGCCTCAGTGGCTTTTAGATGCCGACAGTAGCCTATACATGTGTCCATGTTTCCTAGCTCTCCTTGTGCTCTTACAACTTAACCTTGAACGCCAAGCACATGTACATGCATCCCATGTGGTAACCACGAGCTCACAAGTTCCATTTGAAGGTAGCATATTTTTTAGCTAAGGACAGTGAGTTCCTGGAGTCTCCCCTGGTTGCCTAGCAACCTCACTGTGACAACCATTTTCCACAATAGCAACTTGACATTTTTACACCTCGGTTTTTGTCTGGATTAAACAAACAAGATATTTCTGGTTAATTAGTAAGTGCTGCTGTTTGGATTTTGTCGCCTTTGGACAGAGTCAGGCTGGTCCCCGTTTCCAGTCTTTACGGTAAGTTGAGCTAATGGTCTGCTGGCTCTATCTTCATACAGTACATGATGACAGGACATGATGTGTCAAGTAAGGTGGGGTGGGGCACGGATTTTTACCTGCTACACAGACACTGGTATTTCTCAAAGTCAAGGATGCTTCCTTGGTAGGGTGGGTCCTTCCACGTTGGGACCAACAGCAACTAGGCAAGACTCCCTCTTAGCATTCCGTGACCCATGGTTGGAACAGGCTGGCAAGTGCCCAGGTGTGCATCATTACAAAAGCCTCGCCTTCAATTCTGGCAAATCATGTATTATTACTATTATTATAGAATTATAAGTACATCATGCCCACTGAGGATACACACATTCATCATTGAAAATTCGCTAAAGGAAGGACTAAGTCCTCGATAGAATTTGAAGGATCCTTCGCCAGAGTTTGATGACGCAGCCTCCTTGAAATTCAGCGGTTTAAGGATCCTTCCTTGACTATGAGAAGCACCACTAGTCTCTGCAGCATGTGGTTGCTACCAGCTTCACTGTGTGTGTATTGGGTTTTTAGAAGTGTGGACTATATTAACTGGTGCTGAATTATTTAAACGGATCATTTTAACTACAGGAGATATTTATTTTGATGTGAAATGTGGAAGCACATGCTTCACATTGCCTCTGGTAAAATGAGGTATTCATTTCAATAATTGACCAGCGTGGACAGATAGAGAAGAGACATGCAATGCCCACATGAGCAAGCGCAGCTTCCGTGGACAGTGGAGCAGCCTCAGTTGATTATAATGGACCCACTCCGCTGCGGGCATGCTGCGGCAGACATGTCACACCATGTCGGTGTCCCATGTATTGTGGCTGCAAGTGCACAAATGTGAGAGAGGTTTTGGCGGTCTCATCTTACTCTCAGCAAGAAAGCAAATAAGTGTATTTCACAAGATGTCAAACTATTTCTTTACACAAAGAAGACAAAACTGTTTCTTTAGGATAATTGATGCTATTCTAAAACATTTTAAAACTGTGTAAAATATTTGTTGCTACGGAGTGAAGTAATTAAAAACATGGTATAAATGAGTGAGCACTGAATGAAAAGCAGCAAAGAAGTGAAAGATTTGTTAAGGCACCAAGGTGTGAGTGCGTGCGTGTGTGTGTGTGTGTGTGTATGACTTAAGTTACCCTCTGGGACTCAAGACCAGTTTATTGGGGACAGCTTGTCCAGTCGGGAATAAAAGCTGTGTCCCTAATTTTGGGTCACTGGTTTTGGTTAGGGTAAGTCTTCAGGAAATGAATGCAAGTCGATGTAATGTCTTCTGATTGATGGAAACACAACGGTGTGTGTGTATGTGTGTCTAGACAGTATGTGTAGCGCTGTTGTAGAGTTACTGTAACTGACCAGTTGACTTCTGATTACTAAGCAGTACCCCTCTGCCCGTTATTTCCAACGCTCATCCCCTGACTCACCCCTCCTCCCGTCTTCCTATCCCTTTCTTGCCTCTTCCTCTCCTCCTCTTCATCCCTCTGGCCATTTCCTCCTCTCCTTTTGTCTTTTCTGCCCATTCAGAAAATTTCTTCATTTAGAGAAAATGAATGTTTGCTGATTCACACATCTGGGGGTCACTGAATCAGTTTGCACTCAATGGCTGCACTGTTTGTCTCTCCGCCTGTCACTCGGTCTAACCCCGTGTGCGGTGTGTGTGTGTGTGTGTATGTGTGTCTAACCACCTACAGTGGTATTTCTGTTGATCTATGAGCCGTGAAGTCCGGTAACTCAGCCCAGTCTCAGTGTCTCGCTCAATGAGCTGCTATGTGCATCAGGCGGGTGACAGTGCTGGTAATGTGTTGGCTTTGTGTGTGTTATATTCCATTAGCGCTTCTGGTGACCTGCCAAATAGTGCTTCATTCACTTATTCCAGTACGGTATGAATGAATGTGTTAAGCATGAATGTGTTAATGTGCTTCTGTCTGTTTAAACCTCTCAGTTTGTTTCCACTCAGATTTTGTGCAAATAATAGATTTCCGATAAACTGCACTCGAGTGTCTCGACGTCTCAGCCTCTGAGTCTCTTCTTGAGGCGGTTAAAGTCCTTCGCCGACCGCCACAGCCAACTCTGCAGCTCTCTCAATATCCAAAACCCCTCCACTTTCCTGGCAAAGTCGTTCATCGTCGGCCGCACCGACAACAGCGAAGAGGAGGTGGAGGAGGTGGAAGAAAGGAGCGGAGTCAGAGGAGGTGAAAGGAGGGAGGTGCCCCTTTGTAAAGACAGAGGGACAGGCTGGGAGAGGAGGGTGTGCTCCTCACCTGCTCCAAACTGGTAGAGCAGGGAGAGGGTGGACAGAGGAGGTTGGAGGGTGGGGGAGAGGAGGGAGCGAGGAGGCCGACGCTGATGATGGAAAGTGGAGGAAGAGGAGGAAGCTTCCATGTTTGTTTGCCTCTCCTCCGCCACTATTACCCCTCTTCTCTCTACAATGAATCCATCTTCTTTTCTGAGTGTGTCGATGTGATGTGAGTTCAGGTTGTAGCTGTACTGATTGCTGATGGTTTGGATGGTCGGTTGTTGGAGGGAGTCGTCTGTGCCTGGGTACGACACTTCTACCCTGGGTTCAAACTGCCTCTCCTTCTCTTCATCCTCACTGATACTCAACAACCGTCTCCTCTCCCATCTCTCCTCCCCTCCCTGTTCCTCCTGTGCCTCCTCTTCCCATTCTCCTGCTCTCTCTTCTTCTCCAGCAGCCCACTTCCAGCTCTCTGGCTCTTCCCTCCTCCCTCTCCTCCCTCTTTCTCCTCTTCCCTTCTCCCTTGATCCCCCACTCCTTCCTCCAGCTGCGGCCGCGTCTGCCCTCCTCCCCTCTTTCCCTCTCCGCCCTCCGACACTGTCCTCCCTCTCTCCTCTGACCACCCTCGTCCCACTTCTTCTTTGGTTGTTGCGCTGACCAGACTGTGTCCTCGTCCCAGCTCTGGACCTGTAAAGGCTCTGGCTCATGAGTGGAGCAGGCCGGTCACCTCCTGCCCCCCTTAGAGGGTACTGCAGCTCTCCGCTGTTACTTCCCATGTTTGCAGATGAAGGTGGAAGTGCGTAACCGAGGGTGGTCATCAGTGCCGATATGGAGCCCAGCAGGCCATCCAGGCCTGTGCAAAAGTGCAGTAGTGAGGTTTTGAGGGAGGGGCAGAGGGTGGAGCGGGCCAACTCCCTAACAGCTGCCAGCAGGACAGAGTAGGCCTTCTGGTTCTGGGCGAGCCGAGCTTGGTTTTCCAGGCCGTGCCACAGCTCCAGGCGGGTGGCAGCGCTGGGCAGGGACAGAGCGGTACTGTTGGGTCGAGGAGGGGAGAAGTCTTTCTCGTTGAATGGGGGGCCAAGGTAGGTCAGCTGGAGGAGATATTCAAAAATCAGAGGGATGAGAAGGTTAATTGGATGATTCTGGTTTGTCACATATCATAATTCATAGTTTGGGCAATCATTCATCATAACACTTTTGGGCATGGGCTTTTACCACCTGGAATACATGAGGTCAGGCATTGGGTGGCTACTCTTGTGCCAGCTTTTAAGGGTTGCAGGTTGCACCTGAAGTTCCTAAGCAACCATAACCTACTCAGCCCTACCAGAAATCCCAAGTTCAAAGCTTATCTTCCAGTCATTGTTAAGTGTGTATTAAAATATTGTCTGTAGGACAGATCGCAAAGCTCTAGGTGGCCCTGCACTGAAGCAATCAACCTCTGCTCCATATTTACCATAGACTGATATTTACGAAGACAGGAAAGATATCTGCAGGCTGAGATTGGTAGTTCTTGGTCACATGGCAGTGAGCATTGCTGCCTTCCAAAAGTTGAACCATCATGCCCTGAAAAAAGGGCAGAGCTCACCTAGTAGGCTAAACTCTGATGGATGTTAAGGACAATCAATTTGCAATTTGGCTTTGTTTTCTCCTCAGAATTAGTTTGGCAATATTAACTCTCTTTTAGCTCTGTTTTTGGTCTAAATCTACAAAAACTTCTAAAACATAATATCTGGAAATATCTGGATCTTCAGCTGCTAAATGTTCCACTGTGTTCATCAGCTATTTGCTAACTGTGTCTGTTGCCTATTTGGTGCGGAGCAGGTCGTGTACAGTGGATAATTTTGAGAGATTTCTTTTGCGAGTGCTTGTCATTCAACCATCATTAGTGGCAGAAATCAAGCTTAGTTACTTGCAGTCAGTTAGCCACACATTACCCCGTGACCCACACAGGCGTATTCAACAAACGTTAATGTCTTTATAATTTTGTATTTGTCAGATAGCGTCAATTATTTATGTTGCGCTTTACATGTAATTAATGTGGACTGAACAAGTTTTCATATATTGCATTTATTGAATCCCCAGACCCCCCAGCAGATTGGGTCCCTGCTTAATGTTGACTCCATTACTACAACCATGCTTTCACAAACTGTGGCAAATTCTGAGAAGCAAGTGGGAGTGATATGGAGAATTAGTGCTACTCGCTCCAACTCCAATTCCCAAAATTCACATTACAGAAGTGGATGGAAAAGTGCATAAATTCGCATTTTGTTTTGCAGGTTTTCTGAAAATTCTTCATTCTTCATTGCATTTGGATGAAAATCTGGCTATTGTTTTCACACTGCCATTGATACACTGTTATACAAATACTGATTTTAACAGCTTTAATGTGAACCTTTGTGGCAGTGTTTCTAATTGTGATTAAATCAAAAAGACATACTGAAATAGAATATCACCAAAACTGACTCACATATATGACTTTGATTTCCTTGAGCTGATACTCCAGGTATTTGGTCAGCTCATATGTGCTTTCTATCGAACTCCTCTCACTGGCCAGGTTGTGTGAAGAATCAAGGGCTGTCGCCATGGCAGCAGCCAATATCAGGAGGAGCTGGTGTTGAAGTGCTGCGGAGAAATAGAAAAATAATTAAAACTTAAACAGACAGTGTGAAATGTTTCTTCAAGGACACTCATCTCATGAGTGTCCAAGTGATAATTAAAACACAGCGCAGAGGTATTTGTAGTCATAACACTGAGGTGATATTTATCTCAGGCGGTATTTTCTCAGACATTTCTTGATTATTTAACTTGGTTTTTAATGAATTTGATGATTTGAGAGCTCAACAGGCAAAAATCACCTCCAGCTACAGTTTCCAGACGTTGTTGCACCATCAGACTGTTTATAGGATTTTTTTTTTCTTTTACAATATTCTGGTTTATTTCTTTGTCTCTATGGCGATGGCCTCGTGTGTTTACATATTGCCAGGTCAAAGTCATCTGACACTGCCAATAAAGCTTTTTCCGTTTCCCATCTAATTTTAGAGGTTTCTGGCTGTCGGAGGTTTACTCTGGCTTCAAATAAAACCTCGCTTAATAGCTTCAGACAGTCAGACAAATGGCTCCTATGTTCAATGCACCAGCCTGTCAAGCAAACAGCCGCTTCAACACACACACACACACACACACACCATACGCACACATCAGCTCATTCCTGACTGATATCCCAAAAACAAAGACATGTGGCTTTCTTTACAATCACAAACATTAATGTGTTTGTATCAGTTTTATGTTTGCTGTGGACTTCTTGTTTAGGTTTCAGAGTGTTTGTATAGGTGTTTTATGTTACTGTGTGAGTGTTTGTGAGAATGTTTGTAGCCGTAATTTAATATGTGGATGAAATGTACATAGCTGTGAGTGTATACAATGATTTTGTGTGTGTGTGTGTGTGTGTGTGTGTGTGTGTGTGAGAGGGGGGGGGTTGTAACACTGGGAACCTTTTAGTGCCCCTGTCTCTGGTTTCAAACAGAGAAAATTGGAGCTGAAAGGTGGTTTTCAACATTTAGGAACTTCATGTACGTCCACTTCTCTTGCTGTCTCTTCCACTTTCACACTCTCCCCTTTTTCTCTCTAACTCTCTCTCTCTCTCTCTCTCTGGAGGCGTCTTCAGCCCTTCGCTCGAGCGCGACACATTTTTCTTTTGTCGTCTCTGCTCTCCGACATCCTTTTCCATCCTCTCTGCGCTCTCTCTTTCATCCTCCTGACACCCAGACGGTAGGCAGTGATTCATGCTTGTAATTATGGGCAAAACATGCTGCTTTTTAACAGGTGTGAAATATGTATTGCACAATGTCTGTCAGCGTACTCGCTGTCTTTCTCTGACTCACCTCGGGCCTCCCGTTGCTTCACCAATCCCTTTCTCCTCTCAAACCTGTCATGCCTCACTCAAACTTTCCTTTCTTTCCCATCATACCTTTCCCCTCCCCACTTTGCCTCCGCCCTCTTATCTCTTTTCTGCCTCGGGTCAAAATAACAGCTACCAATTAACCCCGATTAGCTCTCCTACTCTCCCTCTAATGCCTCCTTTTTCTTTCATCTATCCATCACGACAGGCCCCACAGGATGAAGAAGTGAATGGCTTCAACGCTTAAGACGCGTTTTCGGTGGTTCTAAGAAAACAAGTTCTGACCGAAAACAGTCAACACTTTTTCCCTCTGACTCAACCGCTTACATGTGATGTGTCGGTATGCACTCCCTAACAAGGGCTGGGTAGAAACTTTATGGTGTTAAAAACTCCATACAAGTCATTACACAAAACTGTGTCATATGCTGTGCTATTCAAAATGAGAATGTGTTGTAAGTGCGGTGAGCGTTATAAAATGTGTCACAAAAGGAAATATGCAGTTGGGAAATTTGTTGTATTGTTTAGTTTTTTGTCTTCTGTGCCTTTACGCAAACATGTGGAGTAACTGAAAGACACGAAATCATCAGAGTACATTGAGGAAAACTTCACCCACTAAAGAATCCTTTGTATATCAATTACTCACCCTATGTTACGTCAAATTTGTGAAGAAAATTTTGTTTTTCTCACATGCAGTCACGCAACACAGAGCATTCTTGAATTTCAGTAAACTTGTTTTGTATTAACCCAAGTCTCATTTATCCAGCCCTTTGCTCAGTATTTCCTAAACGCATGCATTTTAACTAAACCTTACTACTTAAAACACCTCTGCATGAACAGTCATGCACTGATGATAGTGCACCTGGGAAACTCAGTGGAATGCATGAGCAGAGTTTAAATTCATGCACTGCCCAGGCACATTCAGGGCTGGCTCTGCATCTAATGATTATTTTCATTAAAAATTCATCTACCAACTATTTTCATGATTAATGGATTTATGATTTGGTTTATAAATTGTCAAAAATTTGTGAAAACACTCTTCATTTACTCTCATATATGTAAAAGAAAAGCAGCCAGTTTAAGAAACTAGAAACTAAACTCACATTTAGAAAGCTAGAACCAGCAAATATTTGACACTTGCTTGAAAAATGTCAATTAACAAATCGACTAAGTGTTGCAGCTCTACTCAGGGTGCTACTTGCATGCCAAAGTAATTTGAATAGTAAGGTTTTAGTAGAAAATGCATGTGTTTGGGAAGTACTGAGCACACGACTGGATAAATACGACTTGGATAATGCTGCACAAGTTGTGTGGGAATTTGATGTACTTTGCTGTTGTTAAATTCGGCCGTCTTTTGCTTCAATTCATCAAGAATTTTCTCAGTTTTTGGATTTGTCTTTCAACTTGGAGGCCTGCCAGAAAAACAAAGTTTTCATCATGAATTTCACGCACCACTGGTGAGTAATTGATAACAAATGATCATTTTGTGGGTGAAGCATTCCTTTAATCCCTTTTATTATGTAACAAATTGCAATGATGACAACGAGTAACTGTGATGACATAATGTTTTTAAACTAGCCTAACAAGCTCGAGCTCGCTGTAAAAACGTTGCACTCGTCGAATGATGAGTTTTATTGACAGATTGAATGACAGACTGGGAAACTGGCAGTTTGAAATTAAAACAGGGTTAGAAATGCTTGTCAAACAAACAGCTTCCTTCGCGGCTGGTAACTCTTCCACTACCTGTTGACCCTGAGTTGTCGGCTACATCAAAGCCACCTCCCAGACTATTTTCTTAAACACTGTGGTTGGGCCCGGGCAACTCCCACATGCTCCCACACACACCTTGAAATCAGTCAACTAGGACAACCCCCAGTCAGCCAAACCTCCTCCGATCTCCTCAACCGCAAAAGCCTCATCACCTGTCAAAAGCAATAAGCATCTTTCAGCGACGCCTGAACATTTGGAGCTCATAAAGCCGCGGGCTCCTCCCTCCGCACATCCACCATTAGCATCAAAACACCCCGAAATCAACACGACATTGCTGAGTAAACAGCCCTGGAGGAAGAGGACACACAGCGTGCAAAAAGGGTCCCATTCAAAAGGAATAAACAGGTACTAAACGAAAAAAGGAGCCTGGGACGCAGAAAGAAAATTTTCCCTGGCAAAAATCAACCCAAACTGTTCCAAACCATTTCCTTTTGTCTGCAGCCACATGCTCGGAGATGATTGCCAGACGTGAAAGCCTCTTGTTGTTTTGATTGAGCGCTGACATGTCTTAAAGCATCCTCCGCTGTGGATTAAAACAACCGCTCTTTTGTACGAGTAAACTGAGATAACTCAAACCCAGAGCCCTGTTGTTGTTATATAATATTACATTGAGCAACTACACTATAGTCGGCATATAGCCCGACATCAAGGGGAGCCCTGCAGGCTTGGGGCTGTGTACCTGGCAGGAGAAGCACACTCCGCAGGGCAGGGTTGAAACCAGAACATTCTCCGTGGGAGGATTGCATTACAGCAACACAGGGGTTCCCTACAACGGCCGACCATGACCTGCCTCTGTGCACTTATGTGTGTGTATCACCACATATTTTGGCACACACACCTATTAGGGTTACACACATGCACACACAGGGGAGCTCCATTACTCACAACAGATCTTTTTTTTTTTTTATCTACGGTTTGTTCGCCGATGTAAAGTCAAATCTGGCACTGCGGAGTCTGGCTGCCATCTGCAATACAGAGCTGAACATGAGGTTCGGGCGCCAGAGCTTCAGAGCTCCTAATAGGTCAAAAATAAACATCGGCACAGGTTAAGGGTTCAGAGTTGAATTTTGGGGCGCAAGGGTGTGTTCAGGGGCAAAAAGAGGCTTGTAGCACACTTGACATTTACACTCCAGCCTGTGTTTTGGTAAACCAGTGACCCTGTGGGTGCTGTACCGCTTCCATCCAAGAGGACTAGTATTTCATTTTTCCCAACATGCACCACCACTTGAGGTTTTAAACAAGCACTTGAACAGAATTTGGTATTGTGGGAAAACCATGTGCGAGTTAATCTCTCCAGTCTGGTCCAGGAAAAACTAGCTCCGGTGCCAAAAGAGGTTGCCCTTCATTGATCTAACCACTTGAAAGAGGTCTTAAACAGAAAGGAAACAGTAACAGTATGTAGACGATGTTAGAATCCGGTCCAAATTAGATGTTTATTTACTATGTTTATTCCACAGCAACATTGATTAGGATGACAGCAGCATATTGTCATGCCATAGTTTTCGTGAGCATACATTGTAAAACTGACAAGATTTAACATTAATCAAACCACACAGGCTGATTTTGGAACAAAAATGCTGAAACATCATCCGTGGTGTGTTTTCCAGAACCAGACAACATGCCGCAGGCGACATCTCCCACTCCTCACACTCCAGTGTTTTCTGCTACATCAGAGGACGATACCAGACAGCATGAGGCACAGATGTGACTGATGTATCCAGCCATGTTTCATGCTATATGCACATTATGTCATGTTGTGAGTTACTTTAAAGACAGATTTAAATTCAATCTGAAAGTCTGGAGACACATCTCTAGAAGATTGACTTGAACTGGATCCAACACGCTCATTACTCTGATTTAATCTGACTCAAGTGTATTGTTTCTAATGTGTGTGTGTTTTTTTAATCCAGACTTGATGAAAGAAATCTGGTTACAATCTGATGATTTGATTTGTGCTGCAGTTTATTTCCAAACTGCTACATATACACTGTAGAAAGAAGTTACTAAAATCAAATGACACACACACACGTTAGCTCATTTAGGCCCAATAAATGATAGGGGTGTTAACACTTAAAAGCCAGAGTACTGGGGAGTTTTACTGTCCTTCCTATTCCGCCGACACTGCGGTGTGAATGCATCATAAACTCAGGGTTCGTGTACTGGCTTTTTCGCAACGGTGACTTCAGTGACTGATCCTGTTCAGGTGTCATCACCCATCGAAGATCTGCGCTGACATGTGATGACACCTAAAAAATGTCCATTTGATGAAGAAGATCGTTTGATATGCAAGGGTGAAGGTTTTGTTTGTGTGAAACAGGGGGTTTGAGGGTCCTCCAAAAGAAAATACCAAGCATCAAACACATAATTTCCTGCATCCTGGTACATTTTTATGCACAGATTTGTGCCATTTCTGCATCCATTGTTGGCAAAATTTAAAGTCCTCTGCTACTTCATGTTTTTACTGGGCTGACAAATGGGCATGTTGTAAATATTGAAGGAGACGTGTCCCCTGTCCTGCCTGAAATTTACACCGATATGCTTGAAAGCTGCAGAAAAAGCAAGCAAGTGAACTTTGAATTTAGAATATTTTATGACAGATATGTGTTCCCAAGATCAAGAATGTTTCTCCACACACACCAGATAACTTCATTATTCAATATCACTAAAATCCACACGTTATAACTTTGATCAGTTGTTACATAAAGTTGCTTTTTGTTATCTGTAACCACTTTTTTACTCTCACACAAGGGTCACATTTCTTTCTCAGAACACGCAGCCGTCCTCTGACTCGCCTTGCATATTTGTTGTCATGTAGCTAACGTGTCAGAGATGGAGCTGGAGGCTCATTGTGGCTTTGTTGACAGAAAAGACCCATCTGAGCCAAACTCGGAGGAGCTGTTTGTCTCTTGCATAGTTTTTTAATTATCCTGCAGCACTGTACCTGGTGGCAATCCTGCCTTCTGTCATAACACTTAACCCTGAACATAAACACACCTGCGCAGGATGCCAGGGGGAAAAAATCATGCACACATGAACAGGCTGATGTGAGGGATACACAGACAGTGGAAGTGGACAGAGACACGCGTTGGGTGCAGGGGGGGGGGGGTGACAGTCTGGGGTCAGGGTCGGTGTTGTGTGTCTGTGTACAGTTAAAGGCCAGATTTATGTGCAGTCTGTACTCAATCAAATGTGCATTCCTTTACTAACTCAACACACACTAATGTGCACACACACACGTGCACACACAAGCATCCAGATTGTGCACTGGAGATTCATGTGCGCACAAACGTTATCCCGAACAAATACGTATAAACAAACACACACAGACATGCACAAACACACACACACTTTTCCCATTTCTTGTCCCGTGAGATTCCTTCCTCTGGACTTTGTTCATACGGAATTTCAAATTGATCCTCTTGGCATCGGACACGCGCTCGGGTTGCCAAACAACATCAATGACCCAAAAACAAAGGCGAGAAAAAAAAAACACTTAAAAAAAAAAAAAAATCCAATAAAATTTTTGTTTATGCTAAGAAACTCTGTGAAACTATTTCTCACAAGTCGTAAACTCAGCGTCCTGTTTAGATCCCCTTCTTACCCCGATGTCTGTCTCCCTCTTCACCTTATAAGCCAATCCATCCATGCCTTTCTTTTTTTTTTTAATCTTTGGATTCCACTCGCTCCAAGCTTTATCGCCATGTTTGGTTTCAATTTCGTTGTCGCTTCATCTGTCCCCCTCTCTCCTTAAATCTTCCTGAAACATCAAACCTCCATTTTAAAGTCTCCTTCCTTTCTCTCCCTAATTACCGTTCCCCTCTCTTCCTTTCACTAATTGGCTCCACTCGCTTCCTCCATCGACATCTTTCACTGCCTCTTTCCACTTTTTCAGACCTTCGGTTTTTAATTTACCTCTTAAACCCCCCCCCTCCTCACCCCGGCTACTCCCCATCTCCACCTCATGGTTTTCTCTTAAATAATACCCCAAAAGAGAATCAGACAAGAGCGCGCTGCTGGATTTTAAAGTCTCTGCTGTGTCACTGCTTTAAGAGAAAGTAGCAGCAGTGGGAAAGTAACAGAGCTCTGACAGTTGTGCGGTAGTACTGAGTATACAGCTGAAACGATTAGTCAGTCGACAGAAAACATATCAACACCTTTTCTGATAATAGATTCATCATGTACATTTTCAAGCAAAAATTGAAAATATTCTCTGGCTCCAGCTTCTCACATGTGACGATGTGTTGCTGCTTCTTTGTCTGATTTCATAGTAAACAGAATATATTTGAGTTTTGGACTTCTGGTTGTGCTTTGAGTAAAGTAGTAGGAGTAATCTGCAGAGTAGTCCCTAATAAAAATATTTGTACGTTGCAACCATTTCGTGACGTCTTGTTTTTATGTCTCGTAGTTGTCCTTGTTAATCATTTTTATTTTAACATTTATTGCCTGTTTCAGTGGTCTTTTTTTAGGAGCATCACTGATGGTCTTTCTTTTAATTAATTATTTGATTGTATCAATATATTGTCTTTAATTCAGTGGCTCGCCAGGCTCCTGAGCTACACCGATGTCTTCTTCGAATCTGTGTTTGCTGTTTGACTTGTGCATCTTTTGTTGTTTGTTACTGTGAATTAATAAAGTTATCAATCTATCTGAGTATTCATTTCAGGAAACTATTTCACTTTTTGCTCCAGTTGGTGTGTTAGACTGCCTATATGCTTGAATAAATTTATAGGCTAATAATGTTTCACCTGAAGACCTTTTTACCATGGTTTTCTGCATCACCTAATATCAAGCAAGATTTCCTTTTTTGTGCCTTTATGTGACAGTTAGTTATTTTGCAGTTTCAGATTTTAAAAATGAGAATTCAAATATTTAATGCATTGTTATACGGCCATGCAGTGGCATGAGGAAGTTATGATGGGCCCTAGTGCACACTGTTGTGCATGTATTGTCTTAACACATACTACACTGTGGTTGCATGACTTCAACATTGCCACCATACAGTAACGTGGCTGTAGAGCAGTGGGTCAAGGAAGTTATGACGGGCCCTTGTGCATGCTATCGTGCATGTATGGTCTTGACACAAATACAGACTTGACATTTGATAACATCAGCATACATATTACCCAGCAATCATCACTGCATATCTGGCCAAAATACCAAATAAAGTGAGAAATGAATCGTTCAACTGAATAGTTTTATAGTATAGACTTTGCAGCCTATATAGAAAAATCATTAAAAAAAATGTAACTAGCCACGGACTATTTAAAAAAAAGAAAACCATGTCGCAGATGGGTTTGTCTTTTTGAGTACTGACATATATATTTCCAAGGTGGCAGTCTGAATCACTTGCAAGGGCCCGCTCTCTCTACGGGCCCCCCACCCCAGGGGCCCCAGTGCAATCGCACTACCTGCACTGCCTATATTTCTGCCCCTGCGGCCATGTAAAAACTTAACATTAGCTCCACTCTGACCTGCAACATCATGAAGGTGCTGAGAACATATTAATCCATCAGTGATACTGATCCAATAATATAATTCTTTATTCTTCCTGCATTATGTTTACTGCTTATCTTGCAGGTGATACGAAATCATTTTTTGTCTGTACAGTTTAAAATGAGGGGCTTTTGCCGTAAGAGAATTTTCACATTGTGGTATTCAGTGTCTGAATCTGGAGGGTGAGGAAAGATATTTCAGGGTCTTGAAGGATCGGGACAGAGGGGAGCAGGAGGAGGAAGAGAGGATTTGAAAGGAAGGAGGGAGAGGAAAAGGAGTTGGTGGAGGGGGGAGAGAGAGAGGGAGAGTTTTCTGAAGCGAGGGGCCATGTTAATTTGGGAAAAATGTAAACAGCATGTGTAACTGTTCAAAGCGTGACCGACTCATTTTATATCATTCCCCTCTACTCTCTCCTCTCTCTTTCCCTCTGGGTGCTGCTAACTTCTGTCAATCGGGAATCTGCACTGCATTAACCCCTCTACCGCCAGTTCCTCTCTCCTTCTCCCTCCCTCCCTCCTTCCCTCTCTATTTACTTTTATCTGTCTCTACCTCTCTTTACTCCCTCTCACCCCCAACACACACACACAACCTCCCCCCACCTCCACAAATCCTCCTGACATCCATATATATATACCGTGAAGAATTGAGGATGGCGCTGAGCGAATCAAAAGATGTGAAAGGTTCACTTTTTCCTCTCTTTCCCCTGCTCTCTCTCTCTCTCTCTCTCTCTCTCTCTCTCTCTCTCTGTCTTTGTTTCCTCCTATCGGCGGGTGTGTTTAAGCTCACTGGTCCAACACACACTAACGCCTTTATCTGAAACACACCGACACTAATTCAACTCTCCCAGCAATAACAGGCCTTGTCTCTCTCTCCTTCTCTGTGTGTGTATGTGTGTGTGTGTGTTAGAGAGAGGGATTGAGAGGTATGTGTATTAAATGGGAGAAAAAACATGAACATGTGCATCGATGTGTGTGAACATGTGTTATGTGTGTGTCTACCTGGGGAGGTAAGAGTATTGTGTGTGTGTGTGTGCATGCGCGTGTTACAGAGTGAGAGAGGTATGTGTATTTAAATGGGAGAAAAAACATGAACATGTGTATCTATGGGTGAGAACATGTGTTGCGTGTGTGTCTACCTGGGGAGGTAAGAGTATTGTGTATGTCTTTGTGTGTGTGTGTGTGTGTGTGTGTGTGTGTGCGTGTGTTCCCGACCAGCTGAGCTCTCTGTATATTTATTTGCTCTGAGTATCAGAGGGAGCAGCAGTTTGTTCTGCGCTCCACTCTCCTCATCTAGGTGGTCACATCATGTGAACCCAGCCGGCCGGCCATCAGCAAATTTGGCCTCACGGTGTGACCACCTATGGGATGAAGAAGAGGAGGGAGGGAGGGAGGATATGGCAGGAGGAGTGGAGGTAAAAAGAGAGAAAGGAACTTGGTGATCTTTTGCTCAGCGCATCATTTCATCATCCCTCTCTACTGTCTTTCTTTCACCTCCTTTTCCTTCCTTTCATAGACACGGAGCAGCAGCCGCACCAGTCATCCCAGGGGGACGTGTGTGTGTGTATGTGTGTGTGTATGTCCTTTCACACCCTGACTAACGTGAATCATGTACTTTCTCATATCGGTGACAGCTAACTAGACAGGGGCTTTAGCTGCCTCTGACCCCATCAACCCCTGTCATTTTTCACTGTGAATAAAAGCCACCCCCCTCCCTCTCGCTTTTTATACACACACACACACTTTCTCTCAGTGTTTTTACTCTGTCTTTGTGGTCTGTGTATCTCACATTCTTCTCACACAGCCTTCACATGTCTTGGAGAACTTGTAGAAAATCCCCAAATGAATCAAAGTTCATCTCTGTCCTGAACGGGTCCATTCAATGTGTAATTTTTTTTCCTGTTATTATTTCTTTGAGGTTTGCTGATGAGCCATAAATCATACATCTTCTCTTATCAAGAAATCATCTACAACCACATTTCAACTAATTTAGGATGTATGAAAAGCATTAATGCACAAAAACACTTTTTGCATTTCCTTCCAGGGTGACAAAGACAATTTAAATGGAATATAAGAGCATGTTTGTAATTTGAATTTTTAGGGTTTAGCTGCAAAATGTATGTGCAATTAAACCATAAGATATGATAATATATAGAAAGTGAAAAAAAACACGACTTAATATTTTACACACAACATTTTTTCCACAATTTGGGATATTAACTGGATTTGGAGGAAAATAAATCTCAATATCAACGACAGGAATATTGCGCCTAAATAATAGGTAATAATCCTAAATATAGAGCAGGGCAGATGATGAAAATTAAAAAAGTAGGACCCCATACGTGTTCTTCTGTTTGCTGTTTTTATTTAACTTTCATAAAAAATATTAAATTGATGCACTTACCTCCGCAAAACCTCCTCATTTTCTCCAATGTTTTATTCCGTTCAGTTCACAAGTTCATCCACCGGTGAATTTAGGAGCTTAAATACACCGATAATGATGTCTTCTCTCCTCTTGTAGATGAGTTCGCTCCCTAAAAACTTTCTATCAGTTATATCTGCCCTCCTGCCTCAGCCAACTCAGGAGAAGATGAAGGAAAAAATGCGCGTGGTGTCGATTTAATCCAATAAGTGGATGTATTGATTATAGGAAAGGATGGAGTTTGAATATTGACGCTGCGCTGACTTGGTGTGTGTGGTCTGTGTGACGGACGGAATGACTGCGGAGCCTTTTTGTAGCCTACCTCCTCCTCCTCCTCCTCCTCTTTTTTTTTTTTTACCCCTTTCTCCTTTTCCTCCCCTCCTTCCCATCCCCTGTCTCTCCTTCTTTCGTTATCCTCCTCCTCGGTGCTGGTGATTCACCGGGGTTGACGCATCACAGCTCAACTTGACAGAGCCGCTGAACCACGGGACTTGTCACAACTCATTTCTGTCTCTCTCGGCTCGTCATCCTCCTGAACGCGATCTGACTGCAGCCGTTTGATCTTTAATCTGCTTCGCTTTAATAAGGTGCGAGTCCGGCTGGATCAGATCTGTGCGGGCTCACAGGACCCGGCAACCCTGTGACCCTCAAATGATCCAGGACGCAGGGAATTACATGTCCTCTCTTTACTTCATGTAGCCTATCTGGTGTTTGCCTTCCTCTCTTTTTATATTAATCATTTTAAATCTCCGTTAATATTTTATAATTCGTGGTCCTTTCCCTAGATTAAAAAATATTTAAAAATTAAGCGCGCTTTTTCTCGCCTTGACGCACAATAAGGCCCAAATTAATCTCAAAATAATTTACAGACACGCGAATTAAAACTTCAAATAATAAACTATATACAACAAAAAGTCCTTAAAAATACTACAGTTCAAAAAATGATTGCATTGAGCAGCCTGTGATGTGAATAGCTGTCGACATGAATATTATAAGAACACCAGGGCCTATAAATTTAGAGGCCTCCCACAAACTGCGATACAGTTGCGCCACACGTTACATCAGTGGATCATACACATATATATACACTGAGTCCCTATTAGGAAATATTCCGTCTGTTTTTGTGTCTGTTTCTAAGAAAGGCAGAGGATGAAGACAAGTGATTACCTGCTCCACTGCGTCTCTTTCTTCTCTTTCTTCTCCCTTCATTCCTCGGGTTTTACTTTTTTATTGACGCTTGGATTACGGTGATCTTCTTCTCTCACCTCCAGCTGTCACTCATAGCATACCAACAACAGCCCACGCCGTGGCGCGCGCATGTTTGTGCCTGTGCACGTGGGAAGAGATTCATATGAAGAGGTATTACCACTGATTGTCAAATTGTCCTGGAACCAACTTAAAATTAATTTCTTTAAATCATGTCAACTGCTTTTGTTTTATTTAATTGTTTGGGAGTATGTACAATTTCATTTGACATGATAAGGGCCTTAAATGGATCCCAATTTAATATACTGAGGGTCCATTTGTTTATTTCAATTTTCTGCCTTTATTGTACGTCACATTTTACATTTTTTAAATCAAATTACCATCAAGCATATTTAAGGCCTAGTAGAAAAACTACACGCTGCACAGAGTGGGAGAAACAGGGGAGTTTACACAGGCTAAACTGTTCATTTGTGCCCAAAGGCCCTGAGCAGCTTATGCAGCCATGAGTTTTATTTGATCCAAGGCCTTCCCACAGGCACATGAAATCTGCTGTGTATCATAGAGTTTCAAAATCTAAATAACTTTTTAGACTGATACTTAGGAGGCTAAATTATGTAATATCAACCACTCAATGTTATTACTAAAGTCTTTGAGTTGGCTACCCTTGTATTGTTTTAGGCCACTCTGTGTCCAGTACTTTTTTTATTTTATTTTAACTTTTCTGACATTAGAATAGAATAGAATAGAATAGAATAGAAATATACTTGGCCCTATTTCATTAGATGAGTAGTGTGCCATCCAGCGGTGATGAGTGCTCACTGCAGTCTGCTCTTTCCCGCGCGGACTCTGTCACAACTCTCTGTTTTTAAACAGAACTTAAAAATAGTAGCTCGATAGTTAAACTACTGCACAAACGGCTGCATTTAAAACATAGCAGAGTGCGTATACTTT
Organism: Epinephelus moara; assembly: GCF_006386435.1. Lineage (NCBI taxonomy): Eukaryota > Metazoa > Chordata > Actinopteri > Perciformes > Serranidae > Epinephelus > Epinephelus moara. Next base: position 23,474,495 of record NC_065509.1, read on the forward strand.
CAGTTTTAAGCTTATTTTAATGGTAAAAAGAAAAACTCTTCGCCAAACCGGAAGTAAATACAAACACCCGCTGATTCTTTCCTGTGACGTAGCGCTAGCTTCCGATGCTACACGCGGGAAACAGGCGAAGCGGCTCATCACATTGACAGTAAGATATGAAGTTTTCAAATTGTGGTTTATGGCGTGTTTAGAAGCCAATTTTGAGATATTATTGAGTTACATAGGAGTATAAATCGCCTACGTGCTTTATTTGGAGCTATTTCCGGTGTAAAAAGTAATACTGAGTATCATTAGATTTCCTTACACCGGCCTAGCTCTGCTGGAGCGCTCGATTTTATGTATGGTGTGTCTTTACTGGGGCGGTGCCGTAGCGCGTGTCGTCTGTTAAAGTGAGGGCTATTCGAACGCAGTGCAACGACGGTTTATAAAAGAAGTGCACCCTAAGCAGTTCAAGTTAGCATAGCTATTGTTAGTGGCGCAGCACGGATATTACTTATCGTTTTTATCAAAAAACAGTTCGACCAAATAGTTGAACTGTTACCGACCGCAACTAACCGATTTATGTAAGATGTAAATAGTTATTTAAATGTTCGTAAAACTCTATCCAACTGCTAGCTAACAGCCAACTGTTAGCTGTACTGTTGTAAACTGCTAACGCTAGCTAACAACTCTAATGTGACTCGGTGATTTAAACAGAGAGCACAGTAACGTTAGCTAGCATCAGTCTGAGATAAGAATATCATAAAGTAAACTTGCGTGTAACTGGGTTGTAGTAATATTTTAGTATTTATACCATTACAGGACGGCAGGGTTTTCCTCTCTCTTTTCAGTGACTCAGTGTGTTTTCATCCACATCAAGGAGAATAGGGACTTTATGCCTCCATCTGAAAATACATTGTACCAGCCCTGTGGATGTTTGGTACTATCTTATGCATTTTCTTCTGTCTGCAGAGCATCAGTCGTCGCCTGTAGCTGAGATGGGAGACACACTGGAGTTCAACGAGATTTACCAGGAGGTGAAAGGCTCCTGGGTCAGTATCCTCATCAACCACCCCTGCTCTATAAACTGATGTGTAGAGAGGAAGCATGCTGAAAGGCAGCCCAGAATACAGTCAATACACAGGCTGATGTATGTACTTGATAAAGTTAAGATACAGGCACTGCAGTATTTTGTATATAGGGTTGCAGCGATATGCTGGTTTCAGTATATACGTCATGGTATATACTGAAACCAGCATATCGCTGCAACCCTATATACAAAATGTTGGTGGTTATTACACCGTGTTCATTTGCTTATCTACGATATTGGGGAAGAAAATACATCTGAATGGAGAGTGTCCCCTTTATTGTAGATATTTTTAAGGGGGAGACTTTTGACACATACTTCTATTAACAAAATGGTTTCGGGTTTCCGTTATGGCAAAAAAACATCTGTTCAACCAAAAAATAACCCATCCATTTCATTCCATTAGGGTCATTCTGACCTTTTTATTAAATAAAATCTGTAATACTGTGTCATTTAGACGGTAATTGTACCCTGAAAATCTCCTACCTGCAACCCTAGTATATATATATATATATAATAATAATATATATAATATATATATTTTATAATGTTTGTTCATTTGTAATGTTAAAGTGTGTGTCCTGAAAGAGCTGTGAAATTGGTAACTTTAATTAAAGTAACTTTTTGTCATATTTGCTGAAATGTAACTATATCAGTACAGTATTGCACGAGACACATGATCTATAAGAAAACATCCTGTTTCTCTGCCTCTTCGTCGTGCTTTTAATGGTATTTGAAAGAATCCACAGCACACGAACGAAATCAGCCGCTCAAAGCCGAGGAGTCTGTTACACAGCTGCCAGTCATGTCAATCACTCTGTAAACTGTGATCAAACTGTCAAACTAAGCATCGCTGATCAAATATGAGTCAAGATTCCGTTACTGCATTGCCTGTTTCTCACTGAAAATGTTTTCAGAAACATAGTAAAGTGTACTGTTTAGCTGTAACAAAACACAGCGTACTGGCCGGAGCAAACTTTCTAATTTTACAGCTAAACAGCACATTAAAACATGTTTCTGAAAACATTTGAGGTGAGGAAAGGCAAACGGTAAGAGAATGTTGATTCATATTTGATCAGTGGTGCCTTTGAGGGTTAGACCGCAGTTCACAAGCAGTGGTCGATATGATCGACAGCTGCGTTTAAGACTCCTTGGCTTTCCTTCAGCTGAGGTAGATTCTTGCCTACAATGAGGCAGAGGAGCACAATTTTCACACATTATCTATCTCATGTACTACTGTCAGGATAAAGTGATAGTTTCAGTAAATATGTAAAATAATATATATATTTTTTTTTATAAAAGTTACCAACTACAACTTGAAAGACAGTCTACCAACTGTATAACGGGCATGGGTCTGAAAAAGTAATCTGCTTTGTATTTACTGACACTTGTACAAAATAATTAATACAGACTCAGTTATAAATATATCAGTGCATCTCAGTTTTAAAATTGAGCAATAAGGCACAAGAGGCTGTGGTTTACAGTGATTTCAAACGGCTACAGGACGTTGTAAGGTATGATGCACTGTAAACTGAAGTGGCTTATTGCTTTTATGAAACGGTTACTACATAAATCTGGCAATGATCCATAAAACGAACACACAGCAAGAAAAAATAATGCAATTTATTGCTAACAAATCACTCCTGAGCTGAGCAACTGAGCTATACTGTCACAAAAATGATACTGCTCGCAATTGACAACATATCTAGAAAGATATAACATAACATAAGATAACAGGCCACAAATAAAAACATGCAAGCTAGTTAAAGTTACACTACAGCTTTGGATAGAGATATAAGGCTGGTGGATTGGGTGGCAGCAATGACGGGTATTTCTCCAACGAAGTGCAACAGGGCACAGTCGGTTCCCTAGCTGCTCAAACATAAATCCTTCTAGGCTTTGGGCTTCAGTTGGTGGTTGCCCTCTTTACCTCTGCGTCCCATATGACAATATGTGACTAATTGGCACAGTAATACTAACATTTTAATGCGGCCACAGCTGTGTTTTTATAGAGTATTTTACAACGGCTTCAAACGCAACTTGGCCAATCATAATTGAAGACTGGAACCAAGCGTTCTATAATTGATTTGATCATTTTTGTCAGTTGACTAATCAAAGTCTTTTCAGCTCATAAACAAACTTTCTGGGGGACTTTAAATCCCAGCATTTTAACACAAGTCCTGTTTCTGTTTGTGTCTCTATCTCTTGCCTTTGTTGCTGCAGAACGACGGGCGGCTTCGTTTCAGCAAGCAAAATGTGGTTTATAAGAGCAGCAAGACGGGGAAGGTGGACAGCATCCCGGCTGGTGAGCTCAACCTGGCCCAGTGGAGACGAGTGTGTTTAGGTCACGGCATCAAGCTGGGCACCAGCACAGGACATGTCTACAAATATGACGGCTTCAGGGACACGGTGAGTGTGTTTTTATAAAGCAATGCTTTTACAGTTAGGTAAGTTTAGAGGCCAGATCAGGCTCTCATGCTTCTGCATGATGCGGTCATGTCATTATTTTTGCTTTTGGGATACCTAAACAGACTCTAAATCCTTCTCCCTGGTTGGATTTTTCTGTTTCTGGGAAATATTTGTTACTCTACTCAGAAGAGAACAAGGCAACAGTGGAATATTACAGTCTGTTTTCTTCAACACTGTGTTTATGACAAGAGGGTAACACAAGCAAGGGGACCGCCGATAAACAACTTCCATCCCGTGTCTGACATTTCCATGGAAAAAACGCTACCATCTTGCGAAAAGGCCACCACTTGAGTGTGTGTGCGCGCATGTGTGTGTTGCTATCAAAAGTATGTGAATGATTCGTCTCCTTTCTCCAAAGCTCCTAATGGGATTAATGAGGGAAACCAGCGCTAGCATGTGTGTTCCATAAACAGTGTAATCATCGGCTCATGTGAGTCAGTGTTTATATCAATCCACTGAAACAATTTGGCTCAGAAGACTGACACGAAAAAAAAATTGTGGTCGTGTTTGTTTTTTATCACCCAATTTTTTTCATTCCCCCGCTGCTCCGAGTGCATGCGCAATGTCAGCACTCAAGTGAAAAACTGGAACAGAGGAGCGGGTATAACCTGGACTCTGTGGCTGCGAGCGGTGGCGTCTCCTGGGGTTAATCAGCGTACGTTTTTGGAGATGGATCCTCTCGTCCCCGGAGCGCAGGGTGTGATGTCATTGTTTATTATCCCACAGCCAGTGTCAGTAATCGGGAGTTGGCTGGAGGTTTAGCCGCTGGCGAGCTGTACAGGAGCTGCGATGCATCTGTCCTCGTGAAGTGTCCTTGAGCAACGACTCTCTGCCAAAGAGGCTGTTATGTAGCTGACCTGTAATTGTCTACTTGAGGATCAGGGAGTGTAGAGGAATGTCTATCTCCTGTTTGTGTCGCTTATACGTGTAGATGGTTATTGGCCCAAGATAGCATCTTTAACATCAAGAGTGTGGCGCTGAATGTACGCAACTGATATTGGATATAGAGCAGAAACAGACGATTGCTTGAGTATTCAATTCTCTGAAAATAATCAACATCTATTTTACATAATAAATGATCTATTCACGTCACTTACCATGAAAAAAATGCTCAATAATGTCTATTTTGGCCTCTCAAACATGAGTATCTGCTGTTGACAAATCAAGACATCACCTTGAGCTTTTGAAAACAACAAATTAAAAGTTTTTGTGCAGGGCTGGGAATCAAACCGCAATATTTTTGGGTTACAGGACAAATTGTGTCAACTACCAAAAATTAGATTAAAATGTCTGGTCAGATTCATAGTCTGTATGTTATTTAGGCAAAGCTCTTAAACAGCTGCTTGTCTGTACACAACATTTAACATTTTAGGTGTCTCACTCATTTTGTTAAGTGAATAAAAGAGTTTTGTAGTAAAGCTTTTTTAATATTCCTCACAGTAAGGTATACAAGGTCCCCACAGTCATGGGAAATGGGGAAAAGTCATTGACTTTCTCAGTCTCTTTTTCCAGGCCTGGGACAGTCACGTAATTAGTAAAATCCTTAAAGGCTTTGGAGAAGTCATGTAATTTGAGTGTAGTGTAGTTTATCTGCAGATACATGTATAGAAAGTACAGGAAAAAATAAATTAAAATTCAAAACATTGTGCAGGAGATGTTAGAAACCAAAAATGGGTTATGAAGATATCTCTCCTATTAAATAACAACAGTCATACAAAAGAAGAAAAAGATAGACGGACACAAAAGATGCAAAAGATTTGTTGTGACCGATAAAATTAAGTAATTACAGCAAGCTAGAATTATGTCTGAATTTGAGTTTGAATCGGATATGTTCGACAAACAGAAAAATAAAGTTGTGACAGTATGATTTAACATGTAGGGTCATGAATCCCAAAGTTTGCCAACCTATGCCGTGCCCCACTACTTAAATTGTCCTGCAGTTTTGAAATATCTGCAGTAGTTCAGATAGTTCACATAGTTCACATCTTTATTTGGTTAGTGAGTTTTGGTCATGATTCTCAGATTTTGATCCATTAGATCCAATAAAAAAAGTCTTGAAGAGCTTGATCATGAAATTATTTTATGCCGTCCATGTGTGCGAGGAGGCAAGAAGAAGCTGACTGGTTCAGTGGGCCTTAAAAGGCGGGAGCAGGAACGTTTTATCAAGTTTTTGTGATGCATCTGTAGTGTTTCAACAAATGAAATGTTGAAGGTTGTAAAGAGACCGTGGTTGAAAAATGTTGTAATAAAAGACAGACGGTTATGTTGGGTAAGACTGTGTGCGTTTGGGTCTGTGGTGGGTAGTGGGGGGTCTGTGTTTATTATGATTAAATGAGCTGAGCAACAACAAATCTGCCAAAACTGTAATGAGGAGTAGAGAAACACTCAACAGCAGGCCTGATGAGGACACTGGGAATGAACACACACACACACACACACACACCCCTACACACACATTCACACATGGACACAAACAGGCCACCTCTGCACAAACTCTTGATTTTTTTTTTTTTTAATGCATTTACACATCTGCTCACACATGCTCTCCTATCTAAACAATGCCTTAATCCAGGCTAACAAATGCACTCATGAACACACACACACACACACACTGGCTCTCTGGGCTCTAATTGGCTGTAATAACCTTATGGACAGGCAGATATCCAGGTGCGTAAACTCTGTTTCCCACAGTCTCTACCCTGCACACACTCGCACACCACAATCACTTCCACATGTGTGTGTACTACGAGGACAGCGTGTGTATGCGTGTGTGATTGAGCATGTGTTTGTCGCTGTGTGTGACTGTGTGTGTGTCCTTTCCAGTTGTAAGCGGGCCTGCAGGATAAATAAACAGGCTGATTGTCAGCGGCGGTGTGGAGGGGAGGAGGACAGAGAGGGCAGATGGATTACATTCACCTCCAGTGTTCCCAAGAGGCCTCAGCGGCGGGCGCGGTTATAATTGCGTCGTGATTAATTAGCCCTCCGTCCCCTCAGCCTTTTTAGAGGGTGTTTTTCTAAGCTTTGACCCATGCGATGCCAGTGTGTTAGTGCCTCACTTACATGAAGCCGCTTTCTTCTTCATTTATTTGCTCTGATTTTCATCACTTCCTCTCCTGTCAACTTGGTTTTATGCTTTACCCTTTGTCTCCTCACCTCTCTGATCCCCCTCTCATCCTTTGATAATCAGGACTTGGAGAAGATCTCAGAGTTTTTCAAGGCAAACTACAAGGTGGAGCTCGAGGAGAAGGACATGTGTGTGAAGGGGTGGAACTGGGGAACAGCAAAGTTCTCAGGTACAAATACACACAACCAGAATGTCCTCACCAGCAGGCTACTGCAGATTAGTTCAGGCTAGTCCTGCAACTAATAATTTTTTTCATTGACGATTAATCTGGCAGTAATTTTCTCAATTAATCAATTGCTGTTTGGTCTATAAAATGTTGATCAGTGTTTCCCAAAGCCAGAAGATGACGTCCACAAATGTACACAAGCCAGGACATTTAGTGTACAGCCATAGAGGAGTAAAGAAACCAAAAAATATTCACATTTAAGAGGCTGGAAACTGAATTCTCAAACCAATTAATTGATTACAAAATTAGTTGACGATGAATTTGATAGTTGACAAATAATCAATGAATCACTGCAGCTCTAGTTTTGGCACAGGGACTCTGTATTCATGTGTAGTCAGTCACTTTCATTATCAATTATTCTGCAGATTTCTCAATTAATGTTGTTTATTTAATGTAATTAAAAACCACAAAAATGCAACCAGCAGTTCAACTCTGTGTCTAAAAATGAACAGTATTCTTTTGACATGTATTTGTAATAATCCAAATTATCTGTAAAGACCAGACCAAACCTGAGAATATAGAGAACTTTTAAAATCTTTACACCATGCTGACCTGGTGCTTATTTCACCCTTACCAACTAAAATGTTCTGCAATAATAACACCTAATGAAACAGATTTAAGAAATTGGCTGTTTTCCTTCCACTGCAGGGCCACTGTTGTCATTTGATGTAAATGACAGTACAGCGTTCGAGATCCCGCTGTCCAACGTGTCCCAGTGCGCCACGGGGAAGAACGAAGTCACTCTGGAGTTTCACCAGAATGACGACACTGAAGTCTCCCTCATGGAGGTCCGATTCTACGTCCCGCCCAGCCAGTCTGATGAACGACAAGACCCTGTAGAGGTGAGGATTTTAGTACATTTTAATCACAGCACGGCACACACCCACACGGACCAAACAGTGATGATTATGTCAACGAAGGTAACTGCACAGAGATGCAGTTTGGAAAGTGGAAAATTCTGCTACAACGTCCTTCATATTTCTTGTGTATAAAACCATTCTGACACCCAAAAAAATGCTTCTGCTCCCCTCATTTTATTTATAACATAGTAATTAATACGTGTATTCACACAAAACTGAAAAGCAAAAAGTAGATAGTCTCTCTGTTAGTAACGGCAAATTAAGACACACACAAACACGTAAGCACCAGCCACTGTGGTTTGCCATGGCAGAGATATGCACACTAAACTGCACCAGCCACTGTGGTTTGCCATGGCAGAGATATGCACACTAAACTGCAGCTTAACTAAGGCATACAGCCTTTTGAGGCTTTTTTTTTTTTTTTTTTTAAAATATGTGTTGATAATAATGTTAATACTGTGTGTTTTCTTACAGGCTTTTGCCCAGAATGTGTTGTCTAAGGCTGATGTGATCCAGGCCACAGGAGACGCTGTGTGTATCTTCAAAGAGCTGCAGTGTCTTACACCCAGAGGAAGGTAGAAAATCAAAACAGTCACTCACAGATTTCCTCATTTATGTTATTTTACCAGTTGTAAACAGTGGCCGATTACCCAGAGCACCATGCAGTTTTATTCATTAATGCAGTGTTGGCATGAGAAGCCACACTGGTATTTAGATGTCCAAACATGACTGGATTAGTCCTCAGCTCTGTCACCTGCAGTACCTTGATTACACCATAGTTAAGACTTTGGTTCGACTGCTCTCTTATTCCTCTTTTTTCCTCACTCAGATACGACATCCGTATCTACCCGACTTTCCTTCACCTTCACGGTAAGACCTTTGATTACAAGATCCCCTACACGACTGTCCTGCGTCTATTCCTGCTGCCTCACAAGGATCAGAGGCAGATGTTCTTTGTGGTGAGTGGACTTTTGTACCTTTACTGTAAGCATTTTTTCCCCTTACTGTTTCTCTCGGTCCTTCTCACACTTGTTCTCCCTGTTTTACGATGTCATCATAGATCAGCCTGGATCCTCCCATCAAGCAGGGTCAGACGCGTTATCACTTTCTCATCCTGCTGTTTTCCAAGGAGGAGGACATCAACCTCACCCTAAACATGAACGAGTGAGTGTGTGACAGTGGAGGACACCATGAATTTATGGGCTGCATGTGTGTTAGGGAGTTTGTGTAAAAGACCTGTTACATTGATAATGCAAGACCTCTCTTACCTAATAATGCAAGCTCACTTTTTGATGTTGTAAAACAAGTGTCCACTAGAGGGAATTAAAGGACTGGAGGAGTCACCTTCATATGTTTACAGTAGCACCAGCTGTTCTTTGCATTGTTCTTATAAATTCAGAAAGCTGTCTCAAGTGTTTAATTTCATCATAAGAGACCTGTCTTTCCTCTGTGTCTAACAGGGAGGACGTTGAGCGCCGTTTTGAGGGCAAACTCAGTAAAAACATGTCAGGGTCTCTGTACGAGATGGTCAGCAGGGTGATGAAGGCCCTGGTCAACCGCAAGATCACCGTGCCCGGAAACTTCCAGGGGTAAGCACCTTATAGACCCTTTCAGAACACATTTTCTAACATACTTGAGAAGATCCTGTTAAATGTGCCTTGTTCTTCTGCAGTCATTCTGGAGCTCAGTGCATTACCTGCTCCTACAAAGCGTCCTCAGGCCTCCTCTATCCCCTGGAGAGGGGCTTCATCTACGTCCACAAACCCCCCGTGCACCTGCGCTTCGAGGAGATCTCTTGCGTCAACTTCGCCAGAGGTACCACCACAACGCGATCCTTTGACTTTGAGATTGAGACCAAGCAGGGAAATCAGTACACCTTCAGCAGCATCGAGAGGTGAGGATGCTACACACAGAAACATATAACCGCCTATTGGGAGTTTTTCTGGTCATGAATCTGTAATAAACATTGTGTTTGGTTAGCACCTATTCACACTTTTAAAGTTTAGAGTGTGTAGGGGCTTAGAACATTACACATGTTGTTGCAGCAATTTTTTTGATACCATTTGTTACACGGTTTTAGTGCTAATTTAAAGCACTTTAAACCACTTGAGAATAGATAAAAATTGTGTTAATATCCCTCCAAAAAACCACATTAAACTCCAAAAACTCAGGGAACATCATAGAAAAATCCATGCTGTGATTTTGAAGATTGTGATTTGGAGATTTGTGTAAGAATTGCAATTTTCTGTGATTGGATGGTGAGCACTTCTGTTGTGGAAACTGCTCAGAAACCCCCTTATTGTCATGAGACCTATAAAAGCCTTACATCCTCTGAGTGCTCCAGGTCTTTAGTTTGTGGTTGTTATGGGGGAAAACATCATCATACATGAATACAGTTGGGCTCATTGAATCCACAAGAGTCTCAGCTTTCCAGTCATACCCAATTTGTGCAATTCCAAGACTGTTTAGAAACCCTTCTATGCAAAAAGGATAAAATACAATAGGTGAAAGTAACACGTTAGTACTGCATGAGAATCATGGCATGCTTTAAAGTGGGCATGTCTGTAAATGGGACACTTGTGGGTACCCATAGAAGCCATTTTCATTCAGATGTCTTGAAGTGAAAGATCAGGGGACCCCTGTGAAAGTAGCCATGACAGTTTTTCCCTCGCTAGAATTTAGCCTATGCCTTGAGCGTTATTTAACCCTCTTCCTGACAAGCTAGCATGACAAAGTTGTTACCAATGGATCTCTTCTAGTTTGATAAGATACCAGAATCGTCAGCTCGCTACAGCCTCTGAGAAACAGTAATGTCGGCAGAGGATTCCAGCCCTTGCACAAACATTTAAAAAGAAAGCAAACATTAGAACAGAAATTTAGTGTATTGATGTATTTGAAAAATACTTAAAGTTTCATCCATTGTTACTGAGATAAATGTGGCAACTCATCATGATGTAGATGTCAGATCATATCGTCCAGCCCTGAACCTATCGACTGAATTTCATCCAAAATAACCCCAGTCTTTCTCTTTACCTTTCAGAGAAGAGTACGGAAAACTGTTCGACTTCGTTAATGCCAAGAAACTCAACATCAAGAACAGAGGATTCAAAGAGGTAACTCATTTGTTATTGTAAGCAAATAATGTACACAAGTTTTGTCAGACTTCCATCCCAGATATTGATGCTTGTTGCCCTTCTCCTGTGTGTCTGTCCTTGTACCCCTGTAGAAGAAGGTGGGTATGGTCACGGGCGTCATGTGTGAACTATGCACTTGATTTTTATCGGTGTGGAGTGATTTCTGCTTGCATGGCGTGCCGCTGCGTGTGTGTGTGTGTTACCGAGGATTGTTTCCTATAATCTTGATTTTGGCGAGATGTTACCAATACGATTGCTGTTGGACCTGATGAATCCTGAGTGATTTACGACTAATCATGGGACATGGGGGTGAAGGAGTGTGTGACTCTGATAACTAAGTGAGTGTGTGAGTGTGTGTGTGTGTGCGTGCGTTTGCATCGTGCTGACTAATGTGTGGCCCGGGGGCTTTTGGTGTGCTTTAACACTCGACACGGCTGTCGGCATGACCACTGCCTGACATCGGCAGTGCTGATTGGATTATGCCGTCACGAACAAGTTCCCGGTCTGTCTGACAACACAGTCGAAGCAGCAACGTGGTTCCTCTGGTAACAAGGCCATCTGTTGCCATGGTGACAGGGTCAGCCGAGTAGGTCAATAAAAATGAATGGGCCTGCTCTCCATTTCCTGCTGGTGTTTTAATATGAGCCTCCTGGCTTGTCGTCAGTCTGTTCTCTGGCAGACACAGATATTGATGCATGGAGATGGGAAGGATCGCATGGGAGGAGAAGGAAACTGTTTGGTTTTGGTCTAAGATAACATTACAATACAGTGGCACTATGCTTTTCCATCTGCTAACAGACAAGTCTGTGGTGTAAAATCCTTCCTTTCATTTTTGAGTGACATCTTTTGTGAAAGAAACTTGGCTCAAATAAAAAGGAACAAGTAGCCTTGTGAAGAAATTTAGAGGCTATAATATTCTGACAAATCTGATAATCGTACACCTACTCATGAACATCAGATGTCATTCATAAGGTAGCTATTTGTAATTTACTAGAAGGTGAAGCAGTTGAGAGAGTTTGCTGAGTCGGACTTGGGACACTCCAACAAGCGAGCGTCACGACAAACAGTAAGAGAGATGTAGGTTAAGAATTTGAAAATGGCTTAAACATGAGGCCCAATGTTTGTAAAGCTTTAAATCCATGAAATCCAACCCAGCATGGTGTGTTATTTTATTTTATTTTAATAATTGGTAAATCATTTAGTCAGTCAAAGGAAGTAGGTTACAGCATTGCAGAATGCCCCCTGAAAGTCTGCGATTCAAATCATCAGTCGGAAACTCCTCAGTGGGGAATCTACGTCCACTGGCCATTTTCAGTGGAGATTATTCAAGTCAAGCAGTCATTTTTTTTCCAGTGTGCCTCTGGAGATTTTTTAGTCCCCAGATCTAGCTATGGAGTGAGCGCTCCTTACTTTCATGCCGCTCTCTGGGTCAACAGCTGCAGACCTAGACCCAGAGTGTGTCTGTCAGTAGGACGGAGGCAGCTGCCCAGGGGGAAGAGAGGCTTTACCTGGTCACATTCAAAATAATGTTATCTTCTGCCTTCTGCTTATTCATTCATTTTCCGTAACCGTTAATCCTGGTACAGTGTTGCAGGGGGGCTGGAGCCTATCCCAGCTGACATTGGGTTAGAGGCGGGGTAAACCCAGGACAGGCCGCCAGACTATTATAGGCCTGACATCTAGAGACAGACAACCATTCACACTCACATTCACACCTACCAACATAAATTGAGGTCTTTGGACTGTGGGAGGAAGCTAGAGAATCAATTGAAATCTGGAGAAAACCCACGCTGACACAGGGAGAACATTCAAACTCCACACAGACGGGCTCCAGCGGGACGACTGGTTCAACACAGAACCATCTTGCTATGAGACGACAGTGCTTACCACCTTTTGCCTTTTGCTTAGAGGTGGTGAATTTACAGCTCACAGCAACTTGATGTGCCACAGTCTAGTATCGTTAGCATAGTTAGCACTAGGGCTGCCACGATTTGTCGACTAATCGATGACTAATCGACTATTAAAATAATCGATGACTATTTTAGTAGTCGACTAATCGGTTTGAGTCATTTTTCATAGAAAAGCACTATAAAAGTACCCCAAAATACTCTTACTGCAGCTTCTTACGTTCAGATATTGACATCTTTACACACTCTCCCGTGACAGTGAACTAAAACCCTTTGGCGTGAGTATGAAACAAGACATTAGATGACATAATTTTGGGGTTTGGGAGAGACAGACCGTCATTTTTCAACATTTTAACACATTTTTCGATGAAATGATTAGTCGACTAATCGAAGAAATAATCGACAGTTTAGTTGACAATGAAAATCGTTAGTGGCAGCCCTAGTTAGCAGGCATGAATTCGTAGGGCAAACTTGGCTTATTTACTATAGCTTGTCACCCTGGACGTCCTGCTGAACCCTGTTCAAACTCTGAAACTATAAATGGAAAAAACGGAATGAATAATTGAATATTCATTATGAAAAGACAAATCAGATTTGACTGACATCATTTGGAGTCAGGTGAAGCCCCACAGTATCAATAACTGATTAATCGTTCAAGTCCTATGTTAAGTAAAAACCTCAGATCTCTTCTCAAGTTAGCGTTTGCTTATTTCTGTGACTCTAAATTCAATTTTTATGGTTTTGGGCTGGTGGTTGGACAAAACAAGCAATTTGAAAATGTACCTTGGCCTCTGTGATATTGTGATCAGCATATTTCAGTATCTTCTTACATTTTATAGACAAAATGATTGATGATCGATTGTTAAAGTAATGGCTTACTGCCCTGAAATTATTTAACTTTTTAAGATGAGCTTTGTCTGTCTGCTGCTAAGTCATGGAAGACTCTCCTCTGGCTGTGCTGTATTCTGTGTGTAGTTTCTGACTGTGACCGTGTTTACTTTCAGGGCATGAAGGGTAATATCGATGAGTACAGCGACTCAGACGATGACCAGCACGATGCCTACCTGGAGAGGATGAAGGCCGAGGGCAAGATCAGAGAGGAGGGCAACGACAGCGACGAATCAGATGCAGAAAGCGGTGAGTAAAAGTCTCCCTTTGACAAGAGTAAGCAATGCATGTTGAGTTCAGGAGGTTTGATTTTCTGTCTTGTTTCACTCTTTAGATGAGTCGTTTAACCCCGGAGAAGAGGATGATGACATTGCAGAAGAGTAAGTGACTTTATTTTTTTTTTTTTTAATGAACATTTGTTTTTAGCCTGTTTACCCTTTGTTTCCATATCACCCTGGCTTCCTTTTCCGAGCTGACCTTCCTGTTCTGTTTCTCCACCTCTGACAATCAGGTACGACAGCAACGCCTCAGCAAGCGACAGCAGCGAAGATGGTGGCGATAGTGAGGAGGAGAGCTCTAAGAAGAAGAAGGTCAAGAAAGCCAAAGTGGTGAAAGAGAAAAAAGAAAGAAAACCACGTAAAGAGGTGAGAGAGCCGTCGGGACGGGGAGGAAACATGACAGAAATACTAGGTCATAAGGGCTAAAGAAAAAAAGAAAAAAACCCCACAAGATTCAAGCAGCATTTTTTCCTTTTTTTGTCTCTAGTATTGCAAACAGATGCACAGTGTGTACAAACCTCTTTAACTTACCTTTCAATTTACTCCCTTTACCCTGAACAGAAGAAGCAGAAAGATACCGGCGGCCCCAAGAGGCCGATGAGTGCCTACATGCTGTGGCTCAACTCCAGCCGTGAGCGCATCAAGTCGGAGAACCCAGGCATCTCCATCACAGAGATTTCAAAGAAGGCCGGAGAGATGTGGAGACAACTGGGCAAAGACGAGAAGGAGGTGAGGCAGGAGGAGGGGGAGGAGGAGGAGGAGGAGGAGGAGGAGGAGGAGGAGGAGGAGGAGGAGGAGGAGGAGATTTACTTTAGCTTTACTCGTCTGCTCTCACAACACTAGATATGTAATGGTAGGAGTATTAGTTTGCATGAGTGAATGACCAGTGTGTTACAGAGTATGACTGTTAACATAGAATGACAGAAAAGCAAAGATTGATTTTGGTCTGCTTGGATTTTGTAAGTTTTTTTTTCTCAGTTTTTACAACTTTTTCCTCTGCCTTCCCTGTGACTCACTGTGTCATCAAGATCGTGTCTAACTAAGCCTTTTAAATGGTTTCTTAATGTAATTTAAAAAGGAAAAAGAACCCAATTTAATCTTTTTCATATTTGTCAGAAGGGAGCTTACGCATATCTCAGGTCAAGTGGAACATGCAGTATGTTTTGGGTTACAAATGTATTCCTGTGCTAATCGATCTCAGTGTATTTAGTTTTTTAAAGCAATGAAAGAATGATGAAATCAGACTGTTCTAAAGTACAGTATCTCAAAGAGCTACAGCCAGAGGCAGTGTGTTGTTTTTCCCTGGGTTGGTTCCCTGTTATTTCCTTCCTCTGAAATAATGGTGAAGAACAGCGGGTCCAAATGCCAGGACTTGAGTTTTTATTAAAGCCCACTTCAGACCAAAGAGTTGTGACAAGAAGAAACCATCCTAGAACATTGCAGAGAAAGTTGCAGCGGTGTGAACTGGCCTGTCGCAGCTTGACTAAGGCCAGCTGATGATGTCACCTGCAGCTCAACTGGTCAAATCGCTGGCTTCACCTGTTTCTACAGCCAGTCAGCTTGTAGTGAAGTCCGCTGGTGAACTCAGAATGACATCACATTTCATCACTATTACAAATACAACTGTAGCCAGTATGTCACTATCACTATCCTCATTAATATTCTAAGAAGCTACAAATTATATTCAGCCACAAAATAAGCCTGAAAAGCTGGAAGTCAGAGAGGAAGTACAGAGAGTTGTTGCATAGAGATGATACACCGTCGCATCTAGTTGCATTGGTGTGAACTGGCAGGTTGCAGAACAGCACATTGCAAGTAGTTGCCTGTTTGAACTCGTTGCATTGTGAATCGTTGGCCTGAACTGGGCTTTACACGTCTTAGGTCTAGCTCGGCTAAAAACAAAACATCCAATCAATCATTACGTTTTTGTGTTGTTCACTACGGAGCCTGTGTGTAACTGCTACTGACCGATAACGTTATCTTCACATCATCTGTTCAATCGACTTTACCAGTTTAGATAACAGACACTCATCTGTCCTGCTGTTACTACATAAATGTGAACCAACCACAGACACTGGCCTCGTTGAAGGACTCATGCTGTGCACCTGCTGCAGAATAAATACATGTGGGAAATACTGTAATGGTTACTTGGTGTTATTTTTAGCATTAAAAAAGCATTAGTTTGACCTGGCTGGGGTTTGTGTTGGCCTGCAACCCACCAGGCCTCTACATTTCATGAGGAGACACTTAGATTCGATAGTTTCATCACATCAGTGCCACACTGAACTTGTGCTAAGCAGAGCAAGGTTTCAATAAATCCAGTTTTTTTATTCATTCAACCAATTATGTTTTATTTATTGCTTTCCTTTACATTTATCTGGTTCTCTGTTTCCTGCAGGAGTGGGAAACAAAGGCAGGAGAGGCAAAGAGGCAGTACGACAAAGCAAAGAAAGAGTACAAAGAGAGCGGTGGAGGAGCAACTTCCACTTCGAAGAAGTAAGGCTTGTTAGACACAAACTCACACTTGTTCGTTCTTTCTTTGATACAGTAAGTTTTAAATATATTTAACTTTTTCTCCCCATCATCCACCCCTAAGGGAGAGTAAAAAAGGAGGTAAGAAGGAGGACAAGAAGAGGAAGTCTGCCGGGGGAGACAAGGACAAGGAGCGGGGAGGCAACGACAGCTTTAAGAGTCGAGAGTTCATCGAGACCAGCGAGAGTTCATCAGACTCTGACCACAAGAGCAAGTCCAAGAGGAAGAAGGTAAAACCAGAGATGGTAAACGTTATTACAGCAGCATCCTGTATCTGAATCATCCTCTGAATGTGTCTCTGTAATCACTACAACACTCAGACATCACTCGCTGTAGACAGCCAGTCTCCACATATGTGATACACAATTTTGTGTATTTAAAAAACATAGATGAATAGCTGCTCTGTGAGAATTGGGCAGTTTTATTTTGAATCATATTTGATGTTGGAGTGAATCTGAACGTCCAAATCAACTAATGTTAGGAGGAGAGAGGATTTTTGTGATTGCGAAGAACAGCTGCAGAGGAGAGGGAAAGGACCAGAGAGGACTTGTGACCAAATTTCACAGAAAATAAAGAGATGCAGGGAAGTTGCAGGTAAGAACTAGAGAGGGAAAGAGTGACAGGGAGCTAAGCATCTCTGGTATTATGTGCCAAATAATTCCCTGTTGTTAGTTGAGCACCCTGTGAAATACATCTCTTCCTATGTGTAATGCAGCTTTCTCTAGGCTGATACTGATATTGCTATTTGGGAGCTGAAGAACTACAATATATATGCAATTCAATGATGTATCAGAGAATAGACATTTTTAATATTGCATTAAGAGAACAGCATCTTTACAGGGATTCATTAAGTTTGATGGGAAATTCTGTTGATATATTAATAACTTCTCAGTGCTCTCTGTTGGGAAAACAGTGTAAAGGAGAGTTTCTAATTTGTCTCAAACATATGTTTTTGCATTTTCCGTTACTTGCCGGCTGAGATATACACAGATACCAGTATATCTTTGACAAACTGATATCTTCACTTTAGCCAAGGAAAATGTCAAAGAAGGAATGGTCATGACGTCAGTGACAGTGTTCAAGAAGATTCTGGTGTTAGTTGTAGGAGTGTCAACAGGGTGGGCACCTGCAAATCACGCTATAACCTTATCTTAAAAATCCTTCCACCAGATTACAGACCACACATTACGTGATGCTTACTGACAATTTTTATCTAAATATGCACAGTCGGGGCGTCGGTAGTGTAGTGGATAGTGCAGGCGCCCCATGTACAATGGCGATGCCTCGCCGCAGCGGTCGCAGGTTCGACTCCAGCTTGCAACCATTTGCTGCATGTCACCCCCCCCCCCGCTCTCTCTCTCTCTCCCCCATTTCACTCTATCCTGAACATTAAAGGCAAAAAGCCCCAAAAAATAATCTTAAATATGCACAGTCATTTCCCCTGGTATTGGTCTCCAAACAGATCATGTCTCTGTTCAGCAGAGGCTGAGATGCAGCTGCTGGACAGAGACATGATCTGTTTGGAGACCAGTTAAAAGATTAAAGATTAAAAATGTCCATAATCATCACACAATGTGTCTTTTAATCTGGTCGAAGAATTTTTCAGTCAAAGTTAAAACAACAAGTGACACCCTGTGGCTCAGTTGGTAGAGCAGGCGTCCCATATACAAAGGCAATGTCCTTGCCGCAGCAGGCTCAATTCCAGCCTGCTACCATGCTGCATGCTATCCCCTCTTTCCCCCCATCATGCTTAGACTGTGCTATCTAATAAAGGAAAAAAGACAAAAAAAAACCTTTTAAAAGGAAAAAAATTAAAACAACAAAAATGTGAGTGTAGTGTGATTTGTCGTGCCCGCTCCATTGACTAATAGAACTGACACCAAACTGTGGCTC
This sequence comes from Epinephelus moara, assembly GCF_006386435.1. Lineage (NCBI taxonomy): Eukaryota > Metazoa > Chordata > Actinopteri > Perciformes > Serranidae > Epinephelus > Epinephelus moara. The sequence continues at coordinate 23,492,872 of NC_065509.1, forward strand.
CTTGAACGCTGTCACTGACGTCATGACCGTTCTTTCTTTTACATTGTCTTTGCCTCTAGCCTGATCTCAAACTGTCAAACTTTTTCAACTCCTGGCTCAGCCTTGTGAAATGTACTTCTTCTTGTTCAGCTAGATGTTTTCTAACAATACAAGCAGGAGGAATCCTCAAGTAAAAGTTAGTTATACAAGTAAATGAACTGGTAGTTTTAATTTTATGATATTAAAACCTTCGGAGTTGTAGGTCACAGACATGTGATGGTTATCATGTAGCAGAGGAAACAAAAACCATTTTGTCTTTATTACACATCTCACGTGTACTTTTTTTATTTTAACCAGGAATCAGAGGAGGAGGAGGAAGAGGCCGTGTCCACACCTGCCAGCTCAGAGGAAGATTCAGACTAAACACACACTGTTTTACCCATCTGACACACACATCAAGGACCAAGCATTTATACTCTCCATGTTGATCTCATACGAACGGACTGACAGACAAATCAACAGATATGAGTTGCATTTGCTTTTCCTGCTACATGTTTTGTTTGAAGAGTACACACTGATGTTGTTGAGATTTGATCAGGTTTTCCCGCTGACAGACAAGTGAAACAGTGACATGCTGGTGTATCACTTTTCCCAGAATTCCTGAAGGGTTTTTTTCATCATCTCACCCACAGGGATGGTTGTAGTTTTATAGCACTGAGGAATTATTAGTTGATTTGATGTGGATGTGACAGAGAGGAGCAGATGCAGAATTGTTTTGTTGTTCTTGTGTAGAGCATTTAACAACATCAGTTAAGTGTTGTCTTTTTTTTGTGTTTTACCATGTCTTGTTTTCAGGCTTGAATAAATAAATGAACCATTTTTAATAAATCTGCATATTGCTGTTGTTTTTAACACACAACTTTTGTATCATGCTGCTGGGTGACAGCAGCTTAAATTTACATCGTATTTCTTATTTTAGCAGGAGATTAACTGCAGCCTGCTTGGGGAAAAAATGTTACAAAATGATCTTTTAAAAAAAATCTGAAGTTGTCAGATATGACGGCTGATAACAAACAGGTACTCCAAGTAATCTGTGAGGTTTTTGGGTGAAACTGACAGCAACTGTGGGTTTACAACAGTCTCATCCAAACTAATAAATAAAACCGGTGAAATCGATTAACTAAAACAAAGAAGATAAACTTAAAGTAACTTTAACTCAGGTTTTACTCAAGTCACATCGCTTCCATCACTTTCCGACTTCATAGGGGTCAAGAGTCAACTCCTGGAATATCAAATCCATCATAACCAATAAAAAATATGCACCTATTCAAGCTATTTACACTAAAATACAGTTTGAAATGTAATCCTGTTAGTTCCATCATTTGTGCATTACAGAGGACTGTAGTAATGACTATAAGACAATAAGACTGGGCAGTCTCAGGTGGTGTCTTCATTCAGGATCCTTGTGGCCTGAGGGTAGAAGCTCTTCCCAAGCCTCTGAGCGCTGGCCTGGTGCGACTGGTACCTTCTTTCCGACCTCAACAGAGAGAAAAGGCCGTTATCTGGTGGTAATAGTCTTTAATGATTCTCCTGGCCTTACTCTTGCAGGGTCCGGTGTAAACATCTTTTGGGCAGGGTAGAGCAGCGCTTAATGTATGTATAACCAAACAAACCACTCTGTGCGCAATAAAGCAGATGCAATCAAATAGCAGTGAAAGAAAAAGACATGGCTATATCAGTTAACCTTTTGAAACCTGGATCAACATCACTTTTTTGTGCTGCATTCAGACGCCTTTACCCAGAATTTAAACCTTTGAAACGTGAACAAATTAGTTTTAATGTCTTTCGAAAACATGGGGGGAAAAGTAATGAACAACTTGGCAAGAAATGTTCTGCAAATTGCGATAAATTATAGTAGAGAAAAATCATTTCGAAAATGAAAAAAGCTAGGGAAAATCGCTAGAAAACTATTCATGATTAACATAATTAAATATTTAAGATTATGTCACAGAATTGTTATAATTTTTTAAGCACTTTTTTCTAGCCTTTACCCTGTTTCTTTTTGTGTTTTACTTTATTTTTTAAATTGCTGATTTTTTAAGTAATTTTCTTGTTCATTTTACCGATCTCTTGCTAATTTTGGTGTCATTTCTTCCTAAGTTGCTTATGGCCTTTTCCATGTTTTGAAATAAATAAATAAAGTCTATTTACTCAGGTTTTAAAGGGTTAAATACAGGAAATTAAAAGTAGTGACAGTTACAATCAACTAGATTAGCAATTAAACCATTGAATCATCTCAGTGGATTTAATAAGATCAACTTAAAGTTCTGTTTAAGTATGCTACAACAACTTTTTTCATGGTGGTCTGGTCTAAGGGCTACTTTCATCACTTCAGTGCATGTGTGTTATGGAAACATTTGCGTGAAGAAATAAGAGCCAATTTTGGCCATCTAATAAAAAAAAATATGCCAGAATGATCACATAGCACAGACGGCCCCAAACAATAAACTTTGAACTTCAACTATTCAGTCAACATGAAGAAGAAGACCTTAAATTGCTCAGGAAAAAGTGGAAACTTTTTCGGTTTCTTTGTCATTTGTTAATGTCAAGGTCAAGAACGGACTTTGAACCTCACCTCAGGCCCTTGGGTTGGCCATATTTCTAATCATACCATGTTAAAACACTTCTTGTGAATAAAATGAGCACGCAGGACAAAAATCTTGGCCGTTCTCTAAATTCTTCTGAACGCACTGCACAAGCACTCATTTATACATTTTACTGTTATTTTTCACAACATGAAAACATCCACCCTTCATCTATAGGAATGATGCTGCGGTTCAGAGAGATCTCAGCTCTTACTGCACTCTTACTCAGGAAATCCCCTGGAGATGTCTTTTCTCTGTGGTGTTGTTCATCAGTCCCATTTAACCAGGCAGGGCGGTTTGGGAGTGTGTGTTATCATAGGGAGTTAGATGGCGACCAAGTGAACATTGGAGAGACAGTGGTTTCAAACGGGAGGCCGAGGTCTAAGTACACAGCGGTTTGTAAAAGGGTGGCTAAATTAGGGTCGAAGTTGGTGGTTTTTAAGAGGCAAACACTCCCGGATGTGTGGTTCACTTTAACTTGGACAGTGTTGGATTTAATGATAAAATACTCCTCCTGCACATCCTGCTGCACTAACACTGACTGGATGTCCTCAGAATGACCCCTCGTGTTTGTTGTCAGTTACATGTTGGGGCATTTTCTACATTAATTCCTCATACACTGATTTTTGCTTAAAGATCTCCATGTATTCTCAGTTTGAACCACTTCAGGCAGCCCCCTGGGGAGTGCGTTGGGCTTTGAAGCCAATTTTTGTAGTGTTCTAACACTGGAATTGAAACTTCCAAGCCCATCATGTGATGCCATCGGGCCCCAAAAGACTTCTTCCTATAAACTTAACATTATGAAAGACATCACCCCTGTCCTTCAGAACCTCCACTGGCTCCCTGTCCCACAACGCATCCAATTCAAAGTCCTTCTCCTCACTCATAACCATAGGCGTTTCTAGCCCATTTTTGGGGGTGCTGAAGCACCCCTAAATTGAATCCCAGCACCCCTAAAATTTGAGAGATTTTTATTTATTTTATTTTTTTACTGTATGTACCTTTTTAACAAGGTAGAACAGTGTCAAAACCATACAGTACTTGGCTGAAACGTAATATTTTAACAACAAAAATACAGCCCCCCCCCCCTTCCCTCAAAAATGGTTTGATCCACCCGATCCCTCCCACCTTTCCCACCTTTCCCCGACTCGGGCTCTGAGCGCTCTATCTGCACAGAGCAATGCGCTGCCTTCCAGAGTGGGTGATATGCAGTAGTGGTGTAAGTACCTGGCTTAAACCAGGATATGTGGCACATTTCTTAACTTCTACCACTCAATACCAACACATTATTATCATTACCAGTCCTCATTTTTGCTGCATTTAATCGTAGGTCACTGTTTATGTTGTTAGGTAGGAGTTAGCTGACGTTTTTTCTAGCTAGGAAACGTTACAGGTGGTCAGTACCACTGTCCTCTGTTTGAATTGGAATGAGAGAAGCTAGCTGTTGTGTCATATGCATGTGTTAATATTAAAGCCAAGGTGCAACTGACTAGCTAACTGACTGGATGCCCATTAACATTATAACTGCTATTGTGTGTATTTATTATTATTATTTTGTAGATTTCAAGCACTTTTCTTTTTTGAAGTGTATTTTTATTTATGTATTTGTATTATATAATACAGACAAGAAGGAAAAAGGCAGAGACAAACATTGAAAAAAAAAAAGTGTTGTGCTTTACTTTCACAAATGTGGGAATGAAATTGAGTTAAAATGTACAAAACAGTGAAATTTATCTTGCCTGGCCGGGCAGCTCTCTGGGTGCTCAGCACCCCTAAACCTTTGATCCTAGCATCGCCCCTACTCATAACTAGGTCCCCCCCTACCTCACTGACCCGCTCCACTGCCACATTCCTTCCCGCAATCTCCGCTCCTCTGTTGCCAACCTCCACGCTCCACCACTCAGGACCAAGCATTGGACAGCTTTTAATGTGTGAATGATGTTGTGTTTATTTTACTGTAGTCTATTTTATGCTAGTTTTTAACTAATCTAAAGCGTCTCTGAGTACCATGAAATGCACTCTGTAAATACAATTTATTATTAATACTATTAATAAGAGACGTCTATAAATAATTAGATACATTTTCCATTTAGTTTGATAACATTTGGAAAGTCTAAGTCATTGTGGCCCAATGATGTGGAAGCAGTGCCAATCATTTGGGTAATTTCATATGCAGCAGGTGAACTTTTGTTTTTTTGACTCCCATTTTAACACAAAAAATATACACATAAAGTCAGGGAGTAGATGTAATGATGCTACAACACAATGAGATACAACAAAGAACAATAAAGGTAAAAATAATACTGAAAATCAAGAGAGAAAAGGCATTTTTTAAATGAGCAGGCAGCAAAAACAAGAAGAAACAATCAGGTAAATAAAAAAAGGAGCACAGTTGAACTATTTTGCATCAGTTCGGCAGTTCTGGCTCTGGAAGGTTCTCACAGGCCGTATCCTCTTATTGTCTTTGGTATTTTTTGTTATATACAGATATGCAATGATGATGCTGGGTAATATGAATGTTGATGTGATCCAATGTCAAGTCTCTGATCATGTGATGAGACAATATGTGCACGATAGCGTGCACTGGGGCCCATCATAACTCCCTCACGCCACTGCATTTCTCCAGCTGTATATTCTGACTCAACTAAATACGGCTGAATATCCAAGTCAGCCAAAACAAATGTATCCTGGTCCGTTACATTCTCTGCACTCATATTTTGGGATGCAATTTTTTACTGTTCTGTTTTTAGGGGCTTCTATAGTGCGCCCCCTGGCTACCCAATCCAAGCTGAATTACCCTGTAGGTCTTCTGCCTCCAGATACGTCGCTGTCACGTCACATGACGGTGCTGGATGCAGGGAGAGCAACAGATTTTGCAGTTGCAAAATCAGTTTTCTTCGTCAGTATAGCATGCACTGAGGAATTTATTACTTCAGTTGATTACAATTACCTTCAACACTGATGAGATATCCATATACTGTAAAAGGTGGCAAACCTTCCCTTGAATTTACCGTCAGCATGCTAACACTTGCTAATTAGCATGAGGCTGATGTCAGTGTCATGATTTTGCAGGTATTTGATTTAAGAGAAAACAGTATTGGACAAATGAAAATGTTGACCTGATTACGGTGCTCAATGAAAAGTCAGTGGATAACCAAAGTGAGTGAGACTGATCCTCTGGGGAACATGAATATTTGTACAAAGTTTCATGGTTGTTGAGATATTTTGGAGCAAACTAGTGGAGCCATTTCCATCCCAGAGCCAGAAATAAGTCATGTCACAGTTTATGTGTGAGGTTACGTTCACGTAATGTCGGGATGTGTGTGTGCCGGCATGTTGTAAATGTAGCGGTCAAAGATAGATCGAATGAGAATGTGTTTACATACATCCCTTCCTGCTGAGGGATGATCACTTGTACAGTGGTTTCCCCTTTCATGAAGACATCCATCCAACAATCCTCCACTCCCGCCTCATGTGTGCCCGCATCTACAAATGGTGTCTCGTATTTGTAGATGTATATGTTTCACAGTATCATTCCCTGTTACAGGAATGCTCACAGTCTTGTTGATGAACGTCGCAGTCGCATGAGCCTGAAAGCTTGTGCATGTGTGTTTATCCTATCCTATATTAGGTTACCATTAATTGACCACAAACATAATGGACCCACTTAAGAAATGACAAAGTCTCTCTGCACATACATCTACACACACGCACACACACAGACACACTGTCATTGCATCATTACATTATCTCCCTGACGTGAGAGCCAGTAATGCTGTTGGTGCTCGTGAGTGTATTGAGAAGTGGTCGTATCATGTGTCGCAATTATTGCACAGTTGTCAATAACGCCAAAGTCTGTGATTTATAACAGTGCGTCAGGCCTCCTATAGGACCCTGTAAGTATAGAATCAGATTTCTGTTTTCTATACTGTTGATGTTCAGAGAGGAACAAAATGACGTGTAATGCGGACATACTGAACATTTGGATCGGTCTGAGTGGTTACATTGAAAGTTGTGACATTTTTAGAAGTTTTCACAGCTGCTTTTAAGAATGAGTCTCAGATGACCTTCGTCCTGACTGGCTAACAACCTGTCCTGTTTGTAGTGTTTAAAACAGTAAAATAGATATTTAAATGTATTTGTCATGAGCCAGAATAAACATGTATGAATCATATATGGATAAATATGGAAACACAACCAGTCGGCAATGCACAGAGACATTTTCTCATCCCGGATGACACAGAAGTTTTTAGGGCGACACCTGTGACATATCTATTCTTTTTTTTAATGCAGCAAAGTTTTTGATAAGAGTGCCTCGAACTGTGACATATATGCACTAAGTGGGACATTTTACAGTTTACATTAACTTGTCAGCACTTCCTGGTGGTCAGACTATGTAATTAAGACACCACATCTACATTTTCAATAATATTTAATCATCATGGTTCCCATGGGTCTTTGAAATTCTTGAAAGTTTGTAAATTTGAGGGGGGAAAATAGAGGATTTTAAAGTTTTTGAAGGTAGACGAGACGGGTTATTTAAGGTGTTTGATTACATTTGTATACATGTTTGTACACACTTTGTGCATTAGAATAGAAACTGAAATTCTGTTGATTATTTTATTTAACGTTAATAGGCTCTGTTTAATTGTCTGTGAACCTCTGTAAAGCCTGCTGGTTGTTGTAACAGTAATTAACCCTGATTAATGTCTCAAACTATGCTGTGTTTGGTCCTTGAATTTGTGGGAAATTGGCCTTAAAAGTTCTGTTAAAGTCCTTGAATTTGATGTTTTAGAACGTGTGGAAACTCTGAGTCATATTTGATATTATGATTTTATGTCAATCATCAGTTGTCTTTTACAGAGTTACCAATATAACGATAATGCACAACTATTGGGGCGGCACGGTGGTGTAGTGGTTAGCACTGTTGCCTCATAGCACCATGTCAGCGTGGGTTTTCTACAGGAACTGGTTTCCTCCCACAGTCCAAAGACATGCAGGTTAATTGGTGACTCTAATTTGTCTGTAGGTGTGAGCGTGAATGTTTGTCTGTCTCTATGTGTCAGCCCTGTGATAGTCTGGTGACCTGTCCAGGATGTACAGTTGGGATAGGCTCCAGCCCGCCTGCGACCCCCAAGAGGATAAGCGGTGAATGAATGAATGAACCAATATTGGCTGATCTACAGGGTATTGGCTCGGCTGATTCTTTTGTCAGGCTATAATCTGATCTGTTTATATGTGCAGGCCTTCTGATGTGTCACAGCTTAACTGTAGAATAGATATATGATATATCTAGAGCAGACTTAAAGAGCAGCCATTTTGGGTATTTTGAAACTGATGAAAATAAAATGGCCATTAAGGCCAAACTGTACAAAAATACAATTTCACTTATTTGTTAAAAATAGCGCAGATTTTTTAAAGACTTTAACAGATGGATTAAAAAAAAGACGACATCATGAACCATTAAACAGCTTGAAATATGAAATTTCATGTGTAGCAGATATGTTAAAACTTCCCATTTCGTTATGTTTCAATTTTCAGTTTTATGTTGTGACAGTGCTGTGGTTAACATGGTTAGCAAACCAGTCAGTAACATCCTGTTTTGGCTTAAAATATCCAGTTTGGTTGCTACAAACATGACTGGACATGCTGCTGGTCCCTATCAGTGGTCTGTAGCTTGGCAGCCGTTTCACCTCGGTGTCATGCTATCCATCATCCCCTCCTTCTACTGATGAGAAACTCAGATTATACACATGTGATCTGAACTGTGTCACTTTAGAGTTGTTGATATGATACGAATGAAACGTACAAATGTGATGTATTCATGTTTTTTTTAAACGTATATTGCCAACATTCTGGTGACTTGGCTGAAAATTTCAAGTGGTTCTTCTTCTTTGTATTATTATTATTATTATTATTATTATTATTATTATTGTTATTATTAATATTATTATTATTATTATTATTATTACAGTAGTGGTTGTAGTATTAGGGAGTCTGCATAACATTTGACCAGAGTGAAGAAACGAACCTTTTGATTGACTCTGCCCATTTATAGTAGCGCCTGTTAAAGAGCCTCGTTGTGAAATAAACTAATTAATTAGCTAATGCATTACACAAACCATTATTATTAATTTTACAGCTTGTTGTTATTAAACAGCTTTAGATGTTGAGTGAAATGTGCAGGTCTGAGGGTTCGATTCCCTCTGAGTCACTTCCTAACACTGAAACATGAATGAAATGATGGTAGTGTACTTCAGATGAAGGCATCCAAGAAACATTAAAACCCTCTGAAAGGATGTCAGAAATGTGTCTGGAGTACATGAAAATGGATATATGGAATATTGATTAATGTCCCTGAATACTGTGTGTGTGTGTGTGTGTGTGTGTGATGAGTTGGTGAGAGAGAAGAGGCATGGGAGATGGGGATTTGTGGTGAAGGAAGAAGGAGAAGGAGGGAGGGACAAAAGAACATTTTCACATTTTCCTCTCGCTGATTTGCGTAAACGAAGGGGAGGTCCAGTTGGAGTCATAAACCAATGAAACAAAGAGGAGAGACAATGAGGTTTAACCATCAAATATGCAATGTAGCAGATGAGCACAGGCCACACCAAGTGAGTGAGAGACAGGAGGATTAAGACCTAACAGTGAGTTGCAGTTTTACCCCCCTCTCTTCTCTGAAGGCACTTGTTGAGGCTGAGCAGGAGCTGCACTTTTCTCTCAGACTCAGGAGGACCCGACCCCGTCGTCCGTCACTCTCTGACAAGCAGCCATGGGTTCCATGGTGTGGGGCTGCGTCACTGACTTCTTCACCTACGAGACCACCAAGTCTGTGGTGGTCAAGAGCTGGTCTGTGGGCATCATCAACCGGATCGTACAGCTGCTCATCATCTCATATTTTGTCGGGTCAGTGATGTTTTCTTGCATCTCGTAATTGTCATTTGTTATCTGTCCATCCCAGGCTAGAATCTTTGTGGCATTAAAAGCTTTAAGATTCCTCCCGTTAAAGGATCAGTTCTGTCAGATTACAAATACACATGCTCTTTTAAATCAAGCCTTGCAGATAGTTTTGGTTTTATTCGGACAGGTTAGAGATGTTCTCCTCAAGAATTTTTTCAGAGGAAATAGTTATGCAATAAACAACTACACACCACCTGCATTTGGTCTTAAAATATGTCCCTTTGTTGCTTTAATTTTAAACTAAAGAAAAAGTGAAGTGAAGGTGAAACTGAGAAACACCACCTCAACTTCCCCTTTATTAAACTTTCAAACAACAGAACCATGACAATTGAAAATTGTACTTAACTAATGGAAAGGAAGCATTATCAGCAAAATGTTATTAAAGTATCGAAAGTAAAAGTATTCACTGACCCCTGTTCGTGTTACATTATCATATATCTAATTATTTGAGTATAATTGCTGATGCATTAACATGTAAGAAACATTTTATTGTTTTGTTTACTGGCATAGAGTGAGATCATTTTAACTGATTTATACATTTGGGTAGTTTCAGAGTAACTTTTGCCTGTGGTACAGATACCTCAGAATTGTATAGTAAAGTACATACATGAGTAAATGTACTTAGTATTTTAAGTGCTCAGTTTATCTATAGTAGAAATAGACAGGAAACACAGCTGATATCGAACTGGGAATGTTTTAATGAAATGATATTAAACCAAGGACCAATCGGCAACAGGCATTCCCCAAATTTAATTTCAAAGTGATAAAAATCCGCAGGTAGGATCAGACTTTTTCGTGCTTACTTACATTGCAAGTAAATTTACTACTGAACTTACTTTTAGCCCCAGTTGCACCTCTCATGTATAGTAATCACATTAAACTTGCATATTAAAATATGAAATACAAAAAAGTGATGTGTTTAACAAGACTGCTGCTCTGAAAGTAGTTCAAGATTCCGTAAAGATTTTTTTGTTAACAATCTGGATGAAATAAGTGATCAGTTCGCGGCAGGATGAAAATAAGTATACAGTATATTGTCAATGCTTTGATTCTGCTATCAATACTTTTTTACTTATTTTACTTTACTTTACTTTACTTTACTTTACTTTACTTTACTTTACTTTACTGGCATCCTGAATATATTTTCCACCGAGATGGTTAAAAGAAATTTTTGATACATTCAGAGCTGCAGTAAGTGTTGTTAAACAACCCCGCTTGGGTTTACAAAGAGTGCTAGGTATTTATTTATTTTAATTCTTTTGGAAACTGGGATATTAGCTCTGTCACTTGAATGTAATACATGAGAGGCACAAAATGGGGCTACTTTATTGTTGAACAAAAAAAAAGGTAAAGATATTATTTTATTCGATTTTTCCCTTATTTTTTATCTAGCTTGTCTACGCATATTATCATCTGTCCTGCTGCCTACTGGTGAGCATAAAGTATTAAACTAATACTGAACTAAAATAACAAAACATTAAATGTTATTTTAGATTGAAGGTTAAAACCTTTTTTTATTAAAATAAAATTTGAAGGAGCTGTATATGACATTCAGCGCATATCTATGATTCAGAGTCTGATTCGGTTGTCTGCACATGGTTCCTAACAGTGTGTGAAACCACTAATAACGGCAACAGTGCTGACACAGCTAACAATGTTAATCGGGGGGGAGAATCAAAGGGCAACGGTACAGGATGTTGTTTCCAGTCATAACTGCCGTATTAGCGCAGTGCAGAGCAGCAGCAAATGTATGCAGTTTACAGTGGGATACAGTGGGGTGCAAATACAGCGACTCACATGCACACGCCGGCAGACCATCTACATGAACAACAGAGAAGCTTGAGATCAGAGCGCTGTTACTCTACTATGTCTTTACATAGCAAACAGTTGTTGGCCGCTATACTAATGTTCTGAATGTCATTTGGAGCTGCTTCAAGGCTGAATTTGATATATTCAAAATAAAAAAAGATGGATAATTGTCTCCACAAACAAGACTCTTAATGTTCTCCACTTCTTTAACTAAACTCTTAACCTGCTGTTAACTCTTTTGTGTCTTGTAGCTGGGTCTTCATCCACGAGAAGGCTTATCAGTCGATCGACACCGGCATTGAGTCCTCTGTGATGACCAAAGTAAAAGGCTTCGGTTACCATCACAACCAAGTGATGGATGTGGCCGACTATGTCTTCCCCCAACAGGTGTGTGACCCTGATAACCTCTGACCTTTGACTGCTTTCAAATATCTATCTTGTACTTTGTCTGAAGTTCCCATCAGACGGTCTACACACAGAACCTTTTTAAGGTGCAATGAAAGGTTTGGTGGTGGTTTGGGTGCATGTGAGTTGATAAAGCCATTGTTGGTGGAGATCAGTTTCATGATGAACAAGCTGTGTCTCAGTTTATGAGCTGATCCATTTATCTATGTGCAGCACATTCTGTGAGACAATACATAAACATACAGTATGCCACAAATGTTCTGCTGTGTTTCAGGGCGCAGGTGTCTTCTGCATCATGACCAAAGTCATCATCACACAAAATCAGTTTCAAGGAAAATGTCCAGAGGTGAGGACACATTCAAATCCATTTCACTGCTTTGTAACACTTCCCTTTATCTACATTAATGACCAAATGTGGCTTTTGTAGCCAGGACGCTCCATGAAGATGTAAGGCCTGGCAACTCAGGACCATATTTATAATTTTCTTTTTTTGCAAGGCTTTTCCTGATTTTTATTTTTCCAGTTCATGTCTTAACTTTTATGCTTATTTTATTCTTCTATATGTATTGTATTTTATTGGTGTACCTGATTTTAGTTGTCTAACGTCAAAGAACTCCAATGCAACCATTTATTTGAACATATAAAGACTGACATAACAGCAAACTGCATCTAACAGTCACCTGGCCAACATTTACAGTTGACAAGGGCAGGTGTTTTAAATCAGGGCAATCGTAGAAATAAGGCTCTTTTCATTTCTCTGTTTTGTGCCTCCTCGTCTCCTCTTTCCTCGATCCTCAATCTCAGCACGCTTTCTTGAAGGATGTCTCACTTAACCAATCCTAAGTCCTGCCTCCCTCAGTTAGGTTGCAACCAACCTGTCTGTCATTTTCCAAATCTCATTAATGTTACCACAGAAAAAAGGAGGAAGCAAACATATATTGGTTATCTGATAAAGTGGCTTTCTAATGAGTCACTACATTGTTGCATGTCAATGAGACCTGATTTACACGTACAGAAGGCAACAACTTTTCAGTTCATTCATTGACTCCACACATTTCTCTGGATTTTCTTTCTTTCATTACTTACATTCAATACTGCTTGTATCGAGAGACCATCAAGCAGAGTTGGGTAGCTTAATCGCATTGATTATCGTTTCACTATCTTCTTCCCTGATGCCATGACCAACGTCAAAAATGGTGTGCTTCCCAGGCACGCAACACACCTGGCTGCATTTCCCTGCCGATCTAAATGAAGCCCTGTTTCTATGCGACTGAGACATGTTAGCTATCTAGTTAGCTAATGTTTTGCCAACATTAGCTTAAGATGTGACTAAATATATAACGTCCCAGTCCCCCACAAGCCTAGCACGAAGGACATCAAAGTGTAACAGAAAAGGGGAAAGTTGACTGAGCGTCTGCCGAGTTCAAACTTGCTCAACTGTTACTGGAGCACAGAGTGAAAAGGGGCGGGACTTCGGATAGGCTAGTTCCTAAAATGCGTCTCAATGAGAGAGGCGTGACGAGTGAGCTTTGAAGACAGAGGAGGCTCGCCAGAGCGAGGAGGCACAGGTGTATCCTTTGCGGAAATCTCTTCGGCGCCAGATGATGCAGCTTTGCCTGGCATCATGTTTAAGTGATGTTGCTTTAAAATGGCGGCTCTGAAGCACGGATGTCTCATTTTGTTTAACGCCTTTTGCCTCGACTCTTCTCTTCTCGTGTCTCTTCCTTGCCTCTCCCTCTTGCATCACACACGGGAGTGACTTAGACGCAAGGAGAAACTGAGAAATGAGAAGAGGGGATAAGTTCTTAGAAAGGCCAGTTCAAGGAAGGTCGTGCAACCAAAACATGGTCACATATGATATCTTATAACTTATTTGCTTCTTCATCTCATTACTGCCATGTGTGATATTGAGATGTTTAATCATTTTGTCCAAAAAAGCTGCACACTTAATCCACATTTACTGAACCAGTAAAAAGGGTGTATGTATGAGGTCACACTTTAAGTTTCTGTGTGTGTGTGTGTGTGTGTGTGTGTGTGTGTGTGTGTGTGTGTGTGTGTATTTCAGAATGGACAGAGGTTTAGTTGTACCATAGATGAAGATTGCCACAGTCATTTTGGCAGCATCCAATCCAACGGTGAGTCAAACTCCTTACAATGAATGTATGAATGACTTAATTTTAAGCAAAATAAAAACTATAGAAAGACTATAGAATGAAACTTACACATAATTTTTAAAAGATGTTAAGATGTTACCCAAACATGTAGATGCAAACTGTTTTCAGGTACACTTAATATCATCCTCCTCCAAACACAAAAAGACTGCAGAGTGTTTGATTAGTTAAACATGCAGAATACCCTCAGAACTCCTCAAGAGTTTGATCATGCCAATTAAACTTTAAAGTTAATAATTGTAGGGATTTGCTGGGGTGGGATTTTGTTCGTAGAAGAATGAGGCGATCCCGGTGAACATTTTTGTAATTCTCAAATCCTATACATAGTGGCTGAAAAAATAACAAAACCAATGAGTTTTGTTCTGTTTTAAACCAAAGATAATCCAGTGGAGCAGGATTTATACTTATGTGTCAAATCGACGCCATAGCTACGGCGTAGCCTGACGTGCACCTTCCCAGTAATGTAATTACACGTTGGCAACGTAGTCCTGTCTATTTTTGTAAGCTGAAACCATTTCCCTCAGTGGAAATGAAGCCTTTATTTACTTTAATTTCACAGATAAGTAAAGTCATATGGATCGTTGTTGATTCTAATGACCAGTAGGAGTTTGTTGGGTCAGTCAGTGGTGGTGAAGGTGGGTGGGAATATGAGCTAAAAACCACATTCACACACTCTGCAAGTGGTGCACAAAGGACTGATATTTTTTATGGCTGCCACTGTTATTGACCCACCAAAGAAAAAAAGAAGACTGTGTCTAGACTTGGGGGGAATCTATCTTTTCATACCTTAATACCCTCCTGACATTTTATATGGTATATGATGGTATTATTGTGTGGCGCAACCCCTCCCCCCACTGCTACGTTCCACAGGCCCTATAAGCTTATTCAGTCTAGTAAATAAATGATACAAACTCATAAAATGTCAAGAACAGTTTTATTAGTTACAACTATACACCTTCTGAATTCAAGATTCTAGTCTAGCCTAAGTGCCTTGTTAACTCATTGTAAATCACTCTTTATTTAGACATGACAGAAACAAAATATAACTCACCAGATCATCTTGGTTAGTCTTGTTAGTCATCTAGATAGTTGGGCCACTGTTCCAACAATCACCAACTCGCAATTAATCCGTAGTTCACAGAGTTAAGCGAGATTTATACGTGTGCAGCAGAGCCTACGCCGTTGTGAGCATTTATACTTGTGCAGTGGTGTGTCTGTGTCACCACCTCCAAAACACTAGTCGGCGGCGGGGTTTCTGTGAAGTGCTGTAAAGTGTAGTTGATTCAAAAGGCACCCAAAACACACATTAAACATGGCTTAATAGAGACAATTTTAAACACAAGTACACAAATCAGCTTCACTATAACTCGCAGCATTCACAGACAAATTATTGTCTTTTGCCGGAGACATTTCCCCCACAAATACAACATGCTAATATTTTTAGCACAAGCCTATGGTATTTTACATTGTATAAATTTCCTCTACACATATGAAGCCAGGATAAATCACACACAAGACTTAAAATGCTATTTTCAATTTTCAATCAATCAATCAATTTTATTTATAAAGCCCAATATCACAAATTACAATTTGCCTCAGGGGGCTTTAGAGCATACGACATCCCTCTGTCCTTTGGACAAGGACAGAGGGATAAGGAAAAAAACTCCCCCCAAAAAAACCCCTTTAACAGGGGAAAAAACGGTAGAAACCTCAGGAAGAGCAACTGAGGAGGGATCCCTCTTCCAGGACGACAGACGTGCAATAGTTCTGTCGTACAGAACAGATCAACATGATAAATTAACAGTAATCTGTATGACACAATGAGACAGAAAGAGAGACAGAGAGAGAGATGCAGGACAGACGGTATTGACAGTAGCTTACAACAATAATCATATGTGTATAATAACAGTAGAAGTATGACGAATGACTAATGATCACAGCAGCATCAGGAGGCATCTGGCAGGACCACGGCACTGTGCTGTGTACTACGTCCAATACAGCGTCAGTACAGCCTCTCAGTATGAGTTTAAAAGAAAAGAATGAGCGTCTATATTTTTGACCGGATTAAAATTCAAACCGTCGGGATTTCTAAATACTCTGTTATACCTAATTGTGTCTCCCCGTAACAGACATCTTTCCTCTCCTTCTGGTTTGCACAACAGGGATAATAACAGGTGTTTGCATTAAATCCTTCAATGAGACTGTGGGTAAGTGCGAGATTAAGGGATGGTGTCCAGCCGAGAACGACCAAGTTAAGATGTAAGATTCACACACACACACACACATACACACACAGACATGTATGCTTGAAAGCTTCAACTGTTGTCCTCACCTCTCCTTCTCTGTCCACATCCTGTACAGCAAACCAATGCTAGATGTGAACAACTTCACCATCTTTATCAAAAACAGTATTCGGTTTCCCCTCTTCGATGTCACTAGGTATGTCACACACACATACACATGCACACACACTCAAATCTTAGCAGCTGAAAACAAATGTGTGGATAATATATAATTATCACACATAACCTGGTACATGCCCCTTTGAGAACTACACAGAAGTTTTTTTTCTAATCATAAACATGAAATTGTTTTCTCTCAGAGGGAACTTTCCCTCCACAATGACGGCCGCACAGATCAAGAACTGTACCTACCATCCGGACATCAGCCCCTCCTGCCCCATCTTTCGTGTGGGGGACATTCTGAACTACACCGGGCAGAACGTGGCCGGCCTGGCAGACAAGGTGGTTATTGCATCCTCTGTCTCCTCATTCCTCCTTTTTCCTCTCAAAATTTCCATAACTCTTCATCCTCTCGGCTAAAATGTTGCAACTGCATAGGACACACACAAAGAGACTGTTTCACTGACATGCATGGAAATAGGAGGATAAACCCAGTGAAAATCAAGTTTTTATCCTTGTAAAGATGTTCTGTGTTAACATAACATATTTGGTGTTGCTTTTATTGACATGAGCAAAATAAGCCGTCAACGCAATGGCTGAGCATTTCCAGCCTTGAACAGCAGTGTGCCAATGACAGTCTTAAAATATAGACAGGGGGCTCTAGTTTCACAGACCGGGCGCGGCGGGGGCGCAGCGCACCTGCGCTTCGCCAACTGGGTGTGGCCAGGCGGATTTTGCAAGTTTGGCACACCGTGCGCCTGGTGCAGCTACTCCTCCATCCCACCTCCGTCCCTCCTACCTGCGCAAGTCGGAAAGAGGGAGGAGAGAAGGCGTGGAGTGGGTTTTACACACATCACACCAATCAAATGAGCCCCTCTCCTCGCCCTTAAATGCGCCGCGCGAAGGCGTAATGAGAGTTTACTCAATTCGCCATGGCAGAAGAGAGCAGCAGCGTCAGACGGCCAAACTTCTCCCAGGAGGAAACTGATGTTTTGGTCCGGGAGGTCCAAGCTCGCAGTGTCCGAATATACGGAACTGCGAGCAGACCTCCACGGGCTGATGATGCAAAGGTAGCCTGGGAGGAGGTCACCACAATTGTAAATCAATGTTGCGTTTCTCTCGTGCGCGCGCGCTCTCTCTTTCTCTCTCGCAGTCTCACTCTGTTTCTTTTCTTTTGACTTTTCTAAGATGACAGATGCTGAATATATACTCCCTATCTGATGCTGTGGCTGTTTGTGGTTGGCTGAGAGGGATGTGAACTCATTAGTTTGCAGCTGTATCAGGTTGGGTTTCCATTACGGGTGCCAAACGTGCCAAACGTGCCAAACGGTGCCAATCCCCTTTGATCTGACATCAGATGTGACAGGACAGTCGATATAGAGATACATTTATGTGCTGATTGCAGATAGTTGCATTGAATAGTGTTTTTTTTTGGGTATTTATTGCATTGTTAATATGCCTGATATTCTGGTTTTGGTGACGTGTGCACACTGTCCGCTGGTCAGCCAAACTTCGGCTTACACCAGCTGCGCTCCCCCTGCGCTGACAGTAGACGTGGTTTCAGCTGGCGAGCTTTTAGCGCACCTTCGGCGAAGCCTTTTGGCACGAAACTGCAGCAGAAGCTGGATCTGTCGGCTCCTCCCCCTGCTGCGCTGCCACACCCATCTCAGCGCACCTCGGTCTGCCAAACTACCAAACTGAGCGCGCCTCGGGTTGCGCTGCTTGAAACTAGCTCTGCGTGGGGTTCGCCACCCTGCGCTGCGCCGGGAAACTAGAGCCCAGGGTTTCATATGTCACATACGTAAGGAAACAATCCCGTCAACTTGCACCTTCACTTCATCTTGTCAGAACTGGTGATCTGGAGCCAAGTTTATCTAGGATTAGCAACACATTATTCCCTGTTTTGACAACGTAGTCAAGCTTAAGGCTCTTGTTTTACTATATAATGACGAAAACTCTGAGTGTGTCTGTGTGTCTGTTCCATGTTTTTCTCCTCACTGACCATGAAATGTGGCACAGTGGTAGAGGGTCATGGGAGGATGCGAATGAAGCAATATTACATCAATTGGCCAAAGGGGGGCGCTATGCAAATTTTGAATGGGCATATCTCGTGCCCCGTATGTCGTAGAGACATGAAACTTTGCACAGAGATGCCTCTCCTCGTGAGGAACAAATTTGCCCCAAGAACCCATAACTTCCGGTTATACAGATTTTCCGCCATTTTGAATTTTTTGAAAAACACTTAAAATCGATCTCTTCCTAGGAAGTTTGACCGATCTTCATGAAACTCGGTGAACATAATCTAGGGACCAATATCTAAAGTTCCCTCTTGGCAAAAGTTGGAAAACTTACTAAAACTGAGCTTCTATAAGGCAATGAATATTGCGGAGGGCGTGGCTCATCACATAAAGGTGTATAACATCTCAAGGGTTTCACCGATCACCACGCAACTTTGTAGGCATATGACCACACATACTCTGAGGGGACCCCTCCATTATTGACCCCATCAAACAAAATGTGGGCGCTAGAGAGCTCATTTCTTATCTAGGCCTAACCGCCATATGGATTTTTACTAAACTTGGTAGGTATGTGGAACAGGACACGACCGATCGCTGTGGCTCCCCCTGTGGCCGAATGTTTTGGGGTTTTTTTCTAATTGTTGGTATGACTAAGTCATGGTATGGTATGCTGTACTCAGTGGGTATGGACTAGTTATGTATTACTCTTACAAGCAGAGGTTTGTCTGCTTGATGAGCACAGTCAAAGATGACCATGTATGTTTGAGCTGCGGGCAGACTCATTTGCATATTCATAGATCTGTGCTTAGAGTTACATCCAAGCCATTTTAAGGCATGGAGGGATATTTTTTTTATGGAAAAATCTTGTGAAGATGTAATTGTGATGAAAGGAGATGTAGGTTTTAGGTATTTAATCAATGCCAGGAAAGGAACTTTAAAATGGAAATGTTAGGGGCAAATTAAATTCACTCCAGTTGAATCACTGTGATGGGTCATTGTCAACTTTGTCCAGTGTGTGAATTCATGCTGTCGATCAATACCACACTGTCCTGGCAGTGTGGGCCCTTGAGGGGACAGAGAGCCAAAATAGGGGTAGCTTATTAGCAGTATTGTACCATTCACTATTATTTAACTTCCTCTGTTGGACTATAAGGCCTAGTCCACACATACACTGCTATTTTTGAAAATGGGGTTTGTCTTTCTTGGTTTACAAAAAAATCTTATCCACACAAGCTCTGTTTAAAAAAAATCTCCATCCACAACTGAAGCAATAGCATGCCAAAGCCATGTCCATCTAGGTCTCGTCCAAAACTAGGAACTTTTGCTTTGCCGTGTCGTGGGAGTGTTGGATTCGACGGAACTGTGTGTTTATGTTGTTTTTAAGAATTTGGGGTCTTATGATTTATGATGGATCTCACCTCTCACCCTTTCATAACCCTATGTTCTGTTTGTGTATCAAGATCAATTCAGTTCAATTCAGCTTTATTTAAAGTGTAAAATCACCATAAACATGGTCTCGAAACACTTTACAGTTTACATAGACAATAATACATAAGAAAAATACAAATTACAAATAAAAAATACAATTTACAAATAAGCACAATTATTTACAAAAACAATTAAAATAAAAACAATTATATAGGTTTGGGGATCTCTGATTAATGAGGGTGCTAGCCTGATTCCTGTCAGAGCCCCATTTACTATGAGATGTAATTGTAATTTGATATCGTTATAAGGTGCTCTGTGATTTTAAATGCCTTTTCTGTTTTCACTGTGTTCCACCCTTGTTTAATATTGTGGTACTGTATGACTAGACAAACATGGCTTCCATTTGTATGCCTCTCAGTTTGCCAGCCAGTATTAAAAAAAAAATACAACTCCCAGAAGGTGGAGCTCCAGCCACCAGGGTTGCACACAGGTGTGTTGCATACAGCCAGTGATTAGACTGAGATTGGTTACTTTTACCAGCCTGTCCATTGCTGCCGTATGTATGCTCTGATGAAGGTAGAAGCAGTATAGTGAGCCGCTGCATAGATGTAAGTGTGCGGAAATATTTTTCTACCAATCTGTACAAACATATTAAAAGTCCTGTTCACAAGGTTAGAACCAGCACTAATTTGGCTAATTTGCACAAAAGGCTTCCTCTTTTGTGACGCCTCACAAAGGAGATAATGTTTTCTGTTTTCTGTCATCACTGAAAACATTTCTGAACATCTTCACTCTGGAAGGGGTTATACAAAATGTGAACGAAAGGCCGTAACACATAATAAAAGACCACGTTTTAAAAGTTACCCGTGTACATGTGGACTAGGCCTAAAATGCTTCACAAAAGACAGTTTGGAGCTAAGCTAACAAGCTAACATGTTTGCTGACTGCCTATAAGTAAGCTTGTTAACTTTATTTTTCCTCTTCAGTAACTTTTTATCAAGCAGAATGGTGTCTAATGGTGCACAAAATGACAGGGCTGGCTGTTTAGAGGTTACCTCAGCAGCGACATAAGTTTACCAACTTGAGTAGTCATTACATCACTGAGCTTCTAGAGCCAAATATTTTGCAGACGCCCAGAAAACCTTTCACTTTACCACCTTCAGATATCAGCCAAACGCTGATTATTACAAGTTGAGCAAATAAAAGCTAAATTCGGAACTCTAGAGGTTTCCTTCTTATTTACCACATACTTACATGTGTCTCCTTTTTCTTCCTTCTCTTTCAGGGTGGAGAAATAGGAATTAACATTCAGTGGAAGTGTAACCTGGACCTGCACATTGAAAATTGTGTACCCAAGTACTCATTCACACGACTGGACGAACCGTTTGCCAAGAACGCCGTGTCCAAAGGCTACAACTTCAGGTAGCGAGGCTGATATTTCCTCTCAATGATCTTTTTATTTGATTTCAGTCTTCACTCACTTTTCTTTCCTTCTCTTTGAATGCAGATTTGCCAAATATTTCAAGACAGAGAACGGGACTGAGTTTCGGACACTTCACAAAGCATATGCAATCCGCTTTGACGTCATGGTCACTGGCAATGTGAGTTGTATGAAACTGTGGTAACTTGGGAATATGTGTGTGGATGTTTGTGTAAATATTTAAAAAAATATTTTTGAACCTAATGTTTTGGAGATTGCACTTAACATTTATTGTAATGATGTTTTCCATTGAAATCGCAATAAGTAAGTCCTTTGATGTTTTATAATGCTATAAATTGTTTCAAACATAAAGGATTACTCACCACGATTGTCAGTTTGGCAGCAACATGGTTGCCACTAAAATCCTGGATAGTGCTGATGGTGCTGCTGAGAGAATTAGCCACATCCCTGAAGGAATACGTGTTTACTTTCTCGCAGATAGTTAGATGAAAGCATCAATACCATTCTTGTGTCTGTATGCGAAATATGAAGCCGCAGCCAGTAGCAGGTTAGCTTAGCTTAACACAAAGACTGGAGACAGGTTGAATCAGTGAGCTTGTGTTTTTGGTATTTGGCTTTTGTTAGGAATAAAAAAATCTAAATGTAATGCTAAGCTAAACAGTTGCTGGCAGTTATAGGGCTGTAGTAAACCAAATAAACTCTAGGCTGACTGAAATTCTAATTCCTCTTCAACCAATTGATTTGCTGGTGGGGAAACAAAGCTGACGTTATCTCCTGGTTAACTAAGTCGGCACTGAGTGTGCTCTACCTGGTTGCTGTGTGTGTCCACCAAAGCATTTTTTCCCAGACATTAACACTTGCATAGGACAAGAAACCTAAACTCTGTGTTCAGGCAAGTGAAATGTCACATGCAGTTGTCTGATCGGGCAACTGAAATATTAATGTGATCTCTGACTTTCATGTAATGTTATCTGAATATTAACTGCATACTACATAATAACTGCATAATACATACTGTGTGTGCCTGTCTCAACACTAAGTGTTGAACAGGACTGATGAGAAAAATCACACATACCGAACACACAAAATAGAAGTTAACACTGGAGTCAACAATGTCGCATTCACCATAGTGTTACTAGCATTAAATATCTCTGGAACACTGGAACGCTTTTTACCCAGGTGCAATTGAATCCCTTTCAGAGGCTGTGAAACAAGCCTTGTACCTTGGTGTCTTTTTGGAGACTTTGCAATAAATCCATAACATCTTCTGTGATTATTTATCCCTCTTCCAATAGAAAAATAAGACTTGAAAAATGTTCAACCTTGGGTAAAACACTGCGCTTGGCACTGTCACTTTTTACCCAGCCTTCCCCTCACAGTGGAGCAGAGGCTGGACAAATACCACAAAGACCAACTGGCACACAAGTACAAGGGCTGAACAGCAGCTTGCACTTTCAGCTGTGAAAAAACGCTTTGGTGAACACACAGCCTTGTGATATTAACACCAGGGATTGTCCATCTAATGAAAATTTGGTCCGACAAGAGCATTTCAGCCAACCGACCAGGTGTCAGTCCTTCTGGCAATAGCTTCATTTTTAACATAAGTGTGAAAGTGGTAACTTCATCAGCTGTAAGAATTTATGCGCTATAACAAACAAGTTGTGCAGAATACTGTTTTAAAAAGTTGAATATAATTATTACTTAATTTACTTAATGTAAATTTTGGGACTGTTTGTACATCATGTTACTCAGACTGACTCCACCTTTTCCAGGCAGGAAAGTTTGACACAATCCCAACACTGATCAACTTGGTAGCTGCCTTCACCTCTGTTGGGCTGGTAAGAATTTCTAATCAGACTAAAGATGATAAAAAAATATTTTTCTTATTGCTGTCAGCTTTGATTTCACCTTTTTTTTAAATCTGTGTCTGCAGGGTACGGTCCTCTGTGACGTTATCTTACTGAACTTCTTGAAAGGAGCCGACCAGTACAAAGCCAAGAAGTTTGAAGAGGTGATGCAGTTTTTTTTTTATACAGCAGCTGCATGCATTTTGTCTGGCAATACATAAAGAGTCTACGTTAGCTTTTAGAGCTTCATCACAGACTGTCTTCTCTATTTTGTCCATGCAGGTGTCGGAGGCTCAGATTGAAGCCTCTCTTGCTCAGAGCCCAGGCAGCCAGCTGTCACTCAAACCTGGCATCAAGAGCTCTTACGACTCTGGAGCCATTTCCCTCGAAGCGTGTGACCAACCTGACCTGTCAACAACAATTTGAACAAACGGTCACCCTCCATTATCTCTCTCTTTCTCTTACAGCCTTAATTGAAGTGAAGACAATGTCTGCACACTGTCCTGTTACTTGCAATACACTCAAACTGATGAAGGACTGAGGATCAAAATGCTGTTTGCTTAATAAAGTTTATTGCAACTAAAAGGACAGCGTGCAGGAATCGTCTTTTCTTCACCTATGGACAATTTCCTCCTACGCACCTGTATACAAGTTTTTTAAGGTGTGCATGAGCCTTCTCATTTTAGTCTTAATGCCCTATTACAAGAGATTCACTACACATTTATTGTCAGGACCTTGCAGTTTGACTATGGCAAGTTTTTGGAAATGGAAAGTCACTGCCATCTTCACATTTTGCAACAGAAGGTTGGAGTCAGAAGAAAAGAATTATTGTCTTCAGCTCATAATAGTAACTGGATCCTTCTAGCCAACTCTTCACCATTTAGATTAGTTAAAACTAAAGCCTTTAAACTCATAGGGAAACATACAGTAGTAAAGAATGTTGTTTTATTGTGCGCAGTTTTAATTTACAAGGCATTTTACGGCTACAATAAACTGCAGCCTCCTGTTTTTCAGCCAAAAATATTAAAGCTGAATGATTTTCCTTCTCATTTCCTGTTAGCTTTGCTCGAACAAGCCGAGATTTTAAAAAACATGTTCAAAAAACAGTGCTGAAAATAAACTATTTGCACAATTTGGAGAATTTCTCTTTCTTGTCATGTCCACACACTCACCAACTGGCCTTTCTCTTTGTCCTGCGCAAATAAAAGCACTAAAGAGTCTCCTAATGGTGTAAAGACATAGTCAATGGTTACATGTGTGTGTGCGTTACTAGAGGGGGCTGCAGTGGGATAAATGCGTGTGTGGTTTGAGGTTTACAAATGGACCATTATTAGTCCACTTCTGGGCGATGACGCACAGTGGATGTTACTGTACAGACTAATGGACTGGTGTAATTCATCCTTTTCCAGTCTGAAATGACATTACAATTCTCTTTTTTCTCTCTGCTTATTTCTCATGTTTACTCCCACAGTTTCATGTCAGACATTCACATAATTATCTCAATGTCTTGCTCTCTCTGTCACACACATGGTGCACATTTTAGTGCCTCCCCCTCCTCTCCCTTGTTTCACTATAAACTGTGACCGGGGCACTAATAGATCAGCTAAAGAGCCTCTTAATGGCTCTGACAGCGATTTACGAGAGAAGATAGCTGTGAAGGGAGGCCGCAGAGGAATTGACAGCAGTTAGCCACCAAGTTTGATGTACTAATTTAATCATATAAATCTGTATAATGCATGTAATGGAAATGACAGAATATGATACACAGAGCCGTGAAGTAGTCTATCTCTCTGAATGATGCCTCTGGTCACTCTGAGGCAGGTCTGTAGCTCGTCTGCGGACAGCATGAACAAACAGTTTTCTGTCTGCTGGAGCAGCGCTTGAAGGCCAAGCAAGGCTGAGTATGTGTGTACACGCACACAGTTCTGCTATTGTAGAACATAACAGAATCTATAAATGTAACCGGGATAATGAGGTGGGGGGACTTGAGTCACATGACTTTACTTGACGGCATGTTCGCCTGCTGCAGCAGGTGCTCCGTCCCCACCGAGACCTGTTTCTGTCCTCACAGTGTGCCGGTGTCACACACACACACACACACACACACATTCTCATTGACTTATTAATGCTGCTGCTTATTTATATCATTGTGGCATATTGATTATGAATACAGTCCATCTGATGCTCATCTTGTTTATTTTTTTTTGCCGTTTCATCACTACTATAAATGCAGCTGTAGCCAGTATCTCATTATCACTGTCCTCATTCATATTTTAAAAAGCTACAAATTATATTCAGCCACAAAATAAGTCTGAAAAGCTGGAAATCAGAGTACAGAGAGTTGTTGCATAGAGATGATACTCCGTCTCATCTAGTTGCATTGGTGTGAACCGGCAGGTTTTTAGAATGTTGCATAACGGTGCGTTGCAAGTAGCTGCCTGTCATGAATCTTTGGTCTGAACTGGGTTTTGGAGCAAGAGTCTGTGCAGTAGCGACCTCCACGATGTCAAGTTCTTGCCCATCGCTATTAATTGTGAGCACAGCGTTTGGCACAGATAGCTGTCAATCATGACATCAAACACACTGTTTACAGCATCAAATAACTAATTGAAACCAAACTTGTGAGAAAAAGGAACAACTGAACACACAGCAGTGTGATAAGAACTACCAAAAATGACATAAACCCTCTTCGGGAAAACTCTATCTGAGGGGTACCTTCGTGTTTTAGTTTGAGAACAGTCGTATGCAAGGACTGCAGCTCAAAAATCAGTGATCTGACCACCACAACACCCAACTTAATTTGTCACCAAAGACCCATAACGAAAGGTTTGTGAATGTGTCTTTTTAGCTAACATCTGGGCCTTAGAGCCCATTTAGCTTATTTAATCATCAGAATTTTTATGACTTGACTTGTGACATGCTTGACTTGCTCAACCTGCTTAGCACTAAGACTGGGAACACAGGACAAACCCTGGCATGACTCTGCCCAAATGTAACATCAACCGTTCACTACTTAAATTATTATATCTCAGTTGTTTAATGCATACAAAAATCAAAGTGTTAAAACAACACAGTGAAGTTTTACAGGGGTTTATGTATCAGACTAGCAGCCAGCAAAGACTCTAGATTAAACATACACTTTCATACAGACATCAAAAAGGCTTTAAAATAAGGTTTTAACATTTCAACAGCTGAACAGAGAGCAGCAGACGATCGGAAACCACTGACTGTCTGAAACCACTGCTTCAGCTCCGACTCTCTTTCCTCTTCTGGGGTTAATTTCCCAGGATGGCCGGACAGGGAGCCATTACCCAGAGACAGTCTGCTGCTGGCCAGAGTGAGACTGAAGCAGCAGGAGGAGGAGAAGGGCAACACAACATCTCTGATAAAAGCCGCATAAAGCTGGTGAAAGAATATTTACTCCAGCAACCAAGCTGTCTCATTATTTACGGAGCTGATGCAACACTGGCAGTGTATAATCCAGTCTAGACAGAGAAAGTCTGTGTGTAGTTGCAAAGTCTTGAAATACTCTCAACAGCTGATCAGTTACCATTTTGAATAGTGGTGTTGTGGAGAGGAGCGAGGATCAATAAGACACAGGTGTGCTTTAAGTAACCAGAAAGAACTTGTTTTAAGAGAGATGCCCGTTCCTGCAGTTTTACTGTCTCTATCTGAGCTTCCTCCCCGTGTTCTTCCTCTTCAGAGCCCGTATCCACGCAGGGAGAGCGGCTCGGCGTGCTGGTGCTGCCACCTCCTCCATCGCTACCTGCCCCTTCTCCTCACTGTCCTGCTCTATCACAGAGTCCTCATCTGCTCCTGAATCCTCCTCCGAGTCTGTACCATCCATCTCCAGCACAGGAGGCTCTATGGTCACCACCTCCTCTGAAAAACGAACCCGCCTGTTCTCCTCGACTCGCCTCTGATCCAGAGTGGGATGAAGGGAACACAAGAGAAGGGAGGATGAACAGAAAGTGGCAAAAAGGAGTAGTTAATAAAATGTCATATTTACTTTAATCATTGATCACAATAATCTCTCAATATTTTGGGAAAACTATTATTTCTGAACAATTTACTAACAGTGTTAGTGTTGAGTGTAGTTTGGTACTAATTGTAAAAAAATGTCGCTGGTTCTTTTTCAATCAATCAATTACATTTTGCTCCAAGTTTAACTTTGAGAGTCTTTCCAATTTTAGTGAGCTGGACGTAACTTAATAATTTGTCTACAGGCAAATGTAAATTCAACATATTTGAAGCTTCTAAAGAATAATAATGAATTACATGTGTTAAAATTAAGAATTTCTCTTATGTACATCTCTATTTTTTCCCTTATAATTAGGTTCAGATTACATCATTCTTTTCCAGACACTTATTGAAAATGACTACAAAATTATTCAGGAAATACTAAACTGCAAAATAAGGTGTTGCCAATGCTTAAACAAAAAACAATGCAGACAAAGATATCAAAAATGTCTACAAATTAATATTTTTTTCCCCTTGTAGCACAAGTATGAAAATGCATTTTGTTAAAATAATCTAAATTTCAAACGAAACTTTTAAGATCTACAGTTTATGACCTCTTCAACCTCGTCTTTTTATTAAAATAAAAAAGTTCTAAGAGGCAGTGAGAGAGTGTATACAGGTCACAGTGTTAATACAAATACCTCTAGACCCTAAGCTTTTTATATTGTTTTTATTTCCACCTATTTATAACATTAGATGGAGAAAACTTTTTTTAATGGGTCTGTTATTGGTCAAAGGAGTTGTTGCTTTATCGTTGAAAAAGATTGATAAATTGAGTATGGGTTAATAGATTTCTTAATTATCTGTCTCTACCCTAAGGAAGAAAAGAAAACATTCAATCAGGGGTAATCAATCACTCCTTCACAAAATCTGGGGTCCCCTCATACGTTATCTAAAGATGTCAGACAACGACAGACAGCCCATACATATAGAGCTAGAACAGTGACAGTAATTTTTGCGGTTGAAAATAAAATTTAGCATTGAAAAAGGAAACATTGGTGCGAAAAAAAAAATCCACTAAAAAAATAAACACAGACATTAAAATCATTTCTATTTTATTTTGATTTTTTTTGTACTCTGATGTGTTTTTTTAAATGACAATCTTATTTTTTTCATTCTTTTTTCAGCGTCAGACTGCAAAAGAATATCAAAATTAAATAACATAAATTTTAATATCCATGTTATTTATTTCAGCAGGCCCTTTTCAGTGCCAATAGTTTCTTTTTCAATGCAAAATTTTGTTTTTGATGCCAAAACTGTCACAGTTGTAGCCACATACATACAAAGAAAACAATGGGTATACCATAAATAAACCTCTGTAATGTCCAAACATGTGTGCATTAGCATAAGATGTACCTAAACTGCAGTGTGTCTCCCTAAAAGGATTCTTAAATTATATATTTTTATTTATTTTATGTGCATATTTTATGTGTGTGTATGTATGTCTTTGTTGAATTCCATAAAGACATTGCTGGAATTTAAAAAAACAAAAAAGGAATCAGCGTGTAATATGTGATGTTACGTTTTATACCACAAAGAGGCAGTGTGACACATACCCTTTTTGTTGCTGTTTCCATTGAGCACTGTGAATCATGGGAAATGGAGTGTTTGAGGACGCCTCGGGGTGCAGGAGCAAAAGGAGCGGATGGAGAGAGAGGAGGAGGAGGAGGAGAGTGTAGGGTGTGTAGAGGCATGAGGTCATCATGTTGTGACTCTCCCGTCTCGTCCATCACGTGGTTGCTTGTTAGGCTCAGTGAAGATGTGGAAGCCTCTGTGAGACGAGAGCAGAGTTTTTAACTTATAAAGATCATAATGTCATTGTCGACTGACACCATCTAACATCTGTCAACTTCTAGGTGCCGGAAACATGAGACTGTGCAAAGTTGCTCTGACCTCTGTCTGCCCCTTTTCCATCATGTCCACCATCTATGTTGTCAGCTGACTGATGCTGTCTCTTCCTGCTGAGGCTGACTCTCTTCTTCAGTGCTGAGTTCAGAATATCTTCAGGCTGCAAATCAGAACAGTTCACAGGGTGACCAACTGTTAGTGATGGTAAATTTCATTAGAGTTTAGGAAAAGTGCTCATGGGTGTTGGATGTAGAGGAACTTCTTTTAAATTGAATGATTTCTGTTAAAATAGTAGATGATGTATTATTATTGATGTCTAACCTGTACAGATGAAGGAGGTCTACGATTACGTCCATGCTCCATGGGTTCTGTGCGAACTGCCTGAACATCCTGAGCCGCAGCTTGTTTTCCCTCTGACAAGTCCATGCTGACAGGTTGGAAAGCATCAGGTGATATTTGTGCCATGCTGAAATCTGAACCTGGTGATGTCCCCTCAGTTCCTCTGAAGCTCCACTGGTTGGTCACACCACCGTGTTGGTTCAGAATTGAAGATGACTGACCACTATCATAAGGATTTGTTGGAATGTTGAGTTCTGATGGTCTCTGATTGGCTGTGGCGCCTGATAGGTTGGGGTTTAGGAACTTGCCCCACTCTTGACCTGTGACTATCTCGTCCAGCAAGCTAAAGGAGCCCAGGCCAAACTCAAAGTCACCCATCGACCTGGAACAAGAGAAGAGAATCAAGTCAGGTAGATTTTAGGATATTTGATTTTAGTCAATCCACACATACGACGTAATGCTGCTGTATAGTGTTGTCACGATGCAGGAATTTCTGACTTTGATACAATACCTTCAAAAATATAATTATTTGATATCATTTTTGATACCATGGGGACACATTTACAGTGTGGGCATACAAGTTTAAATTTTTATTAAAATATTAATATGACCCTGTAAAAGGCCATCACGAAGAGATGGTTTAAGGCAGAACCACCAACACAATGTGAATGACTAAACGACAAGATGAGAGACTCAGTGACTGACGATGTTACAGGGATGAATAGCTTTTGAGAATCAGGGCAATCCTGACCTTTTTATATACTTATTTCTGTTTGTTTGTATTCTGTTTTGTATTCCCTTTTTTCCTCTACCTTTTTATAACACTTTGTAAAAACAATAAAAATAAATATTAATATGACAAGGCTGTAACATGACAACAACACCTTTTTCTTAACAATAAGAGAGGGAGAGAAAGCACAGCTGGTGTCAGTGTATCAATATTCTGCAAAATAAGTGTTGAAACCATTTTTAATATCAAGAATAAATATGTATTGATGAATCAATAATTTAGTACTGTAAGCTCTCATGAAAGCACCAAAAGTGTATAAATCAGTCATGCTTCAATTTTATGCGTAACACTTTGTTTTATATATTTATATTGTATTCTGAACAGTAAAACTGGTCCAAACCAATCCGCCGCAAAAAATAGTCCCTAACAAATGCCCTGTTTACTCATGTTAGAGTAACATTTGCCAAAAAACGAGAGTTCCCAAGTTTTATGAAATTACTGAGCCTTTTAAATTTTTTTAAAAAAAATTAAACTTTGTATTTGTTACTTGTTTTAACAAGTATGTGCTGTGAAGCCAAAGTCTGATACAGCTAATTCTTCTGTGCCATAAAGCTCCAATGTTGTTAAAACCCCCCGATTAAAAACACACAATTTAGTATCACTGTCACACTGAGTGACGTGTTCTTATGTTAAGATGAACATGGGCACTGTGGTTTGTTTTGACTCAGTCCCACATACACTGCCCTGCTGCTGTGAATACTCACTAGGGCACCACATGTGTATTAATCCACTGCTGAAAACAGTCCCCAAAAATACACTATATACTCATCTTTGAGTCAGGTTTGCAAAAAACTCCAGTGCCCAGCTGTTTGAGGACATTACTGAGACTTTTTAAAAAAACAAAACTACCGTATACATTTGTGACAAAGATTTATGTCTTCAGTTTAGGGATGTATATAAAGAGACCTGGATACAGTGTTGGAAGTGGGGCCCCGTTCATTCCTTTCAAAGTTGCTCAGTAGGAATAAAAAACCTGGATCTTCAGCATTGTGGAGTCCACAGAGCAAGCACGCTACAGACTTATATCAACCAAGCCGGCTAACTTCCGGTTTAGCCCTTTGCTAACTTGAATAGGGATACAGTTATTCAATCATGTGGCTCCTCTAGACCTTCGAAATATTATTAGACCAAATTGATCAAATTCTGATAGTGACACGAGTCATTTCATAGGGGTTGTGACACTCAAAAAAATGCATCTTCTGATTTACAGACATCGCTTTCACAATGTAAGCCATTGGGAAAATTTCTTTTTGGGCCAACTCGCATAGTTTGGTCGCTATATCAAATTGGCTTCAAAGCCTGCCGCTGTTCATCGGGCTTGCTTCCTGGCTGGCCACCAACATCTTTCGATGTTGATATTTGGCTGAATTTAGGTTGTCAGGACATTGTCTAATGCCACAGTCACTTGATGTAGAATCCTGACCACAGATGATGTTGACATTTTGTTGGTTTTAAGTTTTTTTGTAAAGTAACCGAAATCCAGCGTCTTCCTAATTCCAACATCATCCTGACATAGAATACAGACATTTACTTGTAAGGTATGGAGAACTAAATCCAACGTCTGCCAAACATCACAATGTAAACACCAACACAACATAAAATTCTAATGTTGTTAGACATTTAAAATATCGTCATTGCATTCCAACGTTTATCTGACGTCATTTTGACGTCTGATGCGAGCAGGGCAGTTGGGTTTGGTGTTGAGAGCCACAGACAGGGTAGGAAAGACAAAAGGTATTAAAAGACCGACTAAGGCAGAGAAATACAGAATAACTCCAGGCTTAACCTTCATTATATAAGAGTGATTGAAGGTCTCTGTCTATGTAAGCATGTATCTGTTTGACGATGTGTCGTCCTAAGGCATCTATGTTATGCTGTGCAGTAAAAATCTCATGAGACTTAGCGCACAATGAGAGTGTGACTGTAGATGACTGATG
The DNA here is from genome assembly GCF_006386435.1 of Epinephelus moara. Taxonomy (NCBI): domain Eukaryota; kingdom Metazoa; phylum Chordata; class Actinopteri; order Perciformes; family Serranidae; genus Epinephelus; species Epinephelus moara. Next base: position 23,524,911 of record NC_065509.1, read on the forward strand.
ACAGATGCCGTCAGTGACAGGGGTGTGTTTGGCACATCAGACCACAAATATTAGGCCAAACTAATATCGCAGCTATGGTTGGAAACGTCTCAGAAATACCTTGCATATCTCAAGCATGTCGTTGTAGGGCTGAGAGACGAATCGACACAACCAGACTGTGAGAACTTTTATAAGAGCCTGTGTCATGTTGACTTCAGTACTGGTGGTTTGATTGTTTGTTTGTTTTTTCTAAATCTTAGGACAATTTGTTGGTAGATTACCTCATAAATCCCTGGTTAGTGCTGTCGTCTGTGTGAGGGGTGTTACTGGGACTACTGATGTCTTGTGATGGGAGGGTCCTTTCTTCTTCCTTATTTGATGTGTTGATGAAAGTTTCCATTGTTGATTGCTGGTTTTGAGGTGAAATCTGTGAAGTAAACAAGTTGCAGTTTCACCTCAACATGTTTATTTTTAAAGTTTTACAATAGAAAATAATCAAAATGCACTACTCACTTCAGTTCCTTCACTCCTCTGGTCCACTCGCCCTTCTTCTTTCCCCTTCTTGCCAAAACTCCCCTGCCTGTCCCTCCATCTCTCCTTGATCATCTGGGTCCATCTCCTCGTTTTATTCTCAGATGGTCGCTGTTTCCTTCTGGCGCTTCCATTCGCCGGGACAATCTGCATGTCTTTACTTTGTGCCAAAGCTCCAAATCCTCCATTTCCCATGTGCGACACTTCGTTCTCTTGACTTCCCGTGTCTGTGGGCTTCAGAGCCCACGTGTAGACTTTGGGTGTAAAACCCTGGAACTGGTCCTGATTCTGTCCCATGTTCGTGACAGCATCTTTGTCACTGGGGATGTTCCTTGTCATTGAAGAGCTGCTGCCAAAACTCCCCCTCTCCCCATTAGTCCTGTCAAAGGAAGTGATATCAGCATCCTTAAGTGATTTCGCAGGAAACAGCTGCCCTGTTCCTGTTGGGGTGATCCCAGGCTGCGTGACCTGTCCCAACACCCTGTCCTCACCCGTGCCACCATCAGTGTTGTCTTTTTGGGAGGGAAAGGAAACGACAACCCCGTCCACTACAGAGCCACGACCTGGTTGCTGGATTTCCCCACCTTTTAGGCCTAACTTACTGTCCGCAGCGGAGAACCCAAACTCTTTAGAGGGGATACCATTAGCTCCAAACTCAAAGCCATTCACAGGAGAGCTGGAGGCTCCTTTCTCTCCACCTTGCCTCCACGTGGAAGCAGCTGTGCTGGGTACAGGTGTGTGCAGGTATGGCTGGCCCTCTCTTCCTGGCTGGAGCTTCAGTCTCTGCAGCATGGACTGCAGCAAGGCCTGAGTGTCTTTTGGATCACGTGACTGAGACATCTAGGAACAGAAGTGCTGCGTATCAAGTCCAGAGGTCACAGAAAAGCATGTCAACAATGACTGCATGTAAACACAACAATATAGTCCATTAATCAGGGATGGATTCCACACTGTCTTGTGTCATGTGTTGCTTTAAAAACAAAACTGGAGACCATGACAGAAGACAATAGCTGTGTGTAAATCACGTCACCCTCTAAGCCTCCCGTGATGGTTGTGTCCCTCTGTTTTCATATTCCAGTCTTTTCCATTACTGTCTTAACTGTTTCTTAAGGAAAATATAAAGACAGATCCATCTCTTACAGTTTGAATTCCTCAGTTAGGATAGGAGTTCTTCTTTCTCTCTGTGCAGGCTGCTTCTTGTCATGGATGTTTCGCTGTCATACTCCTCCATAATCCACAAAGCAGCACTCTCTCTTTCTGTGTAGTTTTGGCACAGAGCTGAGCCAGACACTCAACTATTCCTGACTGTCGTCCTCTCGCGTCTATTCAAAGTCTCTGTCTTTCGTGGTTTCAGCACACAAATGTTGTTTTAGTCACACCTCTTCAGCAACGGCCATTTACATCAGCGGTGATGGGAGGAGAGCAGTGCACGGCAGCGTTCCTCAGATAGTACAAACTGAAGCAGACCAACGAGAAAGACCAGTGAGGTGAGATAATTGTGCATTGACAGTGACGCTCCCTCCCTCTTTCTCTCTGTCTCTGCCCATCTTTCTGTTTGCCCTTCCTTCCTTTCCCTTTCTGCCCCTGGCTCCCTTGCTCACACATGTGCACACACCCTCTTTCTTCCCACCGTGACCCCTGAGTTGTAATTACAGGGCATTTTTAGTCAGCAGCTGCTATTCATGTGTCTTCAGAATGAAAGAAATAAAAAAATGGCAGCATGAACTTTGGAATAACCCCTTTTACAGGAACTCAATGAACTCTGTGCCTTTTTTTGTGAAGTAAAAATGAAAAAGCAGGTCTTTACTGTTGTTGTGGGAATAAAAAACAAATAATAAAAAGTAGAAAAGAATAGTAAAAAAAGGGTTTTAATCAGTAAAGCTCCAATGAACTACCATACTGACAAAGAACAGATTTAAAAAATAAGATAAAATAAGATAAGATAAAATAAAATAAAATATATAGAATAAAATAAAACAAAATAATAATGCAGCTATAAACACACGAAAATAAAAGATACAAATAAATCCCAAAAGATATATACAAAATAAAATATTAAGTCTTTGAGCTTGGGTTTGTTTTCTGGTCAAAGGCGGATAATTTGTCAAATTTATAGCTGTATATAAAGCAGTTGTGGAAGAGGTACTCAAATTCTTTACTTAAGTGAAAGTAACAATGCCATAATGCAAAACAAAAAAGAAAAATCTACATTACAAGTAATAACACAAGTTGAATTATTGTGAAATTATTATCATCAAAAACTTAAAAAAGTGTGCATGCAGAATGGCCCCTTCCAGATTGGTATATTATTATTAGAATATTATATTACTGGATTGTCATTACTGATGAATTCATGTGAAAGCAACAGGCTGTATTAATGCTGCTGGTTGAGGTGGAGCTAGTTCAATGTGGAAAAATGCATCAAATTATTTTTTAACATAATCAAGTGTATTTAATTATTTTCCTATACTTACATAAAGCATTTCAATATAATCATTTAATTATAATTATTAATAATAATAGTCATAACATGTATTGCGTAATAAATATTTCATACACTGTCTTGTGTGTACAACGAGGCCGACTGTAAATATTTCACCACGTTTGTGACAGACATGCAGCTGCAAGAATATCTATCAGAAGCCCAATGCGCATGCGTTTGGTCAAACCACGCCTCTTTCAGTTTCGGCCTCTCTGATTAGTCAACTGTGAGGAAGCGGGTAATGGCGGCGTAAACAACGCAAATATGTCTCAAAGTCGAGTCGCTGTAGAAAATAAACCGTTGACATACAGCTGCTACTGAACGGAATATGTTTTCGGCACTAGAGGGATTTCTGCTCTCCGTACAAACTGTTCAAACCCCACTGGTTCACTTCTCGGTGGTGTTTAGCCGCTAGCTTTAGCTAACTTTTAGGAGAGTTCGCTAACTTAACGGAAAAGTCGTATGTAGATTGTAGAGATGGACTGCGTCGTGACGGGAGGAAACGTGAAAGGTAGCTAACATTTCCTGCTGTTTCACGCCTAATTGTTTAACCAAAACATTAGTATACGACAGTAACAAGCACCTAATAGTAATGATGTTGTGTATGTGTATGTGTGTGTGTGTGTACCGTCCAGTGCTGGCCAAAGCCATCCACTCTCTGTCCAGGATCGGTGATGAGCTGTATGTGGAGCCTCAGCAGGATGGGGTGAGCTGCTCTCATACCGTCAAAAAAAACAACACTTCCTCCTGCCATACATATAGCTTTGTTGCTTCCTGTTGGTGCACACTTTGCGTCAATGAATGGTACTGATTTGGGTGTTTTTTTTCTCTCTTGTAGCTGGCCCTGCGGTCTGTAAACTCTTCTCGGTCGGCATATGCCTGCTTCCTGTTCGCACCACTCTTCTTCAGCAGGTGCAGACTGAATGCGTGTGTTAAATATACTGAGTGTGTGAGAGAGTCAGTGAACATCACATTTTTGGTGTGTCATTTGGAGGAGCTTTATGCCAGCTTCCCCTCCCATTTCTTGTGCAGGTACACCATTCCCAGTGGGCACGCCTTCCGCTGCAAGATGGCAATAAAGGTGTGGTGAGAGAAAGAGATTAACTATGGTTCATCTAATTCTTTATACAGTCAAATACCTTTACAAGGACTGTAATCATCTATATCAGTGGTTCCCAACTTTCTTTTGTGTACGATACACACCCAAAGCCCTGTCAAGTACTCCTTCATCAACCACCTGTCCTTTGATATTAACATTTTTTCCTACAAGACATAGTGATCCAAGAGCTGTCCATGTTTAGTGTTGGTCTAGGTTTGGTCAAGCCTGTATTCCTTACCACTTTGTGAGGCAGAAGTTGGATGTTTCAATCATTTATCTATTTCTTACTGCTATCTATTTCGACTTCTCTGCTCGTGTACTCACTAGTTTTCTCTTGATCACACTATATAATGTTAAGGTGTGAGGCATGTCCTGTTTGGCTGGTAGTTATTGTCATATTAAATGTTCTGAAAATCAATATCACACCAATTTGTAATCCTATTTGTGTGTTTTTCTTCTGAAATACACACACACACACACACACACACACACACACATGTATTTTACATCACAATTTAATTAGTCATCTCTAATTTATGCCCTTGCAACTGCAGTACCGGCACCGCCCATGGTTGGGAATCACTGATGCCATTTACATGAGTCAGAGCCAAGCTGGCTTTAGGAATTAATCTGAGTGTCCTTTCAGTGCTCAACTTCAAACGCTGTCTTTCCTGTCTTGTTGATACTGTGGCGTGGCCTAATGTAAATTTTGCAAAACATCTGTACTTCCTCATTTTAACAGTTGCACGTGGCAGTTATTCAGAGCATGTGCCACCAAGAAATTGCAGTATCACAGAAAGCAAAAGCAAAGTTATAGAGTGCCGCAGGGATGACTTTTTTTGTTGTTGTTGTTGTTGTTGTTGTTTTTGTTGTAGGCCGACTCAGAAGTTGGCATCATCCTGGTTCCCAGTGGGATTTTTCCACTAGATTTTGTGTGGTTGCAGAAAATAAGCTCTGTGGCAAACAAACGTTTGTGATACTGACACGTTTTTTTGTTCAGCAAGATAACTTTCACAAATGGACACCACTTTTGTAATTTTTGAAGTGGCCATGCGATTACCAAACTGCTGACTTTGTGACAAGGGAATCGGGAGCGCTAAAATTCCTACTTACTCTGGGTTTTTAGACTTATTCCCTCACCCCTCCATAGTTTTAGAGAGTAATTTAAGGTGCATACATGTCTAAGATGTCCTAATATGTGACTGAAATGTTACTGTCATGGCAGCTTCAGTGTAGAGTATCAGCTAAATTGGGTTAATACCAGAATATTTCAGTGCATGTTGTCATGTTGTCCCTTGTGTTTTTTTCCCCTCGTTATGTTCCTCTATGTGTGAGTCAGAGTGTGCAGGCTGTGTTCAGGTCTATAGCGACTCTGGAGAAGACTGTGGAAAAGTGTCACATCGAGCTGGACGAGCAGAAGAACCGACTCACCTTCACCCTGCACTGCAAACATGGTATCGGTGCTTCACTTCCTGCTCAAATTGTTCACAATCCTTGGCAAAGATGATTTCAAAAGGATTACGTCTTATTTATAGTGGCACATATTTTAGCAAGTGTAGCACATTGTGCATTCATTGCATTGTATTCTTAGTACGTGTGAATTCAAAGTACTGGTGTTGGTATTTTCTCTGCAGGCCTCACGAAGACACATAACCTGTCTTTCCAGGATAGTGAAAGCTTACAGGCAGTGTTTGATAAAGACAGCTATGCCAATGTATTCAGGTCCAATCCCAGGTCTGTGAAATCATTCTACATTTTTTGTTATAAGACTAAAAGAGATCTGACAGTCTTTCTTTCTCTTTCTGCCTTAAATCCTCTGCCCCCCTCTGTGATGTTAATATGTGGTTTTCATATTGCTTTGTGGTCAGTGTTGAAAAAATATGTGATGTTTAAAGCTGATACAGATACTAAATATCATTTACAAATTAAGGGAAATTGTGTATCTGTTGTCAAAGAGGAACTTTCGTTGAGGCAAATGTCAACTCACCACATTAGTAATCGTTACAGTGGTCCAACCCCACAAGTAGTGTGTTTTTTTGCTTTACTTTTTCCTGTCGTTCCTCACTCCCAGCTCACTTTTTGTCTTCCCTTGCTTTCAGGCTGCTGGTGGACACAGTCGTGCACTTTCCTCCATCTCTGGAAGAAATAACCGTGTCAGTGAGTGATGAACGGATGTGGGTCAGGAACCATGTGGAGGAAGAAGGTGGTGGCTCTGTTTTTTTTTTTTTTTTTTTTTTTAACACCCAGAAGTTACAAACTTACTAAACAAAATTAGACAAACTTGTGAACTGTATATTCAAGTTATCTAAAATTAAGGAGATTAACATTTTAGTGGAAATCAAGCTTGTTTTTGCACCAAAGTTTCAAATAGTGTTTTCAGTAAAAACATTAATAAACCAGAGTTAGTATACCTTTCTGTCATAGAAGACAAGACAAAACAAAATAGCAAAATCAGCATAGCAGGAGTGTTTTTATTAATATTTACTAATCCCACAGCTCTAACAAGCCAAGGAGCTTTGTATTGCAAATAAATAAGTGGCTGTTATGTTGTGAATATTAAACATGCAGAAAATGGGTTTAAACCCAGTGGTGCCACCGTGTGGTAGAAATGCAGAACAACAGAATTGCACTGTGTAGTCTTGGCTGTTATCAGCCAATAGAGGAGGTCTTTGGGACTCTGCAAGTTCACAGCTATAGAATATAAGGAAATAAATGTGTTTATTAAAAAAAAGTTATTTTTTACAGTACTTTTTAAAAACTTGTCTCTGCTTTTGTCCCGTATTCACTTTTTTCTGTTTCTCTTGCCAACTGTTTCCCTCTCAGACCAGTCGAAGGCCATGCTGACAGAGCTGTGTCTGGCTTCAGACGAGTTTGACCATTTCGCCGTCCAAGCTCACAACAGCGTCACCTTTTGTCTGAAGGAGTTACGGGTGAGACAGAGGACAAAGGGAGGGAGCGACAGAATAGAAGGATTAGGCTGCAGGGAGAAGATTGGGAAATTTACCAGAGAGGGAGAGGACAAGACAGTTTCACATTACATTAATTTAGCTGATGCTTTTATCCAGAGTGACTTGCAATAGACGCATTTAACCATGTGGATACAACTCAAACAAAAATATGCTCTGATTGACCTTTGTTTATTTACTCGTTGTCACCATAATGTCATCTCTCCTCCAGGGTTTGTTGGTGTTTGCAGAGTCTACAGGTCTCCCTATTTCTATGTACTTTGATGAACCAGGCAGGTAAGCATACTCATATCACATACAGATGATAATTGATGCGTTGTGTAACTATAATGTACTGATGTTTACATTGTGTGTGTTTGTGTGTTTCAGCCCTGTCGTGCTTTCAGTGACAGACAGTGTCCTGGAGGGGAACTTTGTGCTGGCCACGCTGTCTGATGACCCCAACCACCGTAAAAACAACAGTAGACGGTAACTCACAAACAAATGTGAATGCATAAAATGATGTGGGGAAGAAATAGGCTGTAATTGTCAGCCAGTATTAGACAAGACCGGTGGCAGAACACAGTGAAAGTAAAACCTCTGCTATTCAGACACAACACTACCTGATGGACAAGAACATAATTGAGGACAGCTGTTTCTAGACACCTTATTTTTTGTGTCGTCTCCGTGGAGAAGTCAGCTGACCACAGGCTGCAGGTGTTCTATACTTCTGTCCAGTTGTAGCAAATTTGGTTTGTGGCTCAGTCTAGTTTAAGTTTGGCAGTAAAGTCTCACTGAATTGACACAAACAGCAGTGTAGTCCCCAAAAATGTATAATAGGACAAAATCTTACAGTGTAAAGGTGTCATAAATGTAGCATGTGTGATGCATAGCACGTGAGTGAGGTTGAAATTTCAACACTTCCTCTATCGTCACTTGTCAGAAGTGCAGCACAGGTTAGGTAACAGACATCTCGGTTTTTGATTGCTGTTCACAGTCAGGATTTCTTTAACTTGGTATTTGTAAATCCTCCTTTAAACTATTTGTGACCTCCTTCAAAAATGTGTACAGCACACATTTCTCCAACTTGCCCGCCAGCCCCGTCCAGGTAAACGGGACGTCACTTGTTGAAGATATATCACACTTTTGAAAAAGTGTCTGTCTGTGTCTTCATCACAATCAAAATCCGGTTTATTGCAAAAAAGTTTTCACATACAAATAAACGATGAATGCTCAAAATTTCGTGCCTTATATCAAGACTGAAGATACTGTTCAGATGAACAGTGAAATCTGTTCTGTACATTCTATTCAGACGTAACTACCTGCGCTGTCACTGTAACTGAAGCTAAATATGGAGCCACAGAGACATTTCTACCTCTCCCTCTCATTCATGTCATATTTCTCTTTCTGTTCTCAGAGCACACTCATCCCCTCCGCCCCCTCCTGATGACTTTATGAATGACGACATAGACTCCTACCTCATTGCCATGGATACCAGTATTGCGCCAGGCCCCTCAGCCGCAGGTCCGCCCACACCCCCGTCAGCTGCTTCCACATGTTTAAAACAGACTGCCGCTGCAGCCAATCACAGGACAAGGCTACACAGTGAGGAGGAGGAGGAGGAAGAGGAAGATGAAAGAGATGATTTAAGTGGACCGCCTAATAAGAAGGTATGGTTTAGTTGTCACATTCATAAATTAATTGATTAAAAGGGTCAAAATGGAAAAAAGCTGGTGGATCAATGTTTAATGGAAGGAGATGAGATACTGTAGCTGTCCATTTGTGTATGTGCTTTTATGGTAACTGATCAATCAATCAAACTATGAAAACAATTAATTACAAATGGTGTCATCTAGTCCAGGTCCTTAAACGCACCATAACACTGACAGCTAGATGAGAATGCCTTGAGTTTCCATGCAAAACAATTACCGAAGCCTGCTGCAGCCTCCAAGACGTTTCCTTCCTGACTGTTGTCATGTCATGTCCGTTGACGTAGGATTTTACAAAGTATACAGCTAATCTCAGACAAGGTGTACAAGATTATTCCAGTTAGAGACATCTATGACTGGAGCAAATGATTGCGATATTCATCCAGGTAACATCAGGATTAGGCTTTAAGTAACAATCGACCGGCTTGCAGAAATCGGTTGTGTTTCCATTTAAAATAAAACATATCCTCATAATACTCTTCTCTATTTTTCCTCTCACAGTTCTGCAACTTGTTCTTTGGATCGGTGCTTCCCCCGTCCTCTCAGATGACCACTCAACCAGTGACAACTCAGGAAGTGTTGGCAAGTGACAGTGACGATGACGCACAGTGAAGCAGAGTGGCAGTGTGCTGATGGATGAGAGCAGGGAGATGGACTGGACCTTAAAGTGTGTATTACAACACTTTTAAACACATGCCACCTGCAGGACTAGAAAAGAAATGGACACCTTGAACGATCTTACCAGCCTGTATCAGTGTTGTACATAGGTTATTTTTTTACGTGGTCAAAAATATGCAAAGACGGTGTACAGCATGGCCACTGCTAATGTTTCATTTTATTGAGCTATAATGGTGGACTTCAAAATATGGGATTATGTGAAACTGGACATGAAGCACTTCCTGTTTACTTTGGTTCAAAGTCTGTTTGGTTTGTGATCGAGGTGCAACAAAAAAGCTCCTCTAAATAAAGGAAACACATTTCACAAACACAAGTATGTAAACATTATTTAATATTTATGTACAAATCAAAAGGTTCAAGTATGACAGAGATTTAGATGAGGGCTTTAGATGAAGACCAATGAGACAGGATGTAGAGGACTTCGTAAAACACCTCCTCATTTTTCCAGATCCAGTCCGATAGATTTATTTATTTATTTGTCAGAAGTAAGATTCAGTAAAGGAAGCAGAATATCTAAGCGTCTGTGATGCAGTCTTTGCAGGTTTAGGCTCATCACTGCTCCCTTTCTCTCTTTGCACCTGGAAACTCTTCCCCCTCGTCTGCGGTTTCCTCCTCTCTCGCTCCCTCTCCTTCTCCAGCTCCTTCTCTTTCTTCTTCCTCGACTTTTCCTCCTCTTTCTCCTTTCTCTCTCGCTCCCTCCGCCTCCTCCTCCTTTCCCTGGAGCTTAGTTTCTCCTCTACCACCTCCTCCTCAACTGGTTTCCCCATCCCCGTCCCGTCACTGAAATCCTGGATCAAGATTTTGGGGACTTGCATTTTGGATGCCTTCTTGGGCTGCTCTCCTCTCAGTCTGCGGAAGAGACCAAAACGTTTACGGGGGTCAGGCGGCGGCTGCTCCTGCTGCGCTGCCGTCGTCTCGGTCACTGCTGCAGACGGTGACGGGGTGACATCTAAAGGAGTTTGGGTTGGATTTACAGCTCCAGGATTGGACTGTGATTCACCGAGGAGTTTGGGTTGGATTTACAGCTCCAGGATTGGACTGTGATTCACCGTGTTCAACCTCTGGGTGATTTGGGATAGATTGTGATTTCCTCTCTGGCATGATGAAGAGATCTTCAGAGAGCCGGCGTGCTAACCTGGTCCCACGGGAACTGGAAGGCTTGCGGATGCAGACATCCCCAGAGGACCGACTGCTGCATAAAGCGGAGGCTTGTGTCAAACTGCTGTCATTCGGCTCTTCCTGGTCTTTCACAAGGTGAGAGTCGTTTTCTTGGACTTGTGGGATGCTGTCAGTGTTGGGAGAGTCTGTTGGTGCAGTGGGAATAAAGACGTCGTCCTCTTCTACAGTGTTTTCTTGAACAGTTTCTGTGCTTTCTTCCTCCTCCACAGCACCCACAGTGACCTGGCTCGTTGGTTGTTCAGGTGCAGGTTCCTCAGAGATACTCATTTCCACTAAACTGGTCTCTCCATCAGGCTCAGTGGTGAGAGTCACAGCTTCAGCCTGTGTTGAAGTCACATCCTTCAGTGGAGGTGCTATCGAGTCAGTCGTCTCTGTTTCTGTTGTTTCCTCTGTTTGCTTATCAACCTGGGCCTCTGAGGGTGCAGTCAAACTTCCTTCTTCTTCCTCCTGTGTAGGTTCACATGCAGCTGCATCACACTCTTTCTCCAATGCTTCACTTGACTCTGTCACTATGTCACTTGCAGCTGGTGTTTCTGCTTCAGTCTCTGTATCACCTATTAAGTCAGTATCTTCTTGTTGTTCGATGCATTCAGGTGAACTCTGTATTAATGTTTCTGCGTCTGTGTGTGAATCTGTGTGCCTGTCAGCCTCCAGTTCATCCTGTGTGGCTGCATTGTTCTTGACTGTTTCTTGCGTCTGTGCCAGTGCATCACTTTCTGTCTCTGACTGGGTGTGGGGCTCTTCTGTCATGTCTATTTCTGCTAATGACTCATGACTCTGGTATTTTCCTTCAAACGCATCTCCCTGTGAGCTTTGGTCTGTCTCTGTGATCACGTCTTGCTGTTGTGTCTCTGTCTCTACTGGAGGATCTGTGACAGTTCGAGCTTCGATTTTACCGTCTGTCTCTGTGATCACGTCTTGCTGTTGTGTCTCTGTCTCTACTGGAGGATCTGTGATAGTTGGAGCTTCGATTTTACCGTCTGTCTCTGTGATCACGTCTTGCTGTTGTGTCTCTGTCTCTACTGGAGGATCTTTTACAGTTGCAGCTTCTGTTTTACCGTCTGTCTCTGAGCCCGGGCTTGTCTCAGCTGTGACTGCGTCCACCTGCGTCTGTTGCACATTTTCAGTTTCTGTGCTCTCCTCTGGTTTCACGTCCTGTTCCTCACTTGAGGCAACACTCTCTTGCGTCTCCACCTCTGTGCTTTTATCTGCATCTTCCTGTATCTCAGTCTGTTTCTCCTCCACAGCAGCTGTGTGTCCACTTTGTTCTTCTGTCTCTTTATTTGTGTCTTTCACCTCAGTTTCCAGGTGCTTGCTCTCTGGACTCTGCTGTTCCAAGACTTGTGACGGGCTGCTGGAGTCCAGCTCCTCTCCCTGTTTGTGTTCAGGCTGAAGAATATTTTCAGAAGTCTGATCTTCAGCTGGACTGTTGGTTCGTTCTGTCTCCACGTTTGTTTTTTCCGTCTCTTCTGAAAGCATTTTAGTTTCCACTGTCTCTTTGAGTGGGCTTTCTTCCTTTTCAGTTGTTCTTGTTTCCATTTGTACAATCTCGTCTTTTATGACTGTTTCTACATGCTCTGTTGGCACATTTTGGATCTCCATCTTTTTAGGTTCTTCTAAGAGTTCTTTCTGTTCAGTTTCTCCTGTTAGTTTTGTCTCACTCTGTTTTTTATGTTCCTCGAAAACTACGTCCTCCTCCTCCTGAACGCCCTGCACCTTCTTAAAATTCAACTCTGTGCAGCTCCTGAAGTCCTCTTTTGCTCCCATTGAGAGATGCCTCACAACTTTGCCGCCGCCCTCCCATTCGCGTGTGCTCGCCTTTCCCCCTTTCTTCCACCTCTTTTGAAGGAGGGAGGGAGACAGCGATAGAGTGGAGGCCGAGCGGGTAAGAGGCACAGACAGGTTCCCTTTCTCTCTCGCTTCCCTGTCCCGTGCCTCCTCACTCTGTCGTGCCCTCGCCCACGCCATCCGGTATCCCTGGCAGCGACCTCTGGGGTCAAAGGTGGATGAGGGTCTGTCTTTCCTCCACTTTTCTAACTCCTTCTCCGTGTGCTTCTCCAGATCTCTGGCTGACAGCTGCACCGAGCACACCTGAGAGAGGAAGAAAAACTTTAATCTCTCTTTTGTTTAAGTGTTACTTTCAAAATTTTTAAATAAATGTTCCCTCATTTGGCATTTTAATCTCTAACATGTCAGCACAAAATTCTCAACAGGTGTTCAGCTGGGTTGATATCAAGTTACTGCAAAGGCCATTACATGTGATTCACGCCATTTTCGTCTCAATCAAACCAGTCAGTGATCCAGTGTGCATTGTCATTCCTGAGGAGACCTTCCATCATGATAGAAATGTTTTGGAATTATGGGATAAAGGTGTTTACAGAGAATAGCAATTGGACCCAAAAGATGCCTGAAAAATGCACTCCGCTCATTCTTACCTCTGCTATGAAGGTGTCATCTTCCTCGTGGACCTCCTCCCTGACGCCCCTCAGCCTCTCCAGAGTCTCCATCTGGCCCTGACACTGCTTCCTCTGCTCGGCCCGGCCCAGCACCCGACGCACCAGGACCACCGCCACCTGGAGCAGCACCCGCACTCCTGCACAGAAGAGAGGAGAGGTGAGAGTGGGTAAATGATTTCTGAACTGATCATTACTCCTTTCAGGATATAATTTAGTTTTTATGACACAGCAGTCTATCTGGAGGATGTACCATAGCAGAAAAAGAGATCCCAGACTCGGAGCAGCGTGTTGAAAGGCAGGTGACGTGTGAAGAGACACATCAGCCAGTCTGTGGCGAACATGAGGGGCTCCACTCCGTGGTGCTGCAAGTGTTTGTGTGCAGCTGGACACGTTCTTTTCAAGACCCAGGTCAGCATGGCTGCATCAAACAGGACTCCCTCCTACAGAGGCACACACATACAACAGAGGTCCAGGTCATCATTTGCGTCATGGGTTTGTAATTTCATAATTAGATGTGTACTACATAAAATTATGCACAATAATCTGGCACTAATTATAGGGGAAAACAGGCTTTTCCTTAAAAGAACAGGTCTTAATTTGTTGTTAATCTGCTTTCAAATTCAGTTTACTGGCCCACATGTAAATTATTCATGTATAATATAAACAAGTGCAGTGTGAGGTACAGTATGTGTGCGTGTACATGTGTGCAGGTTCTCACCAGCAGAGGGCTGTAGTATCCAGGCAGGTACTGCTCGCTAATCTGCACCAGACACCAGAAGGCCTCCTGTCAGGGGGTTACATGAGGGGAAATGGCACATAACAATACTATAAGTCAATATCAGATGCCACACCTTTATGCTTTGGACAATTGTAAGTATGCAGAATTTTGTCACTCATTTCTATTATCATGTGTCTGTGAGACAGAATACCAAAAAACAGTATTTTAACAGATACATGAGACAAGAATTGATCCAGATTTAATGTCTGATATGGGCTTTTGTTCTCCACTGAATTCTAAATGAATGAAATGTTTCTGAGATGCATTTGCAGGCTTTTTATCGGACAGAAGGGTACACAGTTTTATTGATGGCTACCTCAGCAGGCATGTTCATCAGCAGCACTGCAGCAACAGGCCCCTGTGCCTGGCAGTAACCCTCCTCTGGTTGGTACTGAGTGTACGCTTTCAACACCCGGAACAAACCACGCTGCCTACACACAAACACACCACAGGAATCAGTCACACAAACCACATGTTCAGTTCACATGATTGTCTTTTAATAAATGTCACCTTTGAATAGAGAGGTGAATTTATAAAGTAAAGATGTAGATAACATCACTACCTTGCCTTATTGTTGTAATAACTTTTTTTTTTGGTAAAATACAGACACAAACTCGGCAGGACTTATAGAGATGGGGTGGTAACAACCGAGGCACACTGACGACTAGGGGAACTGTAGGACTGTTTTGTAGCTCTCAGTATGACAACAGAAAGAAAGAGAAGTAGAAGTGTTTCTCACCCGTGTCCGTCCTTGGAGAGGAACATCTCATGGAAAGGAAACTGTCGGTCCAGGTCTCTCTCAATCACATCCACCCAGCTCTGCAGAGCAGGCTGCGAGTCCAGAGACTAACACAGAGATGAGATAGTTTAAGTCAACAATTTACAAACTACTGGTCTTTAAGATCAGTCAAAAAACATGGACCTCCATTGTCTGCTGTAAGCTGTAAAATAGTTCACATATTGCACTGGGATGAGCCTAATTTAAATTTTGTGATGCAAATAACTGATTTATTGATTAGTTTGTGGAAAGAAAATTTGTTTGAAAAGTTCCTGCACCCCAATATAATGTGTTTAAACATCCTAAAACCCAATGATTTTCCATTTATAGTGATGTAAATCAGATTATAGCGACTTAAACAAGTATTCAATTTGTTTATAGAGCCCAATGTGTTAAAGGCACAGTCCACCCCAAAATCAAAAATACATATTTTCCCTCTTACCTGTAGTGCTATTTATCAATCTAGATCTTTTTTGGTGTGAGTTGCTGAGTGTTGGAGATATCAGCCATAGACATGTCTGCCTTCTCTCAAATATAATGGAACTAGATGGCACTCGACTTGTGGTGCTCAAAGCGCCAAAGAAATACATTTGAAGAACTCAACAGCAATGTCTCTCTCCAGAAATCATGACTCAGTTACTCAAGATAATACACAGACCTTGTTGTGAGCAGTTTCATGTAGGATATATTTTCTTTCAATAGAGCCACACCCACCAACCGAATCACTGCACAGAAGGAAGCGTGCATTTACTCATGGACACCCGTCTGCATGGCGATACAGATACTGGGTGTAGTCTGGTAGAAAGAAAGCAGTTTCTACATGAAACCGCTCACAACAATGTCTAGGTCTAGAGAGGGCAGACATCTCTACAGCTGATATCACCAACACTCAACTCACACCAAAACAAGCTAGACTGATGAATAGCACTACAGATGAGAGGGAAAATATGTAGCTTTGATTTTGGGGGTGAACTGTCCCTTTAAGCTGCTAAATTTTCTGCCAAGCAACTTATCAATCAAACACTGTGATTCAGATGCTGTAACGATTAGTTGTTGCTGCTGATATCATAGCACACATTTAGCACACAGTGAGAGCGTTTGGTTTTCGTACCTGGTAGAGGTTTTCATTCTGTTTCATCCTGTCAGTAGCTCCACACAGCAGAGGCCAGCACTTGGCTCTGAGTGAGGCCGGGATGCCTTTCTGACACTGCACTTTGACCTGACGGGACGTTGGCAACAGACACAGGATCAGCTCGGTGTTGTCGGCAAAAATGACTGTTGTTAGTGTGAATAATAACAGGCTTTTTTCACAGCGGACATTTTGACTCATAGCAGGAAAATTGCAGGCGTTACTTATCATATTAACACCAACTCTGTTCCAGTCAAGTGTCCCAATACGCCATGACAGTGAGCAAGCATGCACAATACCAGGACCCTGAAATTGAAGCGGCTAAAAGGAACTCAGCCAACATTGATTTTATTAATTACTGTGCTTTTTCCTGCTGTGACTGCATGTCTGTCATGAAAAAGGCCTCTCAGTCTCCATTCAGTTTGAAAGATTTTAGGTGTCTAAGACAGGACACACCTTACTGGTCTTCTTCAACAACATGCGATCCCATTGGCTAATGATGTTTATCCACTTGGTCTCCCTCTGCCTGACCAGCTCAGGCGGTGGGCCCACACTCCTGCGACAAAACAGCAGGTAAATATTTTAAACATGAAATATTCAGCACCAGAATCATAACCTTTTTTGTGTCTCATCTAATGTAGCATATTAAAGCTCTCCAGACACAAGTCATTAAACTGGAGACCTTTAACTCAGTGTGCAGAGCTGCTGCGTACACTTTTTGTGTGTTGTCATCATAGAAAGACAGCACACCGAAAAACAAGACAGGAAACAGGAAAACCACACGGTAGCACTGTGATGTCTCCATGGTAACATGTCAGGATGTTATCAATGGGGAAAGTGTGAAGACGGCAGGTAGCAGTTTGTTCAACTGGTCTTATCCTGAATTTACACTGCTTCAGTCTGGTCCGCCGCCAAGATTTGTTGTTTCATTGCTGAATAAATGATGTAAATATGTTGCTAACTGACTCTGAAGGGGTTTTGTTGGTAGCTGAAAGTAAAAATGCTCAGTTTTTTAGTTTGGATTCTCTTGTAATGTTACAATAGGTTTTGTCTCTTTCTGTCTTGCACTGTTTCCCATCATGTACATTCGGGTTGAGGTCTGACAGCTGCTTGCACTTCAAACAGGTCTGACACCGCTTTGCAGTAAAGGTCTCTGTCCTGCTTCAACATTAAGCCCTTTCAATACAATACCCAATCTGAAGAGGCTGCAGAGTTCCTAAAATAAATCTGCTCGTCTGGCACTCGGCTGCTCATACAGGACAAGTGTCAACTGTATGCATATCTAGCTAGGCTGATGGTTGAAAAGAAAATGTCTCTGTGTCTCCTAATGTTAGTGCAGAGCATCATTCGTAGCATCAACCCATCTGGACTGGCTTAGCAGATACACATGACCTCTGGACATGGTTAGAGAAGACGTGCAACCGTGCAAAAATCTAACTCTAAACTCGAACGCCTTGACTTTTCAAAACTACACAAATAATCTAGACATTAAATCCTATTTCCAGATCCTAAACAGCAACTCCAATCATACACTTCCTGCTCTACTTCCAAGTCACAACATAAGACAGCAACACATCACCTATTCCTGTACCACCTTACAAAAACAATTACGGTCCGAGATCATTTTGTCACACTTACACTAAGATCTGTAACGAGATCCCACACTACATTAGAGCAATAACCTCTATTACACATTTCAAACACGCATATAAACACTATCTGATGGAAGGACATACCTGCAACCACCGGTTTAAATCTCATATCCATATTTTGCTCACTCCACTTCAGTCCTCAACTCTGCAGTGTCTACATCGCTGCCTGTGTTTTGTTGTGTTGCCTCTGTTTATTTTGTATTGTAATGTGTTTTTGTTGCATAACAGGAACCTGCTGAAACCAGTCTTTAACGAGTCAGGCCAATTTAAACTGTAACACACAAGGCTACTTTTAATTCCTTTCCTGTATAAATAAATAAATGAAATGAAAATGACAAGATATAATAGCTACTGTCAAAGACAAAATTACCTCTAAAAAGAATTACAAAGAAATATCTTGCCACATCCAAAGATAAGCGCAGCGCTACTTGTATGTATATATGTTCTTTGCTGTGTCTTATGTTATATCATATTCTTTCATAACTTTATCTGTTTAGTCTGCTTGCCTTAGTGTCACTTTATGTATGTCAGGCATACTGACTGTTATTATATCTTAAATTGTCTGTACTATTATTGTAAGGCTGTAATGTACTTCAATGTGCAGGACCCCAGGAAGACTAGAGGCAAATTCATGTGTTTCTAATGGGAATCCTTGAATAAGCAATAAACAACAACTTAAAGCTCGGGCCGGGTGATGTGGAGATATTCAAATATCACATTATTTTTGACCACATACCTCAATGTTGATATTGCGAAGATACTGTAGGGTTGACAGTTGCTGGTTTCACAAACTGTTTACACAATGAGATTTTTGATAAACTATGATAACAGCTAGAACAGTCTGCTAAGTTCAAAGAAGCAAATCACTTGAGTTAAGCTGCATTTAAAACCAGGAAAAGACAACGCTGATGATATTATGATATCCAAAACCTCAGAAGAGTCTCACGAAACCAATGTATTTCCCAGCCTTCCTTAAAGCCATCACTGATGGACATGGATGCCTCTGCAGAACTGAGTAGTACTTTTGTAGATGAACCTCTAGACATAACCACTCATGAGTATTTCTGCCAACATGTTTAACTGCACGTTTATGTGCACTGGTTTATTGACCTGTCATGGAGCTCACTGTAAACTCCAAACTTTACCTTCTGTGCGAACAAAGCTTTCTTTCACTCTTTAGCAGAAACATTTCGCCCATGTTTGGCTTGTGCTGTGCATTTATTCTCAAATATATAATGTTTTGGAAGCTGCAGCTTTCTTATTACGACCTGTTTATTGTCTTTTGACTGCATTGTACTAATTGGAGCAGCGTGTTGTTGCCCAGTTGGCTCTGTGTCATGGATGTAGACGTTGTTTTGTCTCATAAAAATACTGGATTAACATTCCGGTCGTCAGATAATGTGGTCTCAGTAGAAATATGTGGTCTTACTTTGGGAGAAAATGACTTCAGGGCACATTGTACAGCCTCTTAGAAACTTTCAATTAGCCTGTGATCTACTGAGATAGTTTACCAGCATTCAGGGGAACAATTCATTTTGAACTGTCTCTTCTGACAATGACAAAACAACTGTAAAATATTCTAACCCTTAATATAAAGGACTATTTGAAAAGAGAATTAAAACAGATAACAGTGCAGAGCTCGATGACAGTACAGTAACAGTACACAAGCACAAATGTAGAGCTGCTCACCCAGCTGTGGATCCATTTGTCACAATGAAGCCAAACCGGTCTGTCTCAGGTTCAAGACCAACCTCTGACCCCACATCAGATCCAGAGCTGTCCTCTTCACTGAGGTTCTTCTGAGCCGGACCCGTTTGACTTGACATCTTACTGACAGAGAAGAGAAGGCTCTCGTTATTCTGCATATTACCGTGTCGTCTATCATCATGATTATGTAAGGCTGATGCCTCCTACATGTAGATATATCAAACATGGTCATTACCTTAACAACATCCAAAAACACTGCTCTGACTGGAGTATGTTTAGGCAGAATGCTGAGTACATGCTTTACAACACCCCTTAAAATCAAGCTTATGACATCTGCTGGCCCAGTTTTGTTAAAATTAGTATAAAGTAGTTTACACCAGCTTCCTTCCATCCAACCATAAACACAACCGCAGCAAGAGGACAGTCGTTAAATATCCTGATAAATATTAATTTAAGCAAAATTACCTTTCACATTTCCGTCATGTTTGATCACTCGGCTGTTGAAGTGGTGAAGTGTGAGGCTCCAGTGATGAGGAAGACAAACTTCCTCTCTCTGAAGTGTGAGGCTCCAGTGATGAGGAAGACAAACTTCCTCTCTCTCTCTCTCTCTCTCTCTCTCTCGCTCTCTCACACTCACACACACACACACACACACACACACACACACACCCTTCAATTAAATTTAATAGGCTTTATTGGCCTGACATTTAAGATGTGTTGTCAAAGCACAATTAAAGGACAGTAAATCAACAGCTGATCTGACACTACATGATGCCCCATAAATCAACTTCCTGTTGACTTTTAAAGCAGTAAAAAGGACTATTTGCGGACTATGTTCTGTATTTTTAGCTGACATGGGAGTGACACTCAGTTACACAAACATGATTCATCAAACATGACATCAGCTCAGTGATGATAAATGTATAATACACTCAGATCATTTATGTCCTTAAAAGTGCTTCCTCTTGTATGAGCAATATGTATGCTGCTTTACTTGCTGTAGGAAATACCGTCTCGAAGGCATGAATGGGAAGTTAACGAGGAGCACCTGAATGCAACATTAATACAATTGCGCAGTTCACGGACCGCTGTCTGCATGCCTGTTGCTCATCACAAACTTGTGACAGAGGTAAGTCTCGTAAAAATAATATTATAAAGGCGAACAGGTTTATGTTGACGATTGGTTTGGGCTTCCGGAATAGAAATGACATTGAATTTATTGAGCTGTTACTCGTAGTCTGCAAAATTAGCCTAATTTAACCAGATAATATGACAGGTAAGTTGGTGAGCGACGTTGTTATAGTATATTTTAATGTCCGGATCCACAATGTGGTGCTACTGAACATTTAACGTCTGAATAATTAACGTTAAACCAAATAAAGGTTTTTAAGAAAACTGCGTCGTCATGTAATCACGGCTTAATTTGCTAACGTAATATAATGTGTAACGGCGCGTTCAAGTCATATCGTATAGACCATAAACACGGTTTGCTAAGTTCACTGTGTAGCGGAAATGATGCCTACAAATCATGCTACAATCTAGTTATGAAACATCGACAAAAAACGCATTGTCAGCAGAAACGTTACATTTCTATATAAGCATTTTTACAGTTAAACCAGCTAAATAAACTGGGCAATGCATGCTGCCATTTGTTTATAATTAATTTCACCTAAAATCATGATAAAACAAATATCTAGTTACGTTTATATGACGTGTCTCCGGGGTAACAATTTAAGTAATCATGAATGCTTTCAAACCGTGTAAAACTACAAACTGGACATGTTCCCATTCTTCCTATTCTGCCGGCATGCCGTGAATGTGGCAAGCCGCTGATGTAACGGCAGGGATTTGGGGCGCAAGATTAGAGGCTGTGTTGTGCACTAGTTTGCGTGTGCCTGACGTAGTATGCACTTGTTTTTTCTTTTGCTAAGTACGTTTAGTGTAATACTACTGATAATAATGAACTAGAGGATTCACGTGCCCAGTTAGCCATAGTCTCCCTTCCTTCCACACCCCTCCCTTGGTTTCAGTGAGGAGTTTTAGTCTATGTTGCATTAATGGAGGTTTCCTGTATCCACAATATACATTAATCCTGTTGCTAGTTTAAACTGTTTCACTGTGCTTTACACTGTTTTCTCTGCTCAGATGTCTACTACACTGAGTCTGCGTCTCCTTCACTGCTACTCAAAGCCAGGTACTACTGAAGCAGGTGTCGTAAAACAAAGGTTAAGGGAATAACATTGATCATCTTGTTACAATACACGTTTCTGCCGGGAAACTTTTGCCCTACCACAAAACTGCTCAGGAATAGCCCGAAGAATGTGACAAAGAGTTCAAGACTTCATCTTGACTTCCACATTCCCAAGATGTCAGTCTGAATGAGCAGTGTCAGAGGCCCCATGGTGGATCGTACTCAGCTCTGTCCTGTTGAGCCATGGACACAGGATCACAGGAGGTGTCCTTCAGTGTCTGGCACGAGTGTATTGGCAGCAGATCCTTTGAGTCCTCTGGGCTGTGAGGAAGGGTAGGGGCATATCCCATGGATGCTAAATCAGATCGGGATCTGGGGAATTTGAAGGCCAAGTTGACACCTCAAGCTTTTTGTCACATTCCTCGGGCCATTCTTGAGAGGTTTATGCAGTGGATCATCCTGCTGTCAAGGAGTGCTGTTGCCATAGGGTGGCATGCTTGGTCTGAAACAGTGTTTAGGTGGTGCGTGTCGAGTGACATCCACATGAGTGCCAGGCCCCAGGGTTTCCCAGAAAATCATTGTGTTGTAACAAGATGATCAATGTTGTTCACTTAACCTGTCATTGATTTTGATGTTTTGGCTGATCAGGTATACGCACAACATGATATGCATCATCTGATTACGTTTGTATGTCTCTCCAGGCACATTTGGTCCAGGGGTCATTCGTCCATTCAGTCTCAGTGTGCAGAGAGAAGGCTACAGTAAGTACTGCTATAATCCAAGCTGTTCATGTATGTCATTCTTAGTGAGTGATCTCATGTGTTTGAAATGATCTAACCATTCACTCTGATCTCTTTTTATTCTCCTGCAGAGTATGTTAATGCTCAGGAGCCGGCGACAGACCTGAGGTCCATCACCGACCGGGCGGCCACAACCCTCCTTTGGACCGAACTTTTTAGAGGTTGCACATACTGTGATTGCTATACAGATAGCGTATGTCGTGCTGAGGCCTAAAAGCCTAAAGTTATTCTATATTTTTGTTACCGCGAACCAACAATTGATTTATTCTACCAAGACGTATTGTCTGTGTAGTCAAAGCCTGATGGAGCTACTAGATCTCCAAAAACTATTAAAAACATATAGATGAGTCAAACCATTGGATGACTTGATCCTTCACTACAGTGAACACAGCCACTGTAGCGTGAGTCAATCCTACATACACCACCTTTCTTTTGCTATAAATACTCACTAGCACAACAAATATGTAATAATATAAGGGTGAAAATAGTCTTTTTGGTTTATTATTTGATTTGACTTTGGCATAAAATCAACTACAACTACAAAATGTTTTTTTTATAAGTCCATAACAACCATACCATTTCCTCCAGTTTGTGTGACATTTGCTGAAAACTGTACTGCCCAGCTGTTTTAGGAAATAACTGTCCCTTTTTATAAATAAAACCATATATTAAACATGACCTATGAGCTTGGGGCCTTATGCCACAGACAGGATGGGGAAGTCACAGAATTATAGAATTTCTTGACCATAAAAAATAGCAATAATTAAGTGAGTTATTACTCTTTGAACACCTTCCTGCAGGTTTGGCGATGACCATGAGTTACCTGTTCCGTGAGCCTGCCACCATCAACTACCCCTTTGAGAAGGGCCCTCTGTCACCCCGCTTCCGCGGAGAGCACGCGCTTCGCCGCTACCCTAATGGAGAGGAGCGCTGCATTGCCTGTAAGCTGTGTGAGGCCATCTGCCCTGCTCAGGTGAACACAAACACACAGTCATTTCCTCTTATAAAGATAAAGCAGTATTACTGTAGTGTACTTTTAGGCCAGTCAGTCATTATCAGCAGCTCTTTGATGCTTCTCTCTACATTTTTGTCCTCACTCTCTTTTAGTGGACACATATTCCAAGCTGTCCTATAGGATGACCTTCTTTACTATAAAGTGTCCTTAGGCAGCAGCAAACACAACTAATGTGGGATGCTTGGAGACGTAGTATTTAGGGAACAATCATCTAAAACATCTGGGTATTTTCTGAGTGACAATTGCTCAGAAGTTATGAAAGTCTTCTTAAGTGTGTGGTCAAATTCATGATGCTAATATTTGAACACACTTTTCACATCATACCTACAGTACATCCTCTGTTCTGTTAATGCTATAATTTGATTTCAACAGACTAGTACGTTTCTCCACCTGTGCTCAGTTAATTTCACAATACCTGCTGTGTCTGTCTCGTCTGACTTTGTTATTTGTCTCTTCCCTTTTCTCTCTGTGTGGAACCCAGGCCATTACCATTGAAGCTGAGACTCGAGCTGACGGCAGCAGGAGAACTACACGCTATGACATTGATATGACCAAATGTATCTACTGTGGCTTCTGCCAGGAAGCCTGTCCTGTTGATGCCATTGTTGAGGTAAGAATGAGCTTATCCTGTTCACTGAATGTTAGATTCTATGGAGCTGAACCAAGTTGGCTGTTAGCACTGGCTGAATGTATTTCTGTTACTTAAAATACATATTTAAAGAAGTATTTCACAGCTGGAATGATGGTCTTTTCATAAAACTAGGCTGTCTATGCAGGAGAAAGACACAAATGCTTTTGAAATCGGTGCTACATGACCAAGGAAAAATACTGGAGACAGCATGGTGCCTACTTCCTGTTCATAACTTCTCATATTACAGCCAAACAGTGCACTAAAATATGTTTCTGGAGACATTCTAGGCAAGAAATAGGCAATGCAGTAACAGAATCTTGGTTTGATCAGCGCTGCCTAGTTTCAGCATTTGATCTGAGTTTGAGAGAGACAAAGGGAGACTGCTCTTTCTCTCAATCTGCTTCTATACTCGTACTGTCTGGCAAATATCAGATCAGAATCAGTTTCACATTTACATGCCCAGTATTTATTTGCTATGCATGCCAGCATCTACAGTAAGTATGTGACACTAGGCTTCAGTATGCTTCAAACGAAGTACTTGTCAAATCCGGACATTAAACAGCATCTGACCTACAAAGGGAAAAAATGTATTTAATGATTAATGGGGAATTATGAACTCAACCCACCATTAAATAATAAATGTAAAACATTGAAACTACATATCATCTGTGTGTGGATTTAAACCTATAGATGCTTAATGTGAATTTTTTCCTCTGTGTCGCCCTCAGGGTCCAAACTTTGAGTTCTCCACAGAGACCCACGAGGAGCTCTTGTACAACAAAGAGAAGCTGCTCAACAATGGAGACCGATGGGAGGCTGAGATAGCGGCCAACATAAAGGCAGACTACTTGTACAGATAAATCTGTACACTGCCAGCGGAGATGTGTCATACATCATAAAAATTATATATCTTATTATCCTCCTATGC
This sequence comes from Epinephelus moara, assembly GCF_006386435.1. Lineage (NCBI taxonomy): Eukaryota > Metazoa > Chordata > Actinopteri > Perciformes > Serranidae > Epinephelus > Epinephelus moara. The sequence continues at coordinate 23,549,578 of NC_065509.1, forward strand.
ATTAAAGAGATTATTTGTAGCTTTAAAGATATTCCAGTGAGTTACAAATGAGCAGTGAAGCCTTGCAGCCTCAGGACTGAGAAAAATACAAACACGCACAAATCAAATGTCTTGTGGTGTAAAGACTGATGATACTGTACTTTATGAGGTTGAGTTATTAGTGTGTAACTCATGTAGTTTATGCACAGTCTGTGATGCACTTTTTCTTCTGCTGCACTTTATAAAAGCACATTCTATCTGACGTAATAGTGTGGACATTTCTGAAAGAGTATGTTTATGTAATTTTGCTCAGGCAACTTAAGATACTGAAATAAATCATGTTTTAAAACTATAACTGTTTGTTTGCCTGTTACATTAAAGCTGATGCTTAAACAATTACTTGATTAATTGATTAGACGGTTTAGTTTAGAGGTCAGCCTTGAGATAGGGTGAGGAGCTCAGACATCCGGAGGGAGCTCGGAGTAGAGCTGCTGATCCTTCGCATCGAAAGGGGTCAGTTGAGGTGGTGTGGGCATTTGATCAGGATGTCTCCTGGGCGCCTCCCGTTAGAGGTGTTCCAGGCACGTCTCACTGGTGTGCAGACCCAGAATACACTGGAGGGATTACATATTTCTTCTTGCCAGGGAACGCCTTGGGGTCCCCCAGGAGGAGCTGGAAAGCAATGTTGGAGAGAGGGACGTCTGGGGTGCTGCCCCTGCGACCTGGCTCCAGATAAGCAGATGAAACTGGATGGAAGGATGGATGGTTAGCCTCCCCTTAAGTCCAACTGGTGGGAGGCCCCAGGGCAGACCCAGAACATGCTGGAGGGATTGTACATCTTGTCTGAGCGGGGAACGCCTCAGGGTCCCCCAGGAGGAGCTGGAAAGTGTTGCTGAGGAGAGAGGCGTTTGGAGTACCTTGCTCAGCCTGCTGGCTCCGCAACCCAGCTTTGGATAAGTGGTTGAAAATGGATGGATGAAAGGATGGATGGATGGATGGATTTAGTTCAGTCATTTATCAAGCCAAAATACCAGACAGTCTGGATCCAGCTGTAAAAATGTGGGAATTTGCAGCTTTAAATATCAAAGTAAATAACTAATGTTACATGCTGGCACATAAAAGAAGGTCTTTCGTTCTGTACTGTATTTCTCTGTCTTATATGATAGAACAGTTTGGGATGTTGGGCTCTGGGAACTTGGGATGAGCATTTTACATTGTTTTCTGATAGCTGTGCCAAACAATTAGGCTATTGATTTATCGAGAAAAAAGAAAGCAGCAGATTGATCAGTGACTAAAATGATCATTACAGTCCTTAAAATGACTCGTTTTTTTAAATTAAATTACCATGGTAAGGACTGGCAGTTTCATTTGCTTTAAATTTGTCACAGAGGTATATATAAAACATACAGTCTATGCTACAAAACGATACGTTATTAGCATTAATGCTGGGCGAAAAGAGGCTGGATTTCAGCATATATTCGTCTTTATACGGCCAACAGACATGCTGAATCATGATCTGTGCATACCATGGTGCATGCTCTCAAACTAAATGCGTTTTTACCGCTGCGCTGGTCACATGATATGGGCGGAAACTGACTCATAGTCCACGCTGAATCTCCCGCGAACGCAGCCATTTACCTCTTTTCTCTCTAAGCAGTGACACCGGTGAGTCTCTATATTCTTCTCTCATAACGGGCCCGCCTGTATTTCAAGTTTGTGTTTATCGGGAAAGTCAGTTAAAAGAAGGGCAAAGTTAAAGGTAGGATTTGGGATCATGCGGCTTTGCGAGTGCAACCATGTGAGGCCAGGGGAACTACATTACGCCATTGATTTTCTTGTGCTAACGCTAGCTGTTAGCTCGGTGAAAAGAATGGCTTCCATGCTGTGCTAGCTAACAGGTTAGCATGCACAGCGTTCCCCTCATTTCACTGCTTTGTTCTTGAGACCCGCTAATATAACTCTAATTTGGTGTATTTGCTAATGTCGAGTGAACAAATACTGAATGTGTAAAGTCAGCTTGATGCGAGGTTTCTGTTTAAGTTGGGACATTAACCGCAACATGGAACACATTAGCTGCTCTCACAGTCCGATTGTTCCAGTCGAACAAGAAAAAGTGCGGTCTCGCGACGTATGGCGCACTCAAACTAACGTTACTAGCTTGTTAGCTAGCTAGCAACCGCCTGCGTTGAAATACGGATCCATACGTTAGCTTGTCGTGGTTTCATTCAAAAAAATCCGCGTGCTGCCTTTCATGTATTTATTTCACAGACGTTGAGATTTCAACGTTTTCAGACGTTTACATAACGGCTACGTTAGCTACACGTTATTGTGTTGAACGTTAGCTTGTAACGTTATAGAAAGCGCTAGAATCGGGCAACGTTATCGCACGGTAACAGGCAGTGCAGTAAAACTGTAGACTAAACCAAACTGCGTCAAAATAAGTAACTGTACGAAACCGTGACTGTAGCCACACAACGTTAGTTAATTTAACGTCAAATTGGGTAAGTGCTAACAAGTGCTAACAACGCTGTGTTAGCGTAACCAATGACTGTGTTAAGTTAGCAGGCAGGAGGATAACGTGCTAACCATCCCGCCTTGTTTTGTTTAACTTAGAAAAATCGCAACCACGGCGGACTCAATGGCACAGTGTGTTCCGGTGGTGATCTTCAAGGTAAGCGTTTTCTCTTTAATATCACTTAGCGGCTATTTGTCATCTGTCTTGCAAGCACAGAAAATGGTATTTGTGAAATGAAGGCTAGCTGTGCTAACGGTTAGTGTGTCGAACCAGTACCAACCAGTCTAAACTAACTGCTGTCTCTTGCTTACAGTTGGTGTTGGTAGGAGATGGAGGCACCGGAAAAACAACTTTTGTGAAGAGGCACATTACAGGAGAGTTTGAGAAGAAATATGTTGGTGAGTAGCTGTTAGCTCCATGTTGTCAGGTGAATGACACATCAGTATATTAGAGATAATGAGCTAAAAACGTTGTACTGGCTTGAAATCCCAACTCTGGTGCTTCATCAGCAGCAGCAAACCATGAGGCTAACTTACACATCCATTAGCAGGGCCTGATTAAACGTGAGCTGTGAGCCCCTTTAAACCCCCCCCTGTAGTCTGAAATATCTGTAGTGATGTAATGTTACATATCAGACCATAAGTAATAACTTTTTGTACAGAAATAACAAACTAGGTTTTAGGGCATGTAGAAACAGTGTCACCTTTACACAGTTTGTCCACCAGAGAGCACTGACAAGTCAGCTTTTCAGTGTTTTCAAGCATGTGTCCTGATTCACAACAAGAAGGAAGAAAATATAGTTTGGAGAGATCAGCATCTTGTTTGTTTACAAAGTTGTTATGGTGACAAATCCTTATCATTTTTTGAAACTCCAAAATACCTATATTATTTGGGTTATCGCCACTTCAAAGTTTTGTCTTCTAGTGATTCTCAACCAGGATTCCTTGAGGGAGTTTCAGGGGGAAAAATGTGGTATAGTACTCTCATAAGTATTCATATACGCCATGTAATTCACAATGGAAGTTATCCCCAACGTGAGTAAGAGTCACAAGTGTTGACTATTAACACAGGTTTTTTGTCCACCGCAGTTACCACCTCAACTGTAGTTGACAACTGTAGAATTCAGGGCTTAAACATTGAATCACCAAAATCTTTATAGCGCAATTTTTATCAAATAGGGGTCTGTGACCTAATGTTTATTAGTCAAGGGGTTCTTGACACTAACAGGGTTTGAGAACCACTGATGTAGCTCCTATTTTGGAGGTGGATATCAAATCCAGGAAGTCAGTGTAGAGGATCATGTACTTTCTTCAGACTGTAATTTTACACACAAAGAATAGTGTTGATCATATTTTCCACCTTTCCTGCTCTTATACATCTCGTCTTTGCTTGTGATTCTAGCCACCCTGGGAGTAGAGGTGCACCCGCTGATGTTCCACACCAACAGAGGACCTATCAAGTACAATGTGTGGGACACAGCTGGTCAGGAGAAGTTTGGAGGCCTGAGAGACGGCTACTATATTCAAGGTGCTCTTCACAAACCTTATCATGGTGTTCTGTTATTAAAGCTGGACCAGTCAGCTCAATCATTGTAGATTTGAATTAAACCGTCCCATGTTGAATTGTGTGTTAAAACTTCCTTTCTGCCTCCACAGCTCAGTGTGCTATCATCATGTTTGATGTTACCTCTCGAGTCACCTATAAGAACGTGCCCAACTGGCATCGTGACCTGGTCCGTGTCTGTGAGAACATTCCCATTGTCCTCTGCGGCAACAAGGTGGACATCAAAGACAGGAAAGTCAAAGCCAAGAGCATTGTGTTTCACCGCAAGAAGAACCTGCAGGTAATAACTGTGCTCACAAGATGATCGTGTGTCACAGCAGTCTCATTTGTGAATAATAAAAAGCATTGGTTTGAGTTGTTTGGTCTGAACTATCTTTTCTAACTGCCATAAACTGCTCTGTCCTCAGTACTACGACATTTCTGCCAAGAGTAACTACAACTTTGAGAAACCTTTCCTGTGGCTAGCAAGGAAGTTGATCGGTGATCCCAACCTGGAATTTGTGGCAATGCCTGCTCTCGCTCCCCCAGAGGTCCAGATGGACCCCAGCCTTGCTGCGAAGTACGAGGAAGAACTTCAAGTAAGTATGACCATACAGGTGCAGTGTTTGGTTTTTGGTGACTGTGTAGTTGTACCTGAGCTAAAAGTCTACATTGGGAGACTGAAAATGCCTCCATCTTGTCTCCTTCCATCCAGGTTGCATCACAAACAGCACTCCCAGATGAAGAAGATGACCTCTAACCTGTTACCTGGATTTTCCCCTCTCTCTCTCTCACCCCCAAACGTGGACAGGAAGTTGTTGGAGTTTTGCCCCCCCCTTTACTGTAAAATCCCTTTTCAGATTTTTTATTTTTGAATTTTTTTTGTTGTTTTAAAACTAAAGAAAAAAAAACTTGGTGGAAAAAGTTGTGGTTCTAATTTCACTGTATGAGACACACCCGCCCTAGTGTTGTTGTTGGCATGGCAACATGCTACTCTTCATCATCGAGCACCCTCCACTGCACTTGCCCAGCTCACATAATGCTGTTGTACGGTGTACTGGAAACACTAAGGGGAGTTAACTTTGAATAAAAACATTCTCAATATAACGTCTGTTTTTTTTATTATACTGGTAATAAATGTAAAGATGACTGTTGTATTCAATTGTCTCGTTAAGCTATGACGGTGAGCTAGCAAGCACAATACCAGAACCCTGAAACTGAAGCAGTTAAATTAAGGACTATTATATTTACATCTGTGATTTTCCTGCTGTATCCTTATGTAAAAGTTTGCCATGCAGTGGGCATTGATTTGCAACATTGCCTAAAGTGGGATATAGTCCAATTGTAATAAAGTTGAGGGTAATATACCTGTGCAAACAGTGGAGAAAGTTACTGATGGTACATATCACATCACCAAACCCTTACACAAATTGTAGTCAACTCTTATTTTGGGCCAAATCTGATGTTTTAAAGCCATGGCAAATTAAACCCTACAAGGACAATGTGGTTCTTAAATTTTGTTGAACTCACCCTTAAACATAAGATTGTTGTATTATGCGTCACTGGGATTCAGATCAGATAAAAGCACGTGTCCCGGGGCCCCAAAATGTCCGATGTTTAAAGTGTGTCGGTGAGTTTTGTTAAGTACAATATCAACAAAGCAAGTCATGCATTGACGGATGGATGGAGATTGGGGAGGACCGGATGTGCACGTACACAATCACAGAAGCCTGCTGAGCACATCCATGGCCACCAGGTGTCAGCCGTGTTCTTTGGAGCACAGTGGAGGATTTCAACAGGATTACGTAATAGCTTTACTCCGCAAGTTCATTGTGACGTGTGCCTTCCACCCGGCCGTTACTACAGATCGGGGCTAGGATCTACAATGCGCCTACGTCAGACATCCTCGAGACTGCACAAAGTGTTGCACACATTTAACTGACATTGTTTCAGCTATTAGACATAGTGTGGACAGTTTAATATCAGCAGCCTGTTCCCATTCAGGTACAAGCTGCAATAAAATGTTTCATTATGGACTCAACTGAGAGCAAGGACCCCTCATTACAGCATACAGACATTTAAAAGGATACTTGTCACATGCACAATTTAATTTGCTCAAGTTTTTTGCAAAGCACTGCCTATCCTTTGCCTTTCACATCACTGCTACTATGACCCTGTGTACTGCATTCAAATTACATTACCAAACCGGAAGTTCGACTTTATTTCATGACCATAATGCTTTCTTTAGATTTTTAACACAGATTGGGGTCTTGAGGTGGAATATGAAACTGCAGTAGTTTGTCGTTGCTACATTTACAAGCCTGCATACAACAAGAGAAGACAATGTGCCTATGTATTTGTGCTGTTGTGCACAAAAATTGTGTGAGATTATTTTGTCCATGGTCAAGGGTGACCTTTCAGTCACAAGTCTTAAACCACATCCATATCATGGATGTAAAATCTTTACAGTACAACAATTCCAATTCCATAACAACTGCACAACTCATCTGTGAGTTTGGTGTTCACTGGTGTGGCACCTTTATTAGTTATAAAGGATAAAAAAGAGTTTGAATATTTTAGATTAATTTGGTTTAATTTAAGCTTTTATGAATGGACTTCAATGTATTTAACACACCCCGATGAGTTGTAGAAAGTTTGCACTCTGCTTTTGTATGATTGCTGTTGTTTGTTGTAAATAAAAACAGTTAAACTAGACGTTCAGAGAAAGCAGTGTATTAATGTGCACCAAAAGATTATTCTAAAGATCTGATTTTCAAATCAACATGTCAATGTGCCAGATTAAGTGGCATTTTCATCTGTTTTTCCTTGCAGGCTGAGTTAAAGGTCTTTTAAGCAGTGAAGTAGGTAGCAACCATTATCATTCCGACAACACCTGAATGCATCACTAGTGCAGGTGGCTCAGGGCGTGGCTTCATCTCAGAGGACACGGACTCGTCTGCGCATGCGCCGAGCCAGAAAAGTGCGTTTTAGAATGATTACTGGTGGCCAGCGGAGAGACAGATTATACGGCTCTACACAACTGTTGTTTTAATCCCCTGGGCGAGGAGATTTAGCAAAGAAAAAACACAGGTTTTAAACCCAGCAGCCATATTGTATGGAAAAACGACGGAAAGACTCCTCTTTTCAGAAAAAGTCGTGTTCTCCCACACCTCTGTCAGGACTTTTGGGGAGTTTAATTGTTTTTCTTACTGGCGGTGGGTTTGTGTCGGACAGCTAGCTTGCCAGCTGGCTGAGGAATTCAGACATTTGGACTAGTTTTGAGCCATTTTACACAATATTGTGGTTGTGTCTTTGGGTGAAAGGTGTTGAATTAACCGTCTGAAAGATGAAGGACCGATTGGAGCAACTTAAAGCGGTGAGTAATGTCCAGGAAATGTCAAGTTTCCTTACAGTGTCTTTTTTCTTTCAGTGTTTTCACTTTAATGCCCCCCTGTAAAACGTTTCTCATATTAAGAATTTGGAGGTGAAGATTAATATTATTTTACTACTTTTATTATAACTAAAACACCTGACACATAACATGCTTATCATTTGAACCACTACAGCACCATGTGATGACATAACTCATCCGGTGGATGTAGTAACACTGCAGGTGGAAAGTGATTTAAATCGTTCAGTCACACAGATATCTTTTTTTTTAATACATGCTGCCATGTTGTGTGATAATGTCAGAGATGTTTTGTAATTAGTGTAATTGTTATTAGTTGATCTGTATCACCAGATGTTCTTTTAAAAGTAGTATATTTAAATTGGTGGTCCTGATTCCTACAATGGGATGTTGACCTGTGTATATTAAAAACTAATACACTTCCTCAGCCTTTGCATTGGGAAGTCTCAGCTGAAATTGGCAACAGATGAATCACTCATTTTCAGTGTTTTAACAGTTGCCATTAAAGCTGAAAACACTGAATGACTATTAGAGTTCTTGATCAGTGGAAAATTAATCAAAGATTTTCAAGTAATTTTTCATGCAAAAATGTCAAAACGGCTGCTTTAATGTGTTTTATACCAATGCTAATTGTAAATCTTTGGGTTTTGGGCTGGTTGACAAACAAAAACAAGCAATTTTAAGATGTCACCTTGGACATCCTGGGAGATTTTGATGAGTATCTTGAAGTATTTTATAAAATTTCATCAATTAAGTGATTGATCTACAATAAAATCATTGCACCTGCAGTCCAAGTACTGCTAAAAAACATGTTAAACTATCAAAAATATATTATTTATGGTGCGTAGAGAGTTGTAAAATGCATACAAGATCTACAGTTGGGATGGACTGAACCAAAATGATCAATACCCTTTTATATTTAGCCATCACAACCACATTGCAAATCTTATCCAGAAGCAGACGTCCAATCTTAACAAACTTTTCTCCATTCAAGCCCGAGCTAATGACAGTGAACACACTTTCTTGCTGCCCATGGGGGTGAGGCCTAGATCCAGTTGTAACCCAAGTCGGGATGTGTTGCCATAGCTACGTGAAACTGCTGGCCAAATATTTGCTATGTTTCACGTTGCAGTGTGTCCCCCCCGGCGTCCTGTAATCTCACACAGCTGGCTTCTTTTCAGGGAAAGGAAGTTCAGATAGCAAGTGAAGTGGGCGAGTCATTTGTTGGGAAGTTGACGGTGTCTACAGTATGTTAACACCTGTAAAACAAAGTGCAGGTTGCCTCCACGATCTCACTAGTGTTTTTCCAATCTGCACTCCTCTTTCTTTATCTTCTTAATCTACATTCACCCACTGCCTTTATTTTCCTCTTCGAGTTTCCTATCTAATGTTTAACCTGCGGCAGTAATCTAGGCTGTATATTGGTGTGTGTGTGTGTGTGTGTGTGGGTGTGGGCATATGTTCATGTTAATGTGGCGTCATGCCTTCACCGGTGTAATCACATCACCTGACAGACTGTAGACTTTGGAAAAGAGGAGCAACAAGAAACGCTGAATTGTAGTTTCACCTAGAGCAGTGGTCACATGTGATGGCTCACACTGCATGCTGTTAAAATACTTTGGATACAGTTGCTCAGTACGTTTAAAAAAATGCCAGTAAAGGTAATAAAGTAGCCATGTTTGCTAACTGGACGGAAGTCTTCTGTAATTCAAGCTCGCGGTTTCACTTCCCTCGTAGTATTTTCAAACGTTCGTTCAGTCAGAGTCATATCCTCCTCAGTTCTGTGTACGGTGTTTCCCCACACTGTACAACAGGCCTGTTGGGATACTGTTTCTTCACCACTTCCCCACCTGGCTCAGATATCAGCACAGTGAATGGAGAAAGCTGTAACTGAACTGACATGACTTCTTCTGTGGCACGTGGAGTTTTAAATCCCATGTCAGAGTTTAGCGTTGCATTAACACAAGTCCTGATGGAGTATTTTGGCTTCTGTCACCATGCTGCTGTAAATCTGACCCCAGGTCCCTGTCCCGCTGCTGTTGTGGCTCGTGGCTCATTTTCTAAATCATCCCGTGGGAAAATCCAGAGCACAGGGCTACAACTAACCATTGTTTTTATTATTGATAAATCTGCAGAGTATTTTCAAGATTCATAGGTTGGTCTATAAAATGTGAAAAATAGTGGAAAATATAAAATAACATCATAATTTCCCAAAGCCTTGCTTGTTTTGTCTAACCAACTCTCCAAAAATACTTATTTATTGAAATTATACAACCAAGCAAATCCTCAGAGATGATTGGCAGAGACTAGGGTTGAGGGAAAAAATGTATTCTTAGATGCATTGTGATTCACTTTTAAAAGATTGTCTTGATGCAGAAAAGTCAGCAATAGCAAATTTAAAACCCAATTCTGCACATTATGATCGCCTGAAACAATTTTGTTGGACCGTGCTGTAGCCTATGTTTCTCACGGCTTAACCATAGACTTTATGAAGTAATGGACATAACCACTGTGATGTCAACCATTGGTTTGTGGACTTCTTCTCTCCCTCGACTGAAGGATTTTGTGCGATGCCATTTTGGATTTTTGAAGCCAGAAGTGACCATATTTTGACAAGAGGGTGATAACCCAAATGCTAGCTGCTACTTTGTTTAGGAAGGTTCATTTACAGCTATGATTAACTGTGATAATGCTATCGCTAATGCTAATTTTCGCCCGTGAATAAAAGGTTAAAAACCATTAAAACAAAATGTGCTTTTCAGAAAAACTGATCATCTGACTCTGTAGACTGTTTAAGTTAAAACAAACACTGAACAAGACTTTTTTGGCCAAAATGTACCATTAATGTCATTAACTGAAAACTCACTGTAATAGTGACAGCAACAGTTATGCCTACACTTTGTGAATCCGGGGTTACACCATGGTTATAGAGAGTTATAGAGACCTAAACCGTTTTTTTGTACCAGGCTATTTATTTCTGCCATAAAGTTGGACGTTGTAAGACGAAGGTCTTTGGGGATTGAGTGGCTTCTGGAGCCACCCTCAAATGGCCGTTTAATGAACTGCAGTTTTTGGCACTAAGCGTTTGCTTCATTTTTGCAATGGAGCTGAGCCAACTGAATGATAAAACATAACAGATGTACACATGTGCCTCATGTTTACACTCTAAGCTAAGCTACTTCTTAAGTCTTGGTGAGGATTGCTGATCGTGAGCAACCGCAGATTAATATAATGTGATCTGAACTTCCTGGTTCTTGGAATGCTGGGAAATTTGTTAGTAGGGCTGCCCCCGACAGAGAATTTTCCTAGTCGACCAATAGTCATCATTTAGGACCATTAGTCGACTAGTTGCCCGCATGTTAACGATATTAATTTAATTATTAAACTATATATTTTGGGCGGGGCAACACAATGGTTTGAGTTGAAGGTGTGAGAAAGAATAGTATCGGTAACATTGTTAACACTGTGCTACATTACAGAGAAATACAAAACCGTACTAATGAACCTTCATTAATATAGGCCTATATTTTATCTACAAGTGCACGTCACACACTGAGCGAGCCGCCTGTTAATGACGCTGTCGGCAAAGCAGTAATGATTGTGCTAACTGGCTAATGGGCATGTAGCTACTGACATGTTTCAGATGATACGTCATGTTTGTAGTTGACGAATGATAGACAAATGTTTGCCTGCAGAGTTTACATATCACTTTGGGTTCGTCCTTCACCTTCTCAAAAATGATCCCACACTTTGGATTTCCTGCCCGACATGTTATTAACTAGCCTGTGGAATAACCACAGGTACCAGCCCTGTAAATTAACATGACTCCTAATGACTGCTGAGCATGGCCACTTCCTGTGTCTGTCCTTTTAAACTAAATTCCCGCATGGTCCAGTCATATAGGTTTTGATTTATTTTGACAAGGTGCAGCTCCTTATAGCATTTCACTTTTTTTTTTCTGTGACTAAGCGACCAATGAAATATTGCCTAATGACCTCTCTGGTCGACTAACGTTTGGTTGAGGGGCAGCCCTATATGTTAGCACACGTAATCCTCCACTTTGCACATCTCTTCTATTTGCAACTACTATTGTGTTAATAAAAGATATTGTAAAGAACTTCATCAGTTTATTTTATTTATGAATCAGTACAAATATGATTTTTTATAAAAGTAGTGAGTAGTCACATAGTGAGAAAAAATAAATCATGTAAAAATCAGAAATTTAGATGCATCAAGATGCATTGATAACCACTTTATAATTGCATCTTTGCCGTTTGAAACGAACTGACACTCTGAAAAGATTGTGTTTTGTTTGTTTTAAAAAAATAAATGACCAGCTCATTATGCCTATTATTTTCTAACGATAAAAAACTAATTGACTAAATGTTACAGCTCTCTATTCTGCGAAGGTTTAGCCTTTACACCCTTGACTCTTTCAACTGTCCTCTTTCTCAACCTTCAAGCAAAGTGTGTTGTCCAAGAGTGTTTCGTCATTTATGATCCTCAGAGGCAAAGTCTGACGGTTAATCACCTCCCAGTTTCTTTAAGACGACGGAGTGCTTTATTGATATAGCCTTGGGTTTACCCTAACTTTCCAAACAGACCAGTACAACAGTCTTCAATTCAGGCTCCTGTGGATCTGTGTGCTCAGAGAGCCAGTCGGTTTGTTATGTTCGCGCGGCAGTGGATCACTACGTCTGCTACAGTGTAAAACCTCTGTCTAGTCATTGCCTTATTGAGGCCAGTTATGCAACAACATGACATATGGTGCTTTGTATGCAGAATAAGTGTAATTAAGTGATTTGAATAAAAGGAACAAGCCAGCGTCCAGGCTAACGTATCAGTCATTCATGCACTGATGTGCAGTGTGTGCTCTATTTTTCTTATTCTTTTATTTCATGATTACACAATCTTCATGTAACTAAGCATGAGATTATAGCATTTTGTGGAGTTTCATAAAAAAAAAAGAGAGAAAATCTAATTTGCTGCCTCATCGTTCACTCTGTCAGTCAGCATTTTGGCACATTTGCACAGAGTGGCATTAAATCTACTTTGTTCACGGTTTATTTATTTATTTCTCTAAAAATAATGAGTAGAGGATGGGCGGTATTTTCTATTAGTACCGGACAATATTGGAAAAAAATGCTGTTATTGTGAATCTATTTCTATAGAGCAAACATGCCTTTCACACACTAGATATCTCACAATGCTTCTTAAAAACTAGCACTAATCATGAAGGGTTGCACCGTGCATTAAACACCTCCCCACCCCCATGTTGTAGCAGTTATTTGATAAAAGGTTTGATGTTTTATGAATGACGTTTTGATCTAAAACGATAAAGCAAGTCTCATGTCTTCAAACAGTAATATGCGTTTCCAGGTTGAGTCACATGATGAGCAAGTGGGTTTAACGAGCAGTGTTGTGAAAGTTTTCTTCCTGACTTAGCTAAAGTAACTCCGCCTGACTGTTCCTGTCAGTATCAAACTGCTGTTTCATAAAAGCGAGTGCCTGTGTATGTAGCCTTTGTCTGTTTGGGTTGTTAAAACATTTGTTGCACACGTCCATCCCTTTCCCCTCATTTTTGCTGAATGAGAGACACTGGAAGGAAGTGAGCGCTTGTTCTTATCTCGCTGCTGCAGAAACACTGTGTGAGGGAGCATAATGTTTTAGGCCACAGGGCTGCAGCTGTATGCTCGATGAATAAGTCAAAGAAAGGTCTAAAAACAAGCAGTGTGGGAGTGTCCAGGGAACTCTGTGTTCACAACTGTTGTTAGTTACAGCAGCCTGAACCAAATAGGCTAGGCTGCATTTGCAATTCAAATTTTAGATGAGGGGTAGAAGGTTAAGGACTGTGTAAACCTCGGCACTGGACGTGCTGTTGCATTAAATGTAAGATCCCAGAAGGGCTGCACCTGCTGAATATTTTAATTATTGATTAACCTGCTATATTACTGTCTTTGTCATTACAAAGTGAGTAAAAAAATAGTAATGCTCATGATCTCCTCAGCCCGAGATGATGTATTAATGTATTAAAATGGCAACGGATGCACAATTTCGGATTTTTTTTGCCAGTAAGCTGATATTTTCCAACTCATTTTGGCTGATTGCAGATGCCTGTACTGATACATTTACATAGTTTTTCCACATTATTGCAGAGAGCACCAAGTCACTCCTTAAGTGAAATTAACATATTATACTTAATACTGTTATAGTGTACCTAATGTAAGATGCAGACGTAAAAAAATACAACCCATTCAGCTTAGATCACATGTAAAACATGCCATACTTATATTTATGCTACACTTTCAAACAATAATGTTAAAGTCCAAAATATATGACTAAAGTTGGCATATGAGTCACCACAGTCCCTCCAGCTTTTTGATTGTGTATTACAGTTATATTTAGCTTGTTGTGCTGGTGTTGTAAAATAACGTGATTGTACTGTATGTTCCATGCATAGTTGTGTGAACATTCTGATTCATTTCTTTCCAAGTGTCCACAAATAATATGCATATTAAGTTTTTCCTCCCATTTTATTTTGCCTTTGCCTCTTGTTGCTCATGACTGTCTTCTCCAACAGTGTAAAACGCTGAAATTTGGTGTGACACTTTGGCATTACTACAATTCTTTAGGACTTGCACAAGAGGATGAAGGTCGTTGCTGGTTTTCCTTCCTATTTTACAATTCTGAATGTAACTTCTCATTTGTAGATATTGGAAGAAGTGAGATTGTAGTAAATGGTGAAGTTGCCTCAGAGATCCAGACAACATTACTCCATTTTTTTTATTAAGACATTGTCCAAAAATGGTCAGTCCCTTTCGTGCCCATATATGAAAAGCTGTTTCATGTTTATTCGGGAACCTGAAACCATTTGCAAAAAGGTGGTCTAAGTGGTCAAGTTACACTCATATGGGAAAAGAACAATGATAGAAGCTATTGGAATGTATTTCTCTATATTAGGTCTGATCGTCATATAGAGGAGCACTTTTTTCTTTTACTCTTTTAGTATTTGCACCTTGAAATACAGCAGGCAGAATTTTGAATATGAAAAGGGATCAAAGATATTTTTCTATGATTTCAAAATTACAGTAACATACTTTATACATTCAGGGCGTGTTCACACCAGCATAGTCTCGGTTCGATTAGGCAGGGAATGGTGAAAAATTTCACACCTTCATTTGGTTTGGTTCACTTTCACACTGCACTTTTTAAAGTGGACCAAACTGCCTGGAACAGAGAACAGAGTAAGTGTATTTGGAAGTTAAAGAGTAATTATTTGTACAGAAATGAAGTGTAATATTGATATCTGTTCAGATTACTAGATTAAAGATTGAGGCAGAGTCAGGTGATATGAGAGAGCAGGGAGGTCGACAGGTGTGTTGGCTAACATGTTCCATGCCTTGACTTTAGTCCACGCTGACTTTCTCCAGGAAAGTCAAGTGTCCAGACTTCAGACTCTGTCACCCGTTACAACATAGACACACAAACTGCCAGGCTGCATGTCAAGAGCCCAGTCGGCCGGTAATGCTCTGTAGACGCATTTGTTTGTAAAATGCAGAAGTTATTAACAGGGAGGGAACAACGTGAGCTTATTGTCCCTTTCCACTCATTGTTTCACTCTTATTTCCTCCGCCTAACTCCGTCACAGCGTAGCCCTGTGATGTGTGTTTACACTGTTCCTTAACTGTGGTTTCTTTAAGTCAGTTGAAACAGGTTGAGTTCCTGGAGCCCGGCCCTCGTCCTCCACCGTGTCAATATTCACTGGCAGTGCTGAGCTCTTTGTGGCCAACCTGCAGCACTGCCCTGTGTGTACTGACTTTAGCTTGTGATATATTTATGACTTCAGCGGACTGAAATTTTCTGATAGAGGTTATTGGGTGTAGGCTGATTAGGGTCAGACAGATATTTCTGGCTGATGCATCATGCTGAGCTGCTAACCAGGAAGCAATTTCATCAGTGTTTGTTCATGGTCTAAATGCTGTTCTCCACTCTGACAAGAAATACATGACCAGGGAATTAGAAATTAGTCAGATTCAGTCATAGATATTGGTGTTATTGGCCTATAAATACTCAGACTTTCTTATAAGTGGATCATAGCAGTGTTGATCATTTTAAACAATATTATTTGTAGCTACATTTTCAAGACTTGGGGCTGGGTATCAGATCTCAGTACTGCATCAGTTTGTCCCATAGTGTCAAAAACGATCAAGTTTGGCATTGAAGTTTGGTCAGACTCTTAGTTTTACTTGTTTTTTGACTTTCTCTTGTTCTTTGATTATTTAATTTTCTTGTTTAAATGATAATTTTGTCTATTTCTGACTTTATTTTAATGGGCAAAGTTCTTGCTCAGTGTTGAGATTATTAAACTAATAGTTAATCTTGTAAAAGACAGTTTGTTGCTCACTTGTTGAGAGCGATATGAGAAGATTGACACTAATCTCGTGCCTGTACTGTGAACATGAAGCTACAGCTGGTTAGCTTATCTTAACACTGGAAATGGTGATACATTCAGCCTGGCTCTGTGGATGGGTAATAAGATTCACCAGCACTTCCAAAGCTCACTGATTAACACTTGACATCTTGTTTGTTTAGTCTAAATATAAACCAAAGAGTAAAAACATCAGTAAAAAAAACAGGCTGTAGTTTTATTCATAGTTATGTCGCCAAAAAACGTGGATTCAGGACAACCCAAGTTAATATGCGACAGCAGATGTTACTAACGTGAGGTCTGCTGTGGTGAAACTAGAATTATCTAAAGATGACTATTAAAAGTTCATTTTAGATACTTTGTGCATTCTTACCATGTTGTTTCATAAAGGCTGTATAAATGTGGAAAATACAGTGAGAAATACCACTTCATTACCAAAGTTGGAATTCAAATTTAAAAAAGCAATGTGGGCTACAGGTAACAAAAGTGAAATGAAACAATTGTCAAATTGACAATCAAAATATTCCCTTTTTTGCAGCCGTGCGTACTTTGATTAACACGCCCAAACATGTCATTTATTACATAAAATATAGAGCGACTGGAGTTGATTGTGCCGTTTTGCGTCTTTGCATAAAAATAATGTTCTTTTATTTCTAAGTTTTCACTGGTGTCAGACTTATTCGACTGTGTGATCACAGCTTCCCTCTTTCATTCCTCCAGATACCCTCTTGAAAAGGTTTGGGTTGCCATATTTGCACATATCCAAAAACCTGTTGATACCAAAATTTTGATTAAGAGTCAGTCTTGGTATGTTTCTCCTCCTGAACAGAAATGTTGGCTGTTCTTTTGGGCCTGCATCTCTACCCCACAGCTTTACAAACTGTTGGCTAGTTGGTTTGTGTATGACGTATCCATGACAACACAGAGCTGCAAGACACCATGTGTCGCAAACTGTGGTAAAAACCCTACACGAGATGCATATTCTGAATGAGCTGTAGACATATCCAAAGAATGCTATTAACATCCGTTGGCATATCCCACATGTCTCACTGAAAATTCTACATTTGGAAAAAGGGCTATTTCGGAAAATCCAAATGGATATGGTGTTTACATGACCCGTGTCAGATTCGGATTATCGTCATAGTCGGAATAATGGTGGAATATTAGTGTGCATGTCAATGTAGCCTGAGAGTCACTGGTTGCTCAAGCTCACTCTCCTGTCCATTCATATTGAAAATCATGAACATGAAATCCAATTAGTATGAATGTAAGAAAATAATTGTTAAATTAATGCAAGATAAGCATGTCGTTTGTTTTTGTGAACGGCCCAATTGTGCGTCAGTTGAAATGTTGCTAACGTAAGGTTCTCCTTTCCTCTTGTAAAGGATGGTCCAGTGTATCCTGCGCTAAAGGAGATAAAAAAGGAAGCACTAAAGCACCTTTCCTTGGCATTTCAATAATTCGACCAGCTCTTATCGTGAATAGTTCAGGGTCATCTCACTCATCTCTACCGAAATTCAGGTTTTGCATTGACTCCAGTATCAAAACTGTGATTAATATCTAGCCTTACAATGGAAATAGGGCGTTCACAAAGCATCAAAGACAGAAACCGTCAGGCTCACATGCTGTCTGATGTTTACTGGCAGGGCTGTGAATGAGTTTTAAACACAGTTGGTTTAGAGTCACGTTTTGGCTTCAGGCTGATTTGTTTAACAGGATGTTTGTGTAATTGTTACCAATGTAGGGTTCTGCGTATTTATCTGGGCTAACCACTGAAGATAAAACTGCAACACGGCCGTTGGATTGTTATCAGTTTTTCGGTAAATGTAAGTTTGTTTGTAGAGCACCCACCTTTCAACACCCAGGCGATTTAAGTGCTTTACATAAAACCTACAAGGCATTAAAAGAAGATATACAGGAAACACAGGGTGATTAAAAGCATTTAAACGAGATGTAAAAGAAACACAAGGTGATTTTAAAAAGATGTGTCAATAGGATTTAAGAAGTTCACCCTGTTGAACACTGAGTATTTGAATGAACCTCCAATGACATGCCTTCTACTTTGAGCCTCAGAAAAACATGTAACACCCTTCACACATTCTCCCTGGTTAGCTGTAAACTCCTTGCACCACTCTGATACAGCCTTTACTTTTATTCTGTTAGACGTGTGATCAAGATGACGACGAGGTGGAGATCGCTGTGGATAACGCAGCCTTCATGGACGAGTTCTTCTGTCAGGTCAGTGGTTCGATCAGTGTGTGGGGGCCGTGTGCACGTCTTCACTTATTATTGTGAGGGCGTCATTTGCTTACGTTTGAGATTCATGGTGTGTTTGTTTGTTTCAGATCGAGGACATCAGGAACAGTATTGATAAAATCGATGAGAACGTGGCTGAAGTCAAAAAGCTTTTCTCAGTCATTCTGTCTGCTCCCACATCAGATCAGAGTAAGATACAAGCTTGACTTCCTGTACCTGCCATTTTGTCTCTCGTCTGCAGATTCATTCACCCCCACCTACCAACTCAGGGTCATATTGAGGATGTTATTCTTACCTAACTCTTTCTAATATTTTTTCTGTACAAGCAACATTTGTTTGAATTTTTTTATTGCCTGAAGTCAAATTAAATCAGGCGATTAGGAACATAGTTTTCTTGAAGAGAAACTTCATTTAGAGCATTAAAGTAACGGCAATCAATTGTTTGCTGTGTGGATTAATGGCATCCTGAGCAGAGAATGAAGTCACGCTACCTCTGTGTGTTGTAATCCAAGCTTCTCTGCTTGTTGTTGTGGTCAACAGTCCAGTGGCGTGTGCATGTTAGTGTATTTAAATCCCTGTGTGTGCATCCCACTGGTTGGCTAACCTCCAGTGCTCTGCGTTGCCCTCATATGGTGGTTGATGACACTGTCCAGATTCATGGCGTTGTTGCAGGAACATAACACCCACCCTCCAGTTCCCCCCAGGTTAACACCGTTAGTTCTGTTACCACTAGTGCCATTATTATTACTATTTAGGCTGTTGGCACCATTAGCTGCTAGCCGCTGGCTCAGTCACCTCTAAGTTGAGAGCCGTGTGCAGACAGTCCTGGCTCAGGCTCTGACTACTCATAGATGTGCTCTGAATGTCGTGTAGAGCTCCTTTAAAGCTGTAGTTCGTAACATGTCAGTCACTGTCCATGTGCGGTCAAACTAGGCAGCGTTGGTCAAATATGAATCAAGATTCTGTAACTGCTTTGCCTATTTCTCACCTCAGATGTTTTCAGAAACATATTTTAGCACAGTATTTTGCTGTAAAATGAGAAACTTGGGTCTGGTTGGTGGGCGGTGCTCAGTCGACTGCTTCCAACATGGCGACCGAGTCACAGACTTTCTCATTTCACAGCTAAACAGTGCACTAAAATATGATCAGTGCTATCTAGTTTGACAGTTTGAGCGAAGTTCACAAGCAGTGATTGACAGCTGTGTTAGAGACTCCTCGGCTCTGATTGTTTGTTTTCGGTGCTCCGAGGTCGATTCTAGTGAATGCCATTAGGAGCAGTAGGAAGATGAGAAGGGCCGTGTTTTTTACACCGACTAGCTGTCTCATGTTGTTCTTGACAAAGTTATTTTAATTAAAGTTACCAACTGTAGCTTTACAGCAACATTTTAAAAATATGTCAATTAATGCAGCCTCACTGGTTTGAATATTTCAGAGAATTAAGGGATAGCATTTTTAAAGATGGCAGATCTGTCACTGGCATCATGTAAATGTTGAAACCTGATTTGACGACATTATCAGTTTATTAGAACTTACATCAGGTGTGGTTGTCTCACTCCATTGCTAATGTTTTCAGCCGTTTATTGCTACATGTCTCTTCCTTCCCAGAAACACAGGATGATCTGGAGGCAATTACCAATGACATCAAGAAGATGGCAAACAATGCAAGAAACAAACTTAAGAGTGAGTCTGACTAACACTGCCACACACAGTGCGTATGTTTGATGGATTCGAAATGTTGCTAAGGAATCAAACAGTGTGCTGTGATGTTGACTTAAAGCTGAATCATAAATCAATATTTTCCTCCCAGCCATCGAGAGGAATCTGGAGTCAGAGGAGCAGGAGAGGGTGTCGGCTGACATGCGGATACGTAAATCACAGGTAAATGACACCCCTCTGAAGTTTGTTCTGCTTTTTTCTCATATTCAAATTCAACAGGCTCATTGGCAGTGACCATATTCACATACAGGACTGCCAGAGCACTGAATAAACGCTAAAAATTAATATATACATTCAGAACATTCTGTGCTAATGATTTTTTTCTTGTCGTCTCCCAGCATGCAGTGCTGTCCAGGAAGTTTGTGGAGGTAATGACGAAGTATAACGAAGCCCAGGTGGACTTCAGGGAGAGGAGTAAAGGACGCATCCAGAGACAACTAGAGATCAGTGAGTGATGGCCATAAAGTCATGTGATGGTCCCACGATCTTCTTTGTCATTAACTGTTTTCTTTTCCTTTCCAGCTGGAAAAGCAACAACAGATGACGAATTGGAGGAGATGTTGGAGAGTGGCAACGCTGCTGTGTTTACTGCAGGGGTAAGTGTGTGTGTGTGTGTGCACATGCATGTCTACCATTTTTAACAGTGCCCTAACACCCACTGTGCCTTGGCACTGATAGTGATGTGGCTGAAGTGAGAAAAAAGTTGTCAGTTGCTCTGTGAAACTCCAAACTCCTTGTGTCAACTGGTTAAAGATTAGCTGTGCTTGTAATCTGTCCTGTTGGACTCAAAGTCAGTGTGCTCTCTTGTGCCTTCTTGAGTGCTCCAAACCTCCTTTCACACACTAACTCACATCCAGTGGGCAAAGACTACATTTTTTAAACAGTTTGAAACAGCACAGTCCAGCTGGTGACAAGCCTCTCTTTCAGTACAGTTTGGGAAGAATTTCTTGCACAAGGATACACGGCTCAATTTGACAGACCTGAATAAACCTTACCATAAACTTAAATAGAAGGGGTAACTCATTTTGTGTGTGTTGTGCACACACTAGTGCAGAGTCATAATGTGCCTGGTGGAATTGGGTGATTGCTTGGCCTCTGGTATTTCTCGTGAATTGCTCATTCAAATAAGGTCATACTCGACACTGTGCTTCCTCTGGTCCTGAGTAATACATCTGCCATGACATAGTTGAGTCAACTAGCAGTGCTAGAGTATACGTGTCATTTTGGTGCAAAAGCTCACACCAACATTTTATGGCCTCAGTTAAGTCAGAGCCCGATTATTTCCAGGAGGGTTGATTCTTGCATCACTGATGCTTGAAATGTTTGAGTTTGCTACAGTGTAACGTCTCCAGTCTCTCCTTATCCATCTATTCTTGAATGTAGCGAGTGATGGAGAATGAGCTGTACCCAGCATGTTGTTCAGCAGTGTAAAACTTAAAGGGGTCCCCTCTCAAAAACACTACACAATGTGTACGTAAGGCACTACTAATAAATATGTCCTGTAGTTTTAAGAACTTGCAGTCGACACTGTACTTCCTAGGGTCCTCAGAAATATACCTGTTAGTGTTAAGTCGATTGGTTGAACAGTTGTCAGACAGACAGGGAGACCCCGTCCATTTTAGTTAGATATTTCATATAAACAAAGTCTAACAAAACACAAGATAACTTGAGTCAAAACTGCACAGCACACAATGACAGTAGCACAGTGATACAACATTAAGTAGTTATGACTTCATGTACATTGTCCTAGAGAATTGAATTTACACATTTATACATTTAATTTGTTTTCGTTTTCTGAGGTGCGACCCCACTGTAAGATTGGTGTAGCCCTATTGTATACGACAAACGGGAGTTCCATGTGTTATTCAAGGACACTTTGACATGTTGACAAGAGGAGACAGGAATCGAACTGCCACCCCCGCAATCATTGAACCACAGCTGACCCATATATCAAAATTTTTTCTAGGCCAGCAAACTAACACGGGGTCCCAGGTTTTATAAACTGAACAGTCATTTCCTTTTAAAGCAGCTGTGACACTTCTCTTATGGAGAATTTTATGTATCACTATGAGCTGTACTCATTTTCAGTTCCTCCTGTCTTTGTGAGCTGCCTTTTTAACTAAGATGCAAAGTAAACCAGATCATGGCCAGTCTCTATTAAAAATTGTGGCATGCAGTTTCTGGAAAAGGCTTTAAAAAAAGAAGCCAGAATTTGAAAATACAGCCCTCTTCCTGCAGCTCTCCCCTTTCTGTCCCAAGCTTAAGTGCTGTATCATAGGCATCTTGACTTGCCTGAGTTTCACTTCTCATCCAAGAAGCTTCTTCAGGTCTAACGGACTGGCGCAGAGTCGCAGGCTTTAAACCCTGTGTGGCTGTGAGCCCTTACAGAGTCGTTGGGGTGAGTTCTGAGTTTCAGAATCATAAAGTTCCACATGATTTAAAGCCTGCGACCCCACACCAGTCCGTTAGAACTGAAGACGCCTCTTGGATGAGAGGTGTTTTCATTCATTTATCTGAACTGGTCCTGAGTGGTAACAATAAACCTCTCCTCTCGACAGATTGTGGACGCTGGGATCTCTAAACAAGCCCTGAGCGAGATTGAATCCAGACACAAAGACATTGTCCGTCTGGAAAGTAGCATCAAGGAGCTGCACGACATGTTTGTAGACATCGCCATGCTGGTGGAGAGCCAGGTACACTCCCCCACATCCACCTGCCCATCACTTCATCCACCCATCAACTACTTCACTCATTCTAAACATTTTCCTGTGACTGTGTTCGACTTTATTCAACTCCTTTTCTCCTCTTTACCTACCTTTCTTGTCTCCGCTGTGGTCTGACTATCAATCTGCATCTGTTTCCTCTTTTCCAGCTCCATGCCTTTCTTACACCTCTCTGTACTCTGTTCTGCCTCCTCCATCTCATCTCATCACCAACATAGATGGAACCAACATGAAAACGTTTAGTAAGATGTACCATTCAAGCATCATTTTAGACATCAGAGCAGAATTCACACAAGAATGAATACAGACACATATTGTTGATCATTCAGGCACTGTATGTCTGTGAGTACATAAGTCTAACCACATATTTCTTACTGCTTAAATCATGCTCTCTGAGGGAAAGGCTTGTTTGAGGTAAGGGCCACACTCCTGCTATTTGTCATGTGATTTTCCTACAAAACTCTTTCTTTTTCAAACTGTTTCCAGCTTTTAGTTTGAAGATGTTTGTTTAAATAGAAACTCAGCATTAACGTAAATATAAATGCCTCTCCGTGACATTTAAAAAAACACCTCCTCACCAAGTCAGTATTGAAGCTGCCACTACAAGGGCGAGTCCATCTTTGTTTTTTTCTGGGTTTTTCAAATGTGAAAGCCCACTCAGGATGTAGGTTAGAGCAGACATCACTGATACTAATTACTAGTAATTACTAATTACTAATTATAACTAAAAGGTTTAACCCAGAATTTTTGTTTGGGGCTGTATGAGGTATTCATCCATAGACAGTGTAATATTATTACCCCTTCACCCTGCTGTCAGACAGCCCTTTCTGATGGGGAACTGAAGCCTTTACATCGCTCTCTTCAAAGCCACCAGACTCCAAAACAGTAATATTATCTTGCAGAACACGGTAGTTTCTGGTCTACTGCTGCCTCTGATCGAGTAGTACCAACTCTCAGATCCGAACTAATGTGGTGTCCGCAGCTGTGCATTGCTTAGCTTCTATGCCGGTTAAGGGGTTAGAGTAATATAGCTAATTTGGAAGATCATTAACACACAGTTCTCAAAGAAGGCTTGAAAGAGGCCAGAGGGTTCAAATGTAACAACATAATCTTGGAGCGTGAGATGGATCGGTGGTTTTGCGCAGCGTCTGCAGTGATGAGGGGGCTGCGCCAGACTGCCATGGTGAAGAGAGAGCTGAGCCAGAAGGTGACGCTTTCGAATCACTGGTCCATCTCCGTCCCAACCCTCACCTATGGTCATGAGCTCTGGGTAGTGACCGAAAGAATGACATCGCAGATACAAGCAGCCGAAATGAGTTTCCTCAGAAGGGTGGCTGGGCTCAGCCTTAGAGATAGGGTAAGGAGCTCGGACATCCAGAGAGAGCTCGGAGTAGAGCCGCTGCTCCTTCGCGTTGAAAGGGGTCAGTTGAGGTAGTTCGAGCATCTGATCAGAATGCCTCCTGGGCACTTTCTTTTAGAGGTGTTGCAGGCACGTCCCACTGGTAGAAGGCCCCAGGGCAGACCCAGAACACACCGGAGGGATTATATATCTTATCTTGCCTGACTACGCCTCAGGTCTCGTAGGAGGAACTGGAAATTGTTGCTGGGGAGAGGGACGTCTGGAGTACTTTGCTCAACCTGCTGCTCCCATGGCACATCCTAGTAGATATAGATAGATCATATATAGTATAGACTTTATTGACAGTCAAATCCACACCGTCAACAGTGCTCATAAGAACGAAATTTCATTGCATTGACTCTCCTCAGATAAGGGATTGAAAATGTAATGGAACATCATCTTGAGGAAACCTACGTCAGGTCACGTGTGACAACATTTTTAGAAGGGCTTTGGAGGACCGTATTTGGACACTAAATCATGCACACCTTGACCAAAATTTGACTGTTTAGATTTAAATGCATGACGAAC
The DNA here is from genome assembly GCF_006386435.1 of Epinephelus moara. Lineage (NCBI taxonomy): Eukaryota > Metazoa > Chordata > Actinopteri > Perciformes > Serranidae > Epinephelus > Epinephelus moara. The sequence continues at coordinate 23,574,073 of NC_065509.1, forward strand.
TCTACGGGGAAGCTACAGAATGATGTAAATAAATCAAAAAAGCAAAACATAATGGACTCTCTCTTGAAGTAACAGCAGAGGTTTTGACAATAAAAGTTCCAGAAATCTGAATATAAGAAGAACAAAATATTGTTCAGTGTATTTCTAGTATACTTGAAACCAGATGTATTACTGCACTGCTTAAACCAATGTACTGTACTGTTCTTCTGCTTATGAAGTGTTGCTCTGTATCTTATTGACTGTTGTGTGTTTTTCAGGGTGACATAGTAGACAACATAGAGCGGAATGTATCCAAGTCAGTGGACCACATAATAGTGGCTAAGGAACAGACCAAAAAAGCTGTAAGGCACCAGACCAAAGCACGTAAGGTAATGTAATATAGCCAACCCCAGTCTGCTGGTGACCTCTTTCTGTTTTTGTCTAACTATTATCTATACACATGTTTACACATTTAAACCACACAGTGTGCGTACAGATGATACTCCCTCACCCTGCAGACACACAGCCAATCACACACAACTGTTGCATTCTGTGTGCTTCGCTTTTTGTTTCTCTTTCTCTGTTGTTTCATGCATCTTCTTCTGTTGCTTTCCGTCACGTCTGACGCCGTGCGCCATGTTAGGGTGGAATGATTGACAGGATTGAGAGCAACATGGACCAGTCTGTGGGCTTTGTGGAGCGGGCTGTAGCGGACACTAAGAAAGCTGCAAAGTTTCAGCAAGAGGCTCGCCGTGTGAGTGACCACAGTCAGGAGGAGCGGTCCGGTTTCCCAAAAGCAACAGAAATAATTTTATTTTTCCAATTACAATAGAACAAAAATCATCCTGAGACCAATTTTATTCAAACTAAATACAATCTTGAGGATTTTTTTGTTTGCTTTAAAAAGCAGCAGAAAGAGCAGTGAAATAGGAAAAATTAAATGGAGTTGGACGCCACAGTTTCACAAGCCTGGCGTTAGAAAAAGAAAAAGATTCAGCACTGTAATCTGTCATTCTGGTGACCTTGAGTCAATGTGAACATGCACTTGGGACGGCAAAGATGCCTTCCTGACAGGGCTGAGCAGCAGTCGGTGGTTAATAACGGTTCAGGCAGAGAATAACACAGCAGGAGAAATTACAGCCCATTCAGGAATTTTTGCACAGCAGGCACTGCGTACACACAGAGCTCCTGCACAAACTGAAGGGCTTCCCTGGCTCAACTGTGAAGGCAGCACAATGTCACATAATCGGTAAGGCCCAGTATTGTATCTCTACTGTTAACTTTATGATCATCGCAACAAAAGATAAAATTATTATTAATATGGTAATTTCTTTTGAAGAGCTGTTAAATCCTCCCCACTGTGCAGTGTAGTAGAATCTGATAAGCCTTCAAACTCATGTATCTGTTACTCAAACTGGCCATCCTGGATTGCATTTCATATCTTTGGTATCTAAAACAACTCCACTAATGTAGCTCCTTGCATTTTATTTTTTTAAGACAGGGGTGTTTTCAATCTAAACAGCTAGTTAGTTTAAATCTAGCAAAAATCTTCTGTCACAGTACATGTAATTTTATATTACTGTAACGGTATATATCACAATACAGTAACTGTTGCGTAAATTCAATTAAGAAATGGTTTACAATAACCATTTCCGTTATAACAAATACAGCAGCCTCACATGAGACAACATAGTCAAAACGGTATGCTTCTTTTAAAATGGAAGCATAAAGGTTCATGAGTCAAGTGTTACAGATTTCTGTATTTAAAACTTCACTCTTCCTCCTCCATGTCTGCCTAAATCATGTTACCTTGGGAGGCAGCTGGATTCACAAGATCACAAGAGAATCACAAAAGAATTGAGCCCTGATTTGCTACAAATTCTGCCCAGAATAGCTCCCACAGTAGAAACGGTTTTGCCATGTAACTACCGGTGGACACATTTCTACCCTCACACAGTAAATACAGTCATATCGCTCATCTCTATTATGAAATAGATGAAAAGAATTCCACTTTAACACAAAGATGCTTTTGGGAAACCTGCCTTACAATATGAAGACCATCCCCACCATCAAGACCCTGATCTCCACCTTGACCCACTCCTGTGATGACTTGTGATGACCCCCTGACCCTCCTACCTGCTCCGTTCCTGAGCCTCCACCTCCCTGTGGCCTGCGGATCCCTGTGCTTTGAAAAACCCAGTGACCTGCCCGGCACCACGACCACCTGCTTACACAGACACATAACACACACTGACAGCTTCCACACTCTTTTCTCTGTCTCCTCTCTCTCTCTGCTTTGACCTTAACTTTGTCTTTATTTACAGCTTTCCATGGCTGCTGTGTGATTCTTTGGTGTTGTCTGTGTTTGAAGATGGCTTTAGGCTTTTAATAATAATAATTTGATTAACATTAAGTCAACACACCAAGACAAAACTGGTTTATCAGACTTTTGCAAGACTAGTGCACTGAGTTTGTTACAAAGCTACACGGAGAATTCATGATATTTGATATGTCCGTTGTTGCCATATATTATACATATGACCTCATACTGCTAGGACATACACTATATAACATTCAGTAGTGGATGTTCACAAATTAAGGATATACTTGTCGTTGTGTTCCACTGAAAATGGTACTAATGGTCCTGTATGTACTTGCTTGTCCCCAACAGAAAGTGGTGATAATAATCGTGGTTGTGCTGATCTTGGTGGGCTTACTAGCTCTCATAATCGGGTTGTCAGTGGGATTGAAGCACTCATGAGCTATTTGAATAAGAGGAGAGCTAAGGGTGAGTAACTCTGGAGCAAATAAGCTCTGTAGAGCCACAGTGGGTGTGGGAATGAAGCATGCTTTAGAAAAGGGTTTGCACACTCTTTTGCTCTGCGTGTGTGTGTTTTCTTTCTATCCCGAGGGCTTACTTGAGGTGTGTTTGTGTGTATTTGAAGTCCTTGGGTGTGTGTTTTTTCTTTCATTCTTGCGGTGCTCGCCTCTGGTGACTGCTGAGCAAACAAAGCAGTGCCAGAAGTGAGTTACAGTTTCAGCTGGTGTTTGGTCTGTGGGATCTTTTCATTGCTCATGTCCCCCGTCATAAACGCCATATTCTCCCTTTGTGTCTCTCTGCAGAGGATGATCATTATTGGTGCGGTCTGTGCTGTGGTTGTCATCCTCCTTATTGTCATCCTCTCCTGGACACTAAAACAGGACTGCTGTTTTGCTACCATCATCAGTTTATCCATCATCCACTCCACCCCATCCTCCATCAGCCAAAGAAAAACTCATACTGATCACTCCATGTGGATGTAATATTTTTAAACCTGCAGACGCAAGTGCTAGTGTTACATTTGACCTCTGGAAAAAAAAGAAGACCTGCAAGACATGATACTTGTAAAAACTTTTAGCCCAATCAGAACCGTCCTTCTGGTCTGTGAGGGTCTGTCTGACTCCTTCAGTGTGAGGATGCTCTGCTGCAAATGAGGAAATGACGCTAAAGCTGACTTGAGCTACAATAAATCTTGTATCTCTGCGGAGGGGGAAAAGGGAATTGAAAAATAACCGATCATAATGTCACTCCAGTGCCAACACTGTACATTTCATTGTCCAACATTTAATGCCAAAGAATCAGCCTGAAGGTCATCTGAAATTGATTTTAAAGTCCAGTGAGTTGGACTCTTGTGAAGCGCTGTAGAAGCACCCTTACTGTTATCTCTTGCCTTTATGAGCCTTGACACATTCTGTGATTGAAAAGCTAGCTGCTGTACGTTCACTGTATTTTGGATTTTGTTAGTTTTTGGGAGGAGTTCCAGCACTTTCACATTTAAAAATATGTCTTTATGTCTGTGATTATTAAGCTTAGATGATCCTGTGAATAATAGAATTATTATATTGCGTAGCCCTGAAATAATGTGGCTCTGTCTTTAACTGGAAGAGGATGGTGTGCTCACTTATGATTCTTCAGTTCAGAGAGCCCGGGGGTTCCTGATTTTAAATATGAAGGATGGTGATGATGGAAACACATTTCAATGACAGGTGGAGCCAAAAAAAAGACAGACTAGGTGGATAAACATGCACCTATTGCTTTAAAACTTAACACTGCAACATCTGGGAGAAATGCCTGGGTACTTGTTTTATATCTTTGCAAACCTGTGTCACCATCTTGCACCGTGACCATCTGTTATAATGCTTTAAAAACATGTTTTAATGCCAAAGGACATAAGGAGAGACTGGTAGTGACACTAGTTTCAGTTTCAGTGCCTGAATAGTCTAATAAGTAAGTAATAGTAATATATTTATTATACTTTTTGATGCTGTCGTTAATGAAGTCACACACACAGGATGAAGTGTAAAAGGACACTCTAACTAACCCTATACAAAGGTCTCCCTGATCGGTGGCTATTTATGACTAGTGTTATGTGCATTTCCTGACGTATTTTAGGTCTCATTACATTCTTACTGTAAACACACACCTCAGTTTCCAGTTTATTAGGTACAACTATGTAAAACAAACAGCCCTGCAATAAATCCCCTGTTGGTGAAGGTTTCAACAGCTTTATAGATTGTTACAACAGCCCTGAAATCGCTATGCCAAACCCACCAAACTCCATTTAGAAACCAGCAAAGTTAGCATGTATAAAGCCAGCATGTTTTCCCTGTTAAACATTTTTCATTCAAAGTTGACAGAAACAAAATAAAACTGTCTGGGTTCATCTTTCCAGTGTTTCAACAATCACATACTCTGTTGGCTGAAATAAACCTTTAATGCACTCAGCTGTATGTGAAAGAATGCTGACACTATACATGCTAAAATTACTGTTTATTTAAATGGAGTCTGGTGGGCTTGACGATGGTGTTTCTTGGGCTGTTTCTGGTTCAACAAAAAGGATCTGGCTCCGGAACAAAAAGGTCTATCTCTGTAGGGATCCTTTCCATAATGTTGTAAGACACAGAATAACAATCTGAGCCTGTCAGTGGCAAAACACAAGCACCTTTAGTGGACGTACATTGACGGTGCAAATTGCCCCTAGTTCTTACATTGCAGCCTGTTTGGCCGCTGCTGGCTGCAGTCTTCTTTCTCAATACTGGACCACTTTCAAAAACTGTTGTTCCCATTAGTTATTTAGACAAACACATGGTAGAAGCGGGTGCAGATTGAAAAATATTGAAGTTACCCTTTAATCTATCTCTGCTTGTAGTCTGAGATGTTGTATAAACCAGATGCAGGGCTGTTGTATTGGACTAGTTAGTTAGCTAGGTGTACCTAATAAATTGGCTTTGATTCTGGTTGGTCACCATCATTTCATTAGACCCTTTCATCTTGGTTGAGGGAATGTGTCAGACTGAGAGTTTAGTTAACTACAGAGCACATGTTGTCACCCAGAGGCTTTAATATGGCAGTTGAAGCAGGTGACTCCAGCTGTGCACACAAGGACTCTCTCAGGGGCACTACTGTCAGTCATTAAAGGGACAGGTATTGACCACATGCAGGGTTTTGTAGTGTAAGATGTCCCGTGCCTTATGAGCTCCACCATCACTGAGGGAAGTCTTTGTTTCTGTGAGACCACAGCCTGAATGGTTCCTTTTAACTCTGGTTGCACGGGGAGCACTTGAAAGTGAGAGGCCTCCCCAGCTTGCTCTTTTGACCACGCAGTCTGCTCTTTGGGCTCCTGCCCTCGACTGTTCAATCCTAATGCTTCCATTCAAGCCTTTTTTCCTTCACACACCACTTTAGCCACCAGCATGGGATGCAAGGCGAGAAGAAGGAGAAAACTGATGCTGTTGTACACTGTTTTAAATTAACAGATTTTAATGACAATTAAAGATTTTATGTTTTTTAATGACTGGTTGACTTGTGTTTTCTTGCAATCTCATGCCTGTCCCTTTGGGAGCGACAAAATAAATATGTGACAGTGTTCCCCCCCCCCCCCTTTTTGATGACTAAATGTTAAGGAAGAGCTGTGTGGATGCTTTTTATGGGATGTATTAGCTGTTGTCAGCAGATTCTTGATACAGCATGTTAACCACTGTGTTTCAAAGTGCATGTTTTAAAGTCAGGTGCACAACAAGTGTCAAAGAGGAGGTATGTTTTTCACCTTTCCTCTCTCTTTACACACAAACACACACACACCCTATTCTCTGTGAACCTTTGTTCCCCTTTTACTCAGTCATTTCCTCAAACCAATGTGCCCTTCAATGTGAATTGTGTGGCATTAAATTCCAGTGGATGCTGCTGCCTGACTTCTGTATTTGTTTTATTAAACCTGCAGAAGAAGATGATGATTACATTGTGCTGTGCCATCATTGGGATCGTTGGGTTCTCCTATCTCTACAGCTTCTTCTCGTAAAAAGGCTTAACACAGGTAAAGCACCTGCATCAGCCTGAAACACTATGACCTATGTTCTATCAAATTAAATGTTAAAGTAATGTCCTTTTTTGTCTTTGTGTAGTGTTTCCAAGGAAGATAGGGTCAAGAAAAGAAAGTTTCCTGAGGTGCTCCCCTGTTTTTTACCCTGATTATCATTTGAATCTGTTTTAAAATTTAATAAAAGGTTAAAAAAAAAAGAAAGAAATTGACCCACACCAGCCCTGCACACTTACCCTTTTATTAATAATTTAATTATTTCCTCGCTGTATGAAGTGTTTAAACGTGTTATAAATGTGTAGATTTTTCTCAGTCTGCCTGTTCATAATTCAACATGTGACTTATAACCATTTTGGACCATCCTGGTCGACTGTAGTCTGCCGCCTCCTGGTGGTGCATAGAGGGGACAGTCATGTTTATTATTATAAGGAATCTATTTCTAAGGATTTATCTAAGCTTAGTAAATATGCATGATGGTGTTTTTTCTGTCTTTGGGTCCAGACGTTCATTCATGCACAACACATATTATGCTCTGGTTAAAAATATCCAGTCAAGTAGTATTTTCTGACTTATTTGTTGTCATAATTTGAATACATTTGTGTGTGATTTTGTTGTGTGTGATCTGTCTGTATGCGTCTGTGCTGATGAAATGCTTGTACCGATGATGGTCTTTTCTGTAACAGCGGCTGCCACTCGCTCACTGGCTGTGTGTCAACCCAGTAAAGCCTGTTACGTAATAAAAGATTTCTGTGCGTTGTACCCAGTGTCTGTGTGTGCTTGGCTTCATGTGTTGGAGGGTTTGTACATGGCTCAGGTGATCACCTCTGGGTGCATGGAGGCAGACACATGTTTTACTCTCAGAGCAGCCTTTACTGTGTGTGCTGTGCAGATATGGCGATGCACGACATTACATCCGTGTATGAACGGCTTCCCTGACCTCATTTCATCCCCCATCTCGCTGTTCGTCCTAACCAGAGGCAGGCCCGGCCCATCAACACCCCGTGGGGCGGGGTTTGACACAAGGGCGCGCTTGTTTTCCTGCTTCGTGTGTGGAGGATAAGCGGGGATAAGATTAGATTAAACTCACTACAATATATTGGTCCTTTGGAGGACGGAAATTTAACATTACAGTAACACACAGGGACAGACAAGGTGAATAGGATGCAGGTAGGTAGAATAAATAGATACAGAATGAATAAATAAATTAAGTTATATACAATGAATTAACCGAAACCAGTGTACATATGCATGCAACACCAGTGGTGCACATTTCTGGTATTCCACCATAAAATGAAATGCTGCATACATTATAATGTTAGTATGCATTCATGCACAAAAAGCATACTGTGAAAATAACACGAAACAATATCTGTAACTACTTTTTTTTTTTTTTACTTTTAATTTTGAGCCTCCCTAAGTGACTGACGGACCATAAATTAGTAAATACATTTTTTAAAACTTACCCTTTGATGTTTGAAAGTTAAAAGTTAAAATTTAAAGACAAAATCCTTGAGTTGAAAAAAAAGTATTTCTCTCCCTTATTTTTTTTTTTTTTTTTTTTTAAATCTGCTGTAAAATAAAAATAAAATACAACCTTTTAAAATATACATGCCCCTTCCCCAAGCCAAAAATAAAAACATTAGACCCTCCCTAGAGCTTAAAAATCATTTGACATGCTTCCCCCTCTTTTTGAATCTCCTCCTACCTCTTAAGTAACGACCAGTCCCTTATTTCTACTTAGATATAATTTTCTTTGCTTTACATCAGTGTGACTGTAATGTTTTACAATTTACCTCCAGCTATCAATTAAGTATTTCTAATTCTGAGGGATTTGCAGGGGGTATTAATATAATGAAGATAGTGAATATTTCTTTGGGTACTGGTGGGGTAAGATGGGGGAAGAACAAATTTATTTTACTGAACTGGTGGATTAAATCTCAAGAATGCAGCATGTCAGATGAAATGTCACAATTCACTACAGCATAGTCATTAAATACATGTGTTAAGAGTGGATTTAGTGCCATATATACATATTTGAAGAGAGGAATTAAGGGAGCATCTTATCCCATCTCACCTCAGTGCAGAGGGAAACTAAACCCACCTCTCCACCGTCACACCGGGGAGCACAAACCGAGTACACATGTCTATTAACATATGATAATCGGGTTTAAAGAGCACATGTTGTGTCCAATGAGAGCGTCTCTATGCTAATGTCTCGGAGCAGTGAGGTAAATAGGGGGGTGGGTCATGAGCTTTTTTTTTTTTTGGTTTGTGTGTTATGTGTGTGTGTGTTATCTGACCAGCTGAAAATGGCGGCTCGAAGCGTCGAATCCGTCTAACTTTATCGCACAATAATAAACATAACAATATACACCGCTGTTATCACATAACATGGGGAGAAACTTTACTGGGAGGCCTCAGACGCTCTAGCTGGGAAACATTACTTTGACCACCACGGCTAAAAGGAGTTAAGACGCAGAGGTAACGATAAAGAAGCTTACAACTGCCGTATAGACGCTAATGTCAGCTAGCTAGCTAGTTAGCCAGCGTCAACGTTAGCCGACGACTTAAGAAAGGGATTGGCAACTGAGCTAGTTTACGTTAACCGATAGCGACAGTTAAATAGCGTCAGTAAATGGACACACGAGTGCAGGGTATTCCTGTTAAAATGTTGCTGCTGTAGTCGGCACTTGTCTTGTACAGTGACGCAAGTTCAACGTAAATGTTTTGTGTTGTGTTGCTAACCGTAGCTAGCTGGCTAAAGCAACACTGTTGGCTAACGTTAGCAGCTAGCTAGGCTGTACTCAGAGAGAGGTGTGTGTTTCTGTTTCACTGAATGTAAAAACACACTGAAACACTGGTCGACTGTTTAATCAGTGTGGTATAACGCTACTGACGATACTTTATTTCTCTTCTAGAGATCATGGAGGATCCTCATACACGGTACAGCAAACGCCTGGTGAGTAACTTAACCAAACTGCTAGCTTCCTGGAACACTTGTTTTATGTTTACAGTGCAACTGCTAAGCGTTTTTCACCCAAGTTGCGTGTGTGGTGTTAGTCTTTAAAACTCACAAAGCAGTCTACTAGACGTTAAACATTGTATTTGATTAAAATAGTCCACTTTTGGCACGTTGTGTTTAAAGGCAGTGATCCTCTCTGTGTTGTGTGCCACCCTAACCTCGGCAATGAACCTGTCTTAAGACCCAGGGTTCAAGAGAAGGTCAAGTCCACTGTCTAACCTGACAACATTTGTGCTGTGACCTTGCTTCACCTTCTTACAACCACATCCCCCTTTGTAAAGTAATTACCCCAGTGCTTACAAACGTCCCACTGTGTACTCAGACAAAGACTGGTACTAGTGTTTGGGGACATAAGCAGTTTCATCTCTTTATATAATAATGCCTATCCTGCCATTGACGATTTAGCTTTGGGAAACATGTCTTTGGTTATTTGTTGAACACACCAAAGCTTAATAAAAGCACCCATAAATTGTTGCTTAATTGCAATCCATAAAGTCCCTTTGTCATTTTTATTACTTTTCATGAAAACAATGGTGTGGGTGGCTTTCCTCTACTGTATTAAATAGTTTTCTGTTGCAAATTAGTAGCTACTGTGCAGTGCTCGGTTGTTATAATAAGGAGTATCTGAGTTTAAATAATACCACACTTGTGGGAAAGGGATGGGGGTGGGGAGATCTGAGAGCGGGGGTGTTGTGCTTTATCCATCTGTCTAGCCAAGCAGTGTTGCATAGGGTGAAAGGCAGGAGGGGAGTAAAAGAGGGGGGCAGTGTGTGGAAGATTAACCCCTGCTATTGTGATGCTGCATTGTTTGGATCCCACATGAACTGATTTGGTCTCTGGCTGACTGATCTGCTTGGATTGATTTTATTGTGATTATGTTCTTGTCTTGGGTGAAAGTGTTAGTTTTGTCCCTAATGGCAATTTTAGATCCTTTTTTTTTTTTTTTTTAACCACTGAGAGATAAGGGACAGCTCCCTTGGGTGTAACCTCATATCTTGGAAATTAGACTCCAGTAAGAACATTTTAAAAATACATAAAGCAGTGTTGCAGGGATCTTGGATTTTTTGCATCCGTGTTAGATACAGCTCTGCTTGCCTTTGGTGGTGTGACAGAACCAGTCACCAAGAGTTTTGTGACAAATGACTGATGTGATACTAGTCATTGCTTTCAAGGTTTTCCTTCCAAGCATATCCCCTAAGTCCTTTTTATTATGTGACGTTGTACATATGTACTCTTGTTATCAGCTTTGCTGGGTCTGATAGGCTGCTATAACACAGCTTTGTCATGGCACTGATATATCTTCAGTGCAGTAAAATATCCCATATTTCTTACTGCCAGTTGTTCAAGCCCACTCCTCCTGTCCTTTTTTTGGTTGCTCATCACAAGTCTTCTTCTCTATGTGTGACATAGAGGTTAACAGAACCCTTTTGCTGTCCTCAGCGTACAGGTACGCGGCGCCGCTACCAGGACGATGGAATCTCAGATGATGAAATCGAAGGGAAACGAATGTTCGACCTGGATGAGAAGTTGCAGTGCACCAGGTTTAACAGTGACTTGATCAAACACATGGAGGGTAAAGGTAAGAGGTTCGCACCAACCCAAGAGATTGTTGGAATAAAATTTCAATGCAACCGCTCTTGAATATATCTGATGCCATGTAAAGGCAATTAAAGGCTCAGTCAGCAATTCTAATCCAATACACCTTTTGTCAAGTTCAGCGAATATCTCCTCACGGTCCGCTAGCTTTCTGTTCTGTGGTTGCGCTCTGAAATTAAATCCGGTGTACATGTACAGCCCTGGCTCTGTAAGTAGGAAACAAACAAAGTGGTTCGGACTGAGCTGCACAACACTATGTCGGCTACTCTCCCTTTTCTGCGTCCTTGCCCACAAGGAACAGATGTACACGTGACATAGAACTATTACAGGAGCTTCTGAAGTAGCACTCACGGGAGTGGTGTATTTGGGTGTTGAGTTTAAGTATCACCAATGATTCTCCAGAATCGCTGACTCTACCTGTAATGTTAGCCGCTTGTTCTGTGCTGTGTTTCTTGATACTGCAGATTTTGGAACACTGTATTGATCAGACAGAATTGTGTCTGCCAGTTAATGTTGGTTTGTTTAAGTCTTGTCATTGTAACTTTGAGTAATCTTAGTGTTTGTCGTCTTTCTAGATTTCACATTTGAATACATCCAGAGGGAAGGGCTCAGGGACCCCATTATCTTTGATACAACTGAAGGCCTTGGCATACAGTAAGTAGCATACGTTTACTGGTAAATCACAGATTACTCTTTCTCTAATCGCATACAGTCTTTTTTTTACTTTGTTATATGGAGACATATACTGACTTAGTTTAAAATAATTTCAAAACACATGTTAATAAACCTGTTACCTCTCTCTTGCAGAATGCCAGACCCTGATTTTAGTGTGAGTGATGTCAAGTTGTTTGTAGGTGAGTTCCTCTTTTGTGCCCTTTCAGAGTAAATGGTTTTGCTTGGCTAAATGGCTAGCCTTAGAGGAAGATATTACCATGCTCCAGATATATCTTTGAATATGCCGGCTGATAAGTAACGACATTTAAATGCTAAATCGAAACTGATTACAGTGGTTTCAGACGTTGAACTCCTTGTGATTCTCTTACAGGTAGTCGACGCATTGTAGACGTGATGGATGTGAACACCCAGAAGGGAATCGAGATGTCGATGGCTCAGTGGCGACGCTACTATGAGACGCCGCCATCAGAAAGAGAAAAACTCTACAATGTCATCAGCCTGGAGTTCAGCCACACCAGGCTGGAGAATCTTGTCAAACGACCGGCGTCGGTGAGAATGCACACAGTCTAACACTTCAGGGCTTTACAACAGCTTATATGTGCACATTGATAATGTCATTTTAAAGCTCTTACTGGCACATACTCGACAGGCTACTTATCCTAATAATTCGTGTGCTGCTTTGATGGCTACAGAGCTTTGGCTTGGTTGTGGGGTCAAAATACTTTGTCTACATACAGAAGGTGTCTTAATAGAAACAGTCTTGTCAATTTGAATGCATGTTTTATACCTTTTTCTTCTCCTTATTTATCAGGTGGACCTTATTGACTGGGTTGACAACATGTGGCCTCGCCATCTCAAGGAGAGGCAGAGAGACTCCACTAATGCCATCATAGACATGCATTATCCCAAAGTACAGAAGTGAGTAAACCATACGCCTCAGAAACATAGAACATTTCCTATGACGCTAATCACATGTCATACATCAGTGATACATTTAATACACTTCAATTCAAAGTCTCTTAATGGCTGTTTTTTCCCCATTTTAACCTGTTATCCTGTTGTGTTCTCCATCCTTCCTCTGCTCCTCTCAGGTACTGTCTCATGAGTGTGCAGGGCTGCTTCACAGATTTCCACATTGACTTTGGAGGCACTTCCGTCTGGTACCACATCCTGCGAGGAGGAAAGGTCAGTCTGGAGGTCACAACACACAAGAATGGTAGATTTAAAGGTTTGACTACCTTCAGTGACCCAGTGGAAACTTCTTAGTCATAATGAGAGACAGCTAATTTTCTCGCTCTTCCTGTCAGAGTAAAAGTAAATATGATTGTGAACTATCATTTCATCTTGCATTTCAACTTTCCTGTTAACATCCTGTAAATGCACATCAGTGATATGGTCACATTTTTATGTATTTGTTGACCTCAGTTGAGACGCTGAACTTTTTTTCCTGTGACCTCTGCAGGTGTTCTGGCTGATTCCACCCACACCACAGAACCTGGAGATGTATGAGAACTGGGTTTTATCAGGAAAACAGGGCGACATCTTCTTGGGGGACAAGTGTCACGACTGTCAGAGGATAGAGCTCAAGCAAGGCAACACCTTCATAATCCCATCAGGTATACGTTGATGTATTACGGCAGCGACGCATACTGACCTATTAAATAAAACACACCACTCACTTGACAACTACATTCCTTAAACATTCCCCATCGTGTATGTTGTTAGGGTGGATCCATGCCGTGTACACCCCAGAGGACACGTTGGTGTTTGGGGGGAACTTCCTCCACAGCTTTAACATCCCCATGCAGCTCAACATCTACAGCATTGAGGATCGCACGCGGGTGAGCAGCCCCTCACATTCACTGTAAACCCTTTTACTGCTGTTGATATATAACTGTCCTCTTGACACACATTGGTGATTGCTTAAGATTTTGTGATTATGCAAGGCATGATTCAGAGTCTTATCCTGTGGAATTACTCATCATAGAAAAACACTTGGGACAGAATCGTTTCTCAACAACATGAATTTAATTTCAAGAATTTGTAAGTGCCATAAAGTAAGCCATGCACAGATTTTTATTTATTATGATTTCTCTCCAATACTAATTCCAACACATAAACCCAGGCTACTGAGATACAGAGTAGCATCGTGATATCAATACCAGTGCTCACTTATCCTCAACTTCAAAATCTGAATACCTCACTGATGAAGTTAACATGGAGATAGTGTTTACATGGACATGAATATCAGGTTATTGTATTGATGTGTTTGATCATGTAAACAAACAGCATGTCTCATTTTCAGAAACCAGCATGAAACCATACCACATTTATGCGAAACCAACATGTAATATGCAAAGTACTCCAACTATTACTGCACATATACACCTTATCCCGGTTATTAAACACTGCTACGTACCTGTGCGGACACAGCTTTTGCCAAGTAATGTAACAAATACACAAAATGGCAGCAGTGAAAGCATCTCATCTCTGGAGTGATGAAGGACCAGAGTTTTTTTTGTCTTTTGGTAGTATCTTCATTCTCTGCTCCCCTCTCCTTTGCGGTGGTAGTGACAGTGACAGACTAGCACTGATCAAAGTGGAGGGCAGTGTTATATGAGTAGAGTAGCTGCTTTCAGGAGTAACGGTAGCTTAGTGGGTAGTGTGTGTGTGTGGTTAGAGTGAGCTAGAGAGAGACGATGGTTTGGTGAGAAAGCTATTGGTGATCGGAGTCAAGAAAAAATAAGCAGTTGAATTGTTGAGTGGTGGTAAATGTACAGTGTCATGTTTAATATTTCTCTTAGGTCTCATCTGAATTGTTTGTATAAATATCACAAGCACCTGCTCAAATGGACTGTAATAATCAGTAATGGGATTACTAGTATTTTTTTATACTGGGAATATGAACAACCTGGTTTCTTTGTGCTCATGTAAACACTATATCCTGAATATCATCAAAACCGGGGCAAGCCTCATATACAGGTTATTCATGTCCATGTAAATGCACTCTGTGTCTGAATTAATTTAATGAAAATACTGAATCTTTGAATAACACTTTCAAAGAAGCTGGATTTAATGTGCGTTGGTTATGTCATGGTCTGACCCAATCCACCAAGAGTCTGTATTATTGCTGACACTAATGAGGAGTATGTGATTGGTGCATTCACACATAAGGCTGCACAATTATGTAGTCATAATGTGAAGTTGAACTAATCATATTACCATATATTCCTCCCACTTCTTTGGTGTAACAACATGACTCTTGAATCACACTTGTACAGTAACACAAAATCAAGTCATCTCCAGGAAACATAACAGTCTCGTGGGAGACTTTTTTTTCTCTGAATTTTGTTAGAGCACAGGTGTGGTTATGCTCGGCTTGAACACGCTTTTCAGACACTGTCACTGCCTAGCCATATACAGTATGATCAGCTGGTTGAGGGGAAGCACGCAGGTGTTCAGACTGCATCCGGGCGCTAGCCACTGCAGTCACACCGCACTTCCCCCACCTCTTCCTAAGCAGAAGTGCAAACCACAACAAAGCTGTGACAAATGCTTCAGAGCAGCTGAAGAGCAATTTGTTAAAGAAGCAGAAAATGTGCAGTCCTGTATATCATTGCATTGTCTCGCTGTGGTATTTGACTAAACGGGGTCTTGAAGATGCAAAAAATTAATAAGCAGGATTTTTCCTAATCTGTTTCTGTCCTCCTCCTCTAGGTGCCAGCAAAGTTTCGCTACCCGTTCTACTATGAGATGTGCTGGTACGTCCTGGAGAGATACCTCTACTGTCAGACCAACATCTCCCACCTCACCCCTGAGTTCCAAAAATACTCCCTAGGCATAGGTGAGGATGGATACACAAGGCACACAAGACAACACTGCTGTCCGTACAAAGACCTGTAATCTCATCCATCACTGTCATGAGATTCAACCGTCATGTCCACTCTCTTTTCAGGACTGACTCCGGCTGACCTTGAAACCAATGACCACACCAAGAATGGCACCTCCAATGGAGTTGACAGTGACACTGAAAACAAGGAGATCAAGTTCAAGGAAGAAGAAGTCAAAGAAGAAGAAGAAGAAGAAGAGGAGGCTGCTCAAGTTACTAAACCTCGGCAGGTCCTGACTCCCTTTGAGTTAGAGGGACTGTGGAACCTCTTGGGGAAACTAGAGGAGCTGCCGGCCCAGAAAAAGTGTGTCCCTGCAGGCATCATGAACCCCACAGCACTGCTCGAAGACATGAGGGTGGGTGTCATTCCCTCTCACACTGAACTCACACTGGCTACTGATGCTTCATGATGCTATTTCAGGGGTAAAAGTTCAGGTATATTTGAGATACATATGTGTTAATACTCCTTTTCTCTTCTCCGCTTGTTCAGACTCTTCTGAAGGAACATGCCAATGATGACTCTAAGCTGTCCTACACTGGAGAGCCTATTGTCAAGTGGCCCAAAAGGGTGAGTAGAGAAATATTTTCAGCTAGCTGAGAGCACAGAGAATTGTTTGTGAACAGATAGCGTGTTAAGAATTAGTGTTTTAGTATGATTTATTATAAATGATTAAGCCCTTCATTTAGGCTCATCATGCCCCAGCTCGTACACAATTCTGATTGTTTAATTTGTTTGCTTTTCCTGTCGATGCAGCCATCATGGTACCAGCCGCCCATTCCCCCTCCCCCTGTTATTTACCGTCCTCGCCTGGGCCCCACCCTGCACAAGCCTCTGGGCCAGAGGTCCGCCAAACGCTCCTCCATCTCTGCCCTGAGGCGCAGACGGGTGAGGTGCAAGCGCTGCGCCGGCTGCTGCAGGAAGGAGTGCGGCACCTGCCAGTACTGCCATGACATGAGGAAGTTTGGTGGGCCTGGACGCATGAAGAAGGGCTGCATCATGAGGCAGTGTCTATCGGTGAGTCGTCATTCTTACCATTGTCTTTGTATGTGTGGCATCAAATGATGCTGTACATGTATGCATGGTGTATACCAGGAGAAAATGTTCGGTCGAAACTCAGAACTGGGTTAAATTATTGAATCTGCAATATTTAGGGCCACACCCCTGGTGTAAATAATGATTATTTCTTCCTGCAGCCTGCCTTGCCGAACACAGCGCGATGTGCCATATGTGGAGAAGGAGAATCTGAGGAGTCAAATCTGAGCTCTTGCTCTCTTATGGAGTGCTCTGTCTGCTCGCAGATTGCCCATCGTCAGTGCATTAAGGTAATCTGCCTCAGACATAGCGGAAGCTATAAACTGAATACATTACCCAATAATTGCTGTCACTGTTTGTGAATTTGTAGCCGCTATTTCAAACCTTTAACTGTTTGCTCTTTCAGGAACCTGGTGAGGGGAAGATCAATAAGGATTTGCCCAGCTGCTGGGAGTGTCCCAAATGTTACCAAGGCAAAGACTCGGCATCAGAGGTACGATATGGCAGATGTTCTCACTCAAATTAACAATTACACTTTATCTTCTTCAACCCCCTCATCCATCTCTTCCTGTCCTTCCCACACTAGTCTTCCAGCGATGAGGATAGTGATGAGTCGGAGGGCTCAGGCTCCTTGCCACCGTCCAAACTCGCCTACCGGGAAGGCATCGGTGTAGGTGAAGGAGGGAGCCGAGGGAAACGTAGGAGATCCCCATCCCGACCCACAGCACCACCACCTTCTCAGAAACTGCTACTGCAGCATCAGCAGAGCCGCAAAAGAGCAAATGCACTGGAGCTCAGACTCAAGAAGAGGGTAAAGTGGATTAAATGCATTTGTTGAATTTGCTCACAGTTTAGTGAAAGCATATCATGACAGATTTAGTTCTGCAACATGGGCGAAATGTGTCGATTGAAAGCATTTTGATAGTTCAGCATGTCTGCATTTACAAATACATATTTAGATGTCTGATTAACAGTAATCTAGCTTGAAAGTTTTCCTTTCAGTTTTAGAAGCCTTAAAGGTTTAGGTGCACTAAAAATCCAGGAGTATGAAATATACATAGGGAGCCCATTGATTTTGATCTGTTTTAATCACTGAAGATGTTACATATTTAAAAAGAGCTTAAAAAATTGAGTGTTGCCTTGATGAAATTTGCAGTCTCCCTGAAACTGATTAGGCAGATGCTGAAGATACAGTTATTGGCACCTCCTCTGACTTAGAATAGCAGACAAAAAAAAAACAACTGTTTTTTTCTCTCCATTAAACATGTATCTCCTTCCATCTCCAACCCTTGTTCTGTTTATTGCAGATAAAACTAGAGCGCAGCAAAATCATAACAGTAAGCAGTGCACTTATTTCTGTAATGCTCCCCATTGCATTTGAATACTACAGATTCATCCAAGTAGTATCTTGTTCTCATTTGCCGTCCTTTCTTTGTGCTTTTCTGCCAAACAGAAACAGTCATCTCTAGAGCGTTCACCCAGGCTACTGGGCTCCAGGGTGCTGTCCCGGCTGCGCTCCTCAACCAGCAGACTATCTCAGGGCAGAGGCCGGGGCTCCACTTGGGCAAGTGGCTCCCCTTACCACAGCTCTTTAGGAGGGACCGGGTCCTTTCAGCAGCAGTCTTCCCTCGGTCTAGTACTTGAGCCCAAAGGAGAGCCCCGCAGAGGGAGGGGGAGAGGAGTGCGGCTGCGGGGGGGAGGAGCAGGAAGAGGAATCAGAGGTGGTAGAAACCCTGAAGGTTTGGACGAGGAGGAGGAGGAGGAGAGCGAGGACAGCAGCAGCAGCAGCACCAACACCAGCAGCAGTGACGATGACGAGGAAGAGGAGAGGGGGCAGAACAGTGGGAGGGGATTGGATAAAGAGAACCGGCCACAGTCGAGGCGAGAAGGACGGGCAGCCAAAGAAAGAGAAGAGGAAGGGAGCGAGATGACCAACCAAAACGGTGCGGAGGAGGATGACGAGGAGGAAATAGAGCAGGACAGTGAAACAGGGGGCAAAGATGGTTCATATCTTAAAGTGACACTTCAGCGGCCAACCAGGGCCAAGCGGGACCCATCAGCCATTGTCCCTAAATTAGAAGCCATTGCCTCTCAAACTGCCACTTCCACAATACACAACCAGAGCCGAACCCTCGCCAGACCCCCCATTAGAAACCGTGGCCCCCGTCCCGATCAACACTCCAATAGGCACACACCACCACACACTCGCAGTGGACACACAGACACTCGTACTTCCCACACAGAGAGGGTGGAGGACTCTAAAAAAATTAGGCTGAGCAGGCCGGCCAAATTGAGCAATGGTGCCTCCTCTTCTTCGACGTCTGAGCTTCCCCATCTCCGCATCCCTCTGTCCGCCCTGCAGGAGGGAGGGAGCGAAGCAGACAGGGAGAACGGTGGGAGTGGGCCAGGCTGTGAGAGGGAGGTGTGGGTATCTGTCTTCCGTTACTTGAGTCGAGCAGATCTCTGTGTCTGCATGGCTGTCTGCAAGAACTGGTACAAATGGTAAGACTTATTAATGGATATGCATTTATTAGGGATGGGTTTTAATAGCTGCTTCCATTTTGTATCTGGGTCCTGGTAGACAAAATATCAGTATCTCTTAAACTGCAATGCTAACATAACTTGTCTCCTCACGTAAGTAGGCTGTGTTAAAAAAAGTGTTGCGTTTCTACCTTTGCAGTCAATAAAATGTGATTAGACATCTTTAAGTTGTAGTTATGTTTGTCTTTAGTTTCTTGCAGCTGTGAAAAGAGAAAGGGATTTAATATGTTTTGGATTTGATACATAGATTTAAATTTCAGGAAATGCAATCAACCCCCATCCCTAATTTTTTTTTATATCTTTTGTATTGCAAACTCATTAGTGAGGTTGTGTTTATCCATGCCAGGTAATTTGTAGTGTCATATCACTCTGCAAATAGATACCCATGAATGGATGCGTTTTTAATCAGTGTGTGCTTGCTCGCAGGTGTTTAGACAAGCGGCTTTGGGCACGGATTGACCTGAGCATCAAACGCACTGTTACTCCTCAGGCACTAACAGGCATCATAAAGAGACAGCCGGTCACGCTCGATCTCTCCTGGACCAACATCTCTAAAAAACAGCTCAACTGGCTTGTTGGCCGCCTGCCTGGTACATAAAAACACACACACACACACAAACACACACACACACACACTGTCTTCCACACAATGTTATATTTATTAGATTCCAAGTTGGTCAGTGTTACATATGTAAATAAATATGACACCATGAAATAAAAGAATGACAGAAATGAGTGCAGTTTAAAGGAACAGTTCACCACTGAAATCAAAAACATATTTTTCATCTTACCTATAGCGCTATTTATCAGTCTAGATTGTTTGGTGTGAGTTGCTGAGTGTTGTAGATATTGACTGTAGAGATGGCTGCCTTCTCTTGAGTATGATTGAACTAGATAATACTTGGTTGTGGTGCTCAAAGCGCAGAAGGAAGTTTGCCTTCATCTTGTTACAGCTCAGCCAAGTAGGACGCCATTTGTGTTTACAACTCACGCTGTTACAAGCACAAGTCTCTCATTCATGATTAGCTGCTCACTTCCTTGTGTGTGGTGATACGGTTGGTGGGTGTTGTTCAGTAGACAGAAAATAGTTCCTACATGAAACTGCTCCCAACAAGGTCTGTGGATTATCTTGAGCAACTGGGTCATGGTGTCTGAAGAAAAAAAAAAAGAACATCGCTGTTGAGTTTTTCAAATGTATTTTTTTGGTGAGCACCACAAGCCAAGTGCCATCTAGTTCCATTATACTTGAGAGAAGGCAGAAATCTCTATGGCTGATATCTCCAACACACTGCAACTCACACAAAAACAATCTAGGCTGTGAGCAGCTTGGTTGCTTTGTTCATATCATTATATCATACTGTTATGTTACACAGGGTTTTTTAAATCCCAGGGTTTGCAAATGAATTCTAATTGGTCACGTTTGCACCAATAAGTCGTTCAATCTTCATCCATCCATTTTCATCTGCTTATCTGTGGCTGGGTCATAGGGTCAGCAGGCCAAGCAAAGCACCCCAAACATCCGTCTTTCCAGCTCCTCCTTAGGGACCCCAAGGCGTTCCCAGGCCAGATAAGATATGTAATCCCTCCAGTGTGTTCTGTGTCTGCCCCTGGGACCTCCTACCAGTTGGACGTGCCTGGAATACCTCTAATGGAAAGTGCTCAGGGGGCATCCTGATCAGATGCCCAAATTACCTCAACTGACCCCTTTCGACGTAAAGGAGCAGCAGCTCTACTCCGAGCTCCCTCCAAATGTCTGACCTCCTCACCCTATCTCTAAGGCTGAGCCCAGCCACCCTTCTGGGGAAACTAATTTCAGCCGCTTGTGTCCGCGATCTCGTTCTTTCGGTCACTACACAGAGCTCATGACCATAGGTGTGGGTTGGGATGTAGATGGACCAGTAAATTGAAAGCTTCGCCGTCCCTCTTGACCACAATGGTCCGGTGCAGTGCCCACATCACAGCAGAAGCCGCACCAAACCACCGATCCATCTCACGCTCCATACTACCCTCACTCATAAACAAGACCCAGAGATACTTGAACTCCCTTGCTTGAGGCAGTAACCCTTTCCCAACCCAGATACATTAAACAGTCTATTTAAATCTTTTCTTGATTTTGCAGGGCTTAAGGATCTAATGGTGGCAGGTTGTTCCTGGTCATCTATTTCAGCTCTCTGCTCCTCTGGTTGCCCTCTCCTCCGTTCTCTGGACCTGCGATATGCAGACGGGGTCAAAGACTCTCAGATCAGGGATCTAGTCACCCCTCCAGGTGTGGAAAGAATAGCCTCATTATCTCTAGCATCTTTCCCTACTTTATACCCCATGTCTTTCCTTTCATTTTACTTCAGTCCGTATCAAACTTTTTTAACTTTTTCTTCCCACATAATTCCTCTGTTCCAGGTTGTGACAATCGCAGTCAGTTGCGGACCATGCAGTGTTTGCGACTAGCAGGCCTGGACATCACCGACTCCACTCTGCGCCTGGTGATCCGCCACATGCCCCATTTAACAAAACTGGACCTCTCCCACTGCAATAGCCTCACCGACCAATCCATCAACCTGCTGACTGCAGTGGGCTCGTCCACACGAAACACACTCGCAGAACTAAACCTGGGAGGTGAGAGAATGATGGGGATAGCTAATATACTAGACACAGCTATTTTTCAAGGAGAGTGAACATGCACACACAGGTTGCATTTGTTTTATTTCACTAACAATCATGTGTTTGTGCACTTGTGTCTTTCCCAGGTTGCAGTAAACTGACAGACACGTGTCTCAAATATCTCCGCCGCCTCTCTTGCATCTCGCTGCTCGACCTGCGAGGCTGTAAAGGTGTCTCCCGCAAGGCCTGCGAGGCCTTCATCTCCGAGCTGTCAGTCAACACACTCTACTGCCTATCAGATGAAAAACTGATCCAGAGGATATCCTAAGCGCCTGCCTCGTCTGACTGCAGAGGCATTTTAAAGACGCAAAGGCAACAGAGTGGATCCTGATGTGAATCTGTGTGACACAAAGGACTAAGACAAGCAGGGAAGTTCACATGCACCTGTATGTACCTGTTAAAGGAGGGGTGGGGTCTAACCTTGGAGTGCTTACTCACTTAACTGGTGTTGGTGTAAGGGGTTGTCACAGCTGGAACAATGTTTCGTTTCAACTTTCTATACATTTTTTCCGTGTACCCTGAAGGGAGATTCAGCTTTCATTTTTTTTTTTCAGTTTTTTGGGGAAGCATTGTGGTGTGGGAAAAGCAAAACTGCTTTCTTTTTTTTAGTCAGGAGTGGGAGGACATGGGCGATTAATTATCTGTATCAGACTGCACATCCTTTGGATAGTTAAGTGCTCAACTCTTCTGTGGACAGACGCCAATCACGACTCCCAGTCACAAACTCCTGCCTTGAGAAAGACACGAGTTTCATCTTTGGGGTATGACTGCATTACGTTTGGCTGATCTCTATAAAGTCTTATTTAACGTGATTTCATTCATTTGATATCAGCTATGTTTGGGTGCTCTAAATAGATGGTTATTTTTTGTAAGATTCAGAGAGCAAATTTTTTAGAAGTGTGAAGACATCTGCTTTATGCACAGCAACTATGCGTTAAGATTTTTTTTTTTTTTTTTAAAAAAGACGACTAAAGGTGAAAGGTCTTTGACATTATGACTTATAAAGTGAGTGACTGGAATGGCCTGCGTTTACCAGTTGTATGTTTAGCTTAATAAGGCATTTGGATGCAACAGCAGTCCAGTGGTATACACGAGAAGTATACACGGACATTGAGTGGATGTGGTTGTATGAAAGGGTAAAAAAAGACAGTGTGAGAAGGCAATCGACATGGCAGCAACACCTCACCCCGATAAAGGGCAGGTTGCATTAAGTATTCGGGGTAAGCCAAGGGTTAGGTGTCAGATAAATGGTGCATTTTCAAACAACCGTTAGACTTCAGGTGCTATTATTTCCAAACTCCTTTTGCTTTGTTTTTGTACAGAGACAACATTTAGAGCAAAAATGTTAATATTCTAGATGAAACTTGCTCCCCCACCCCCTCTTTGATACACTTTTATTTCATGGATGAAAAAAATGTGAGTATCCACTTTTCTCTCAACTTCATGACCTTGTCCGATTCAATGTAGATTTTGTTTTTTGGGGGGTGCTCGGGTTGCCCATTTCTTTGTTCCCCTTAAAAAGTGTAGTGGTTCTGTATCAAAGGTCTCCTCCCAGACTCCTCTCCCGGCCATATCCCTTCAAAATGAATATAAGTATATAAATATATACTTTTGTGTAAATGTGTTTTCCTCCTTTTTTTCGATTATCAGAACGGGAGTCCGGTAGCATTGTAATTATTTTCAGAAGCCTTTTTCACTTTATGTTATTTGTGTTATTTTTCAAGAAAAAATAAAAAGCTGACAAACAAGCTGTCGCATTCTCACTGGAAATGAGATGTGCATCCTGTTAACAATGTATTATCAGCTTCACGGCTCCACCCAGCTCCTCTCCATAACCTGGAAATAAAGCGACGCCTGAATAAATAAATAAATAAATAAATAAACAAGGCAGCTGCGTCTGTAAATAGACTTCACCGTAGCGACGCTGCACGAGCGCAGCAGAGTCTGCCAGATGTTGTCCGCTGTTTAATGATCGTTAGCCAGGCGGGGCTGAGTGCTATCGGCAGCAGCTGTCACCTCCATGATATCGGATGCCCTCGACTGGACTGACCTGGATGTGAAACTGGAATAAAGGCCGTATCTCGCTTTATTTTGACACACCGTAACAACCCTGCGATATAAACAGGGGGTGGCTGCAGTAACAGCGGGGTAGCTAGCTAACTTTATCAGCCGGCGATTTCACCCGTGTTTTTTCCACTTCACATCATTTTCCTTCGTGGGAAAAAATGAACGGACTTTGGAGGTGTATTTCTGCCCGGCTAAATTAGTCGTCTTGCTTTCTGAATAATGGAAAACAGGTGCCAAGAGGAGCAGGAAACAATGTTGTTATTAGCCAGTTAGCTAACGTTAGCTAAGCTAGCTGTTAGTTAACGTTAACTACATCAAATTAGTGGGCTGAGTTAGCCGAGTCTAACTCAGCCCACTAATTTAAATAGGCACGTTATTTTACTTTGTTTGCTGCCTACTGTTATCTTATTTGATAGATTTGCTTAGCGACAGGTTTTTCCAGTGAGACACTTTTCAGCGTTTGCCCGTTTTCTGCCGTTAACTAAGCTAGCTAGCAAGCTAACCAGTTGTGCCGATCAGCGCTGAGCTGAACTCGTTGCTAGTCTGCCGTTGGTGTCACTGCAATCTGTTGGCTGCACAAGTCAAATTGCAAATATAGCTTTACTACTGTTTTAACTGTCAAGCGGACGACAACCATGGCTCAAGAAGCGTTTCCGTTGCATTTTCTGGTGTGGAACAATCAGTATCTGGAGCTGGATCGGGAGCTGCAGAAGAAGGAGGTGAGTGAGGAGGGTTTATTTCGCAGCTGCTGGCGGGTGATGTGTTTTACAGATGCGTTTGTCAGGTCGCACTGCATTGCGCTGATGCTGCCTGTGTGTCTTTTGGTTCCTGCAGCAGGATGTGGAGCGCTTGGATCCGAGAGGGCGCACCCCGCTGGAGCTGGCTGTGTGTCTTGGCCACCTGGAGTCCACCCGGGTGCTGCTCAGACACACCGCAGACCCGACACACAACAACGCGCAGGGCTGGACCAGTGAGTGCTCTCTGCTTGTGGCTCCCACTCCCACTGTCATGTCCCGAGGCTGCTGAGGGAGTCAAGGCGCACCTGAAGGCATTAAATGTGGATGTATGTTTCAGTCTTGCAGGAGGCCGTGAGCACCGGGGACCCTGAGCTGGTTCAGCTGGTGCTTCAGTACAGAGACTTCAAACGTGCCACTGAGAGATTGGCGGGCATCCCAGAGCTGCTCAGCAAGCTAAGACAGGTAAAACTGCACTGTCTAACATTTGAGCAAAAAAATGTACGCCTCCAGGTATTAAACTACCTGTTGCACAGAGCAGCACATCAACCACACCTTAAAGCTTTGTTAAATATTTATAGAAAGTGTTGTTTTTAGTTTAGGCTCCTGTGTCAGTGCATCTTTTTCATTCTCTGGATGGTTCACAAGTCTCAAGCTTGACTGAATCAGGATGCACAAACACAAAGCTGACATGGAGCTTTTGCTTTTGTGTGAGTACAAAAAGTTTCCCTGCTGTTTTTCCAGGCGAGGGACTTCTATGTGGAGATGAAGTGGGAGTTCACCAGTTGGGGTGAGTGTGTTTCATTGTGTTTTCACAGAGGTCAGCTTCAGCACCACAGTAGTTGGACAGCTCCACTCAGCAGCGGCTGTCAGTCAGTCACTTTCAGTTTCCTAAACACAAGACAGGGCAGGTATACCTACATCAAATTACTGATTTTTCTTTCTAAAGTTTTGCTTGTTATGTATTTAACAAGACTAATCAGTAATGTACTGTGTTTTTGTGTGTTGGGATTACTTTGCCTTCTTAATCTGCAGCAGATGCTCAAGTAAACAGTTAATTATATTTTGCATCTTAAAAGTTAAGTACCATTATCATTCAGTATTTACAAGACAGATCGTAATTTATGTAATGTCAGTGCATCTTACTTTGTATTTTTGACAAAAACAAATAAATTAGAGAAAAAAGCATTTTTTAATGAAGCAGTCTAGACATAGTTGACATGTAAATAAATTATGTTAAAGATAATTTTAGTGCATCTTTAAGAAAATAGTTTTCTCGCTCTTATCTGTTTTGAATCATTACACTTTGTGTGTCTTAGATTTTAGTTGGAACGCAAAGAGAAATTTAAACGCCATTACGTTTACGAAATTGTAATGATCATTTGTTTTTTGAGCTTTTTTAAAATAAAATATATTAACAGTGAATTAATCTATGATGAAAACACTGAGTAGTTGCAGCTATGGCTGGGTATTGGTACTTGATACCTTTTAAGGCACTGACCGAAATGACCCAGTACCAAGAAGTATCAAAACTTCTTCAGACAAACAATGCCTGCATGCAAGCCATCCTGTACCCAGTTCTATATTTGTGTGGCTTTCTCAAAGCTGATCACCACAAACATTTTCAATTTAGTGCAACGTGTTACTGGCCCACTACTGCAGCAGCTACAGCCCATACAGTCTGTGTTGTGGTGAAGTTGAGCACAGTGTATTTGGCAAGAATTGAAAGTTTAGCATGCTGTGATACAGAGCTGCATCGATTAATGAACTACTTGTCAACTATTAAATTAAATCGCCATCTGATTTTGAGTAATTTTGTTTTTAAGAAAAAAAAAGTCAAAATGCTTTGATTCCAGCTTCTTTAATGTGAATATATTCTGGTTTCTTTACTCCTCTATGACAGTGTACTGAATATCTTTGGATCGTGATAGCTGTAGCGCTTTGTAACAAGCTATATTTAGAAAAAATGACAGAAAACATCTCTACATGAAAATCTGCTTTTCTTTTCACCGTCCTTCGACTGTCCTCTGTTTGGTTACATCATTCTGTTTGCCTTTTGTTTCTAAGCTTCTTCTCCTCTTCTTTGATTGTCCTCTCAGTGCCCTTGGTGTCGAAGGTGTGTCCCAGTGATGTCTACCGGGTGTGGAAGAGCGGCTCGTGCCTCCGTGTGGACACCACCCTCCTGGGCTTCGAACACATGACCTGGCTGAAAGGACGGCGCAGCTACATCTTCAAGGGCGGAGGTGTGTGTGCTTAGAACAGTATCACATACACACAAGTAAATGAACAGCTGACATTGATGGATTGATGATTTTGTCGTAAACACTTGACTTGGATTCACCCTTAAAGATGTAGGAACAATTCTCCAAGAGAATTAAATGTGTCTTCATTGTGTGCTCCTCTTAGATGACGGTGCTGTGGTGATGGAGGTGGACCATGAGAAGCAGGTGGTGTACACAGAGCCACTTGTGTTGTCTCCCCGCGATGCGCCCTCCCTCCTGGCAGCCATGCAGCCGTCGCAGGAGAACACAGCCCAGAGACTCACATCGCCCATCGTCTCCACACACCTCAACACACGCAACATTGCCTTCGAACGGTATTAAGCGCACCGTGTGCACACATCTACAAACTAGAATCATTTCATCATGATCACGCTTGTTTGTTTGTGTTGTACAGATATCTGCCTCACTGTTCCTCATTATGTGTCCACGTACATACATCATGTCCCCACATTGAACAGTACACAGACACTGATAACCTCTGTGCCAGGAGCTCTTACTTTTTGTCCTTGCCTTTTAGGAACAAGTCAGGAATCTGGGGCTGGCGTTCTGAGAAGAGTGAGGTGGTCAGTGGGTATGAAGCCAAGGTAAGTGACCACTGAGCCAACGTAGTCTGAACAATGGCTGAAACACATTATTCAGGTCATCTAGAAGATAATTCGGTATGATGTTGTGATCATCAACTATTCAGCATTGCCTGAAAGATCAATTAGGGGTAAAACAAACATATATATTTTATCCATTCCAAAATTTTTCTAAAAAAAAAACTGTTTTAAAATGTTTTGGCAGAGATTTTGATTTAAAGTTTTATATAAACATTTGTTATGCCTCTGTGAAAGGCAACAGCCGTGGCGGGAGGCATTATTTTTTCAGGTTGTCGCTATGTCCGTTATGTCCCATTCTTGTGAACGTAATACCTCAGGAATACCTTGAGGGAATTTCTTCAAATTTGGCAAAAACTTCCACTTGGATTCAGTGATAAACTGATTGAATTTTGGTGGTCACAGGTCAAGATGACTTGTCTGCATCCAGACCTTGGTATCTGCCCACTCCACCAAGATAGTGACATGAAACGGTCGGTCTCTCAGTTGAAATAACATAACAACCAATGAGTGCTGCAGGTGGACTACGATTAGCCAGTGACATGAGCAGGAGTAATGCTGTTGTCAGGCATGGTCAAGCAGTGTGCTAGAACCAATGATAACAGCATGCAGCAAATGGTCATGAGCTGGAGTCGAACCCGTGACAGCTGCAGCGAGGCATTGCCTCTGTATATGGGGAGCCGGCACTATCCACTACGCTACCGACGCCCCATGATGTATGATTCAGGAGGATTCCTTGGTCTGGGATTGATTAGGGAAAATCTAATTTCCCTCCCTAATGGAAATTTGTTAGAGTGGGCGTAATGTCAGACTTGAAATGAAAACGAAGTGCAAGAAGTTGACAGTTCTGTATGATATCAGGCAACAAAGTCACAGTGACCTTACAAAACAGGTTTTTGGCCATTTTATGTAAACTGCAACTTAACTGGTTGGTGGAGGCAAACAGCTGCAAGGTGCTAATTATAGTTTACTTAGGTTGTTGAAATTGAAAATTATTTTTACGAGAGATGTAGACAAGACAATAGTGTGGAAAAACACAGTCACAATATGCTGATTGCTCTGATAAAGATAGACCAGAAGAGACTCTTCTACCTGACACTACAATAACCCAAACAAATGTTTCAACAAAAGGCTTACAAAGTGTAATCAAGAGTGTTTTTTTCTTTTGTTTGACATTGTGTCCAGGTTTACAGTGCCACCAATGTGGAGCTGGTGACTCGTTCAAGGACAGAGCATCTATCAGACCAGGATAAGTCGAGAAGCAAAGGTGATTATACGCCCAAGCACACACACAGCTTGTTCTGCACTTGTGATGGGGACGCAGCATTGTGTCAAAATTACTGTTATTTAACCAAAAACATAAGGACAGAGAGGTCAGACTGAGCCTCAGAAAATTTAAAGATAATGTGAAAAATGAGATAATAACGAAACACAGTCGATCACTGTTTAGTTCTCTTTGTGACTCGTAGTACAAAGATGTGTTCCCCTCAATGTATTACAATGCTATTTTTGCTCCATGTGTATACCTTGTAGAGCGAAAAGTAGAGTGAATTTGCAGAGCACACTGATGATGATCTCCTTACATTATTCCCACTCAGGCTCAAAGACTCCTCTGCAGTCCTTCCTGGGGATTGCTGAACAACACACAGCTCACAATGGGGTGAGTCTCCACTGTACCTGTGCATCACAGCCCCACCACCCACACCTCCTGCAGCTTTCTTTGATGAGCACCGTCACTTATAACTCTCTCTGTCTCTGTGTTCCTGTCAGAGTAATGTGTCCCAGTGTGCCAGTCCTCACAACCCCACAGCCATCACAGCCGATGAGTACTTCAACCCAGAGTTCAACCTGAACGGCCGGGACATTGGGCGTCCCGTCGAGCTTACCAGTAAAGTCCAGAGGTGCGATGCAGACATGGGAACATGCAGCACAAATGTTCAGTGCAGAAAGCAGCTTCCTTTGATGACCGGTTTGCTCAAACTCTCTGTCTGTCTCTGTGTCCTCTCCAGGTTTAAAGCCACACTGTGGTTGAGTGAGAGTCACCCTCTGTCCCTGGCCGAGCAGGTGACACCCATCATCGACCTCATGGCCATCTCAAATGCCCACTTTGCCAAGCTACGTGACTTCATCACCCTGCGCCTGCCGCCAGGCTTTCCTGTCAAGATAGGTGGGTATGAGAGGTCACACAGTGTGAGTCATGGATATCTTGAGTTTATTGAACCTGATAACAAGCCCACACGTTGATTCTCTGCCACTGTAGCTCTGTGCAGCTGTAGCTTGGTCTAATGACACATTAGAACTAAAATAATGAGGACTAAAAGCTGTATTCTGGAGTAATTTCTCTGCGTGGTTCATGCTTTTTGTGTGTGTGCCATCACACGCCTCGGCTTTCATGATTCTTACTGTGTGTTTTCATTCCCACTGCCCACTGGTGTTACAGGAATAATCAGCCCATTTAAATCTTTCAAACACTCCCCTTCTGTCCTGCAGAGATCCCCCTGTTTCATGTGTTGAATGCCAGAGTGACGTTCAGTAACCTGTGTGGCTGCGACGAGCCGGTTAGCTCTGTGACGGTTCACACACCAGAGGGCTCCGAAGAAGCTGGTAAATACACACAAACTCAATTAAAGAACATTAAGTACCTGACACTATATTTCAGTGACAAAGAATTCAAATATGAGCTGATTCTGAAACCGAAACTTTTGGAGTTGAACAAGAGTGAGTAGAGGATCTGTCATCTGAACGTGGTAATCGCCTCTGTTTTTAGTTCAGTTTGTTTGTTTGTCAGTTGGATTATGGAAAAAAGATTTTCATGAAACCTAGTTGAAGGGTGTAATATTGGCCAAGGAAGAACATACTGATTCATCAGTTAGGAACTGACGTTAAACTCCAGGGAATGTAACGTCAGTTCCAACTGAGTCAGTTAGGAACTGACGTTACATTCCCTGGAGTTTCAAAACAAAGTGACAAAACAGCCATTTGTAGAAATACGATGACTCCCTATCACGATCCACATTCACGTGTTACAGTAATCCTCTGTGAGGTAACACTGCCACAACTGTAGCAATGCCTTTTTTGTCAAACTAAGGTGCGGCCATGGCACTCTTACTCACATTGAAATGTGAACTGTCTGCAATAAACTCCACCAGAAATATTAATTTAAATTTGACTTGATGCTGATTTGAGACTTAAGGACAACAGAGCACAGGCTCCAGTGTAACTTTTTGACATGATGTACCTTTTACTTGCAGGTACAGTAATGTTGTAACCCATCTTCACCCAGGTCAGGCTCCCCCTCCCTTCAACTGTGAGGTGGACCCCTCAGTGTTTGAGCCACCCGCAGACTACACCACCCTCGGTCCAGGCCGCAGCGAGCCAATGAGGGATGAGGATGACAACCTGCTACAGTTTGCCATCCAGCAGAGCCTGCTGGACGCCGGCACAGAGAGTGACCAGGTCAGAATCAGAGAGCTCCTAATTAAACGCGCTCTCTCCGAACACTTTTGGCATAGTACAAGTTACAACTGGTATGTAAAACACACGGACATGTACCTAAACGCAAGATCTGTTTGCCGTTTCCACTGCAGACAGTCTTTAGAGCTTTAGTTTTAGAGCTGTGTGTCAGACGTGGGAACTGATTCTTTTTCCTTTTTTACATCTAAAGCCAGTTGTTCAACAACTATGTGTGTTTTTTAGGTGACCATCTGGGAGGCCCTGACCAACAGCCGCCCGGTGCCCCAGTCGCCGCTGTATGAGGAAGACACTCAGCTGGAGAGGTGAGCTGACCTCCAACCTTTACTTGTTTCCTTTACAGGCAGGTTCACACAGCTCAGACTGGAGGGAAGACTCTACCTCTGTGTTTATAGGTTAGCTTACTAGCTTACTTTATCAGCTCAATATCATTCGCCACAGCTGGATTGTGTTTTGAAACTAATCTAGAAAAAGTAGGGGTCTTTCAGAGTTTATTCTTAATAGGAACATTTATAGTTATAGTTATTGTAGAAACATCATGAGGATTAACTTGTGTCTTTTCATAATTCTTTCTTATTCAGTGAAAACTCTGGCTCGTGAAGTAATTTAATTAAACGTCTCTAAATAGAGCTCAGTGATTAGCGTTTTCTTTCCACCTTCTCCTGGGAGCAGCAGCTCCCAGTCATCCTGTAATGAACTTTCCTGTTCAGATCCCCTCCTTTGTTTAATAAAACTTCAGTTTAAGTCTTAATATCCACGTTTCTTTCCTCTCTCAGGGCAATCCAGGAGTCCCTGTCCATCTCACTGGCCAGCAGAGAGGGAGATGACACGGCCGACCCCAGCCAGCCTGCCTCTCTCTCCCCATCGGACCCCGCAGGCAACTCCCCGCTCTCCTACAGTCAAGTGACCGATCCGCGGTTGTCAGGACACTTTGGTGTGGCGTCGAGCTTCGACGAACAGCTGCGTATTGCCATGGAGCTGTCGTGCCGGGAGCAGGAGGAGATTGACAGGTGAGGAAGGAGGGAAAAAAATCGTTAATGCAACCACTGATCATCAACAGAAGCTTGTTTGAGATGTCCAGAGGTGGTTTGACTGTTTCAGACATCCAGAGGTTTTCTGACGATTTGATTTTGTTTGTTTCGCTCCTGCAAGAGAAAGCTAAAGATGTGTGCCCTTTTGTCCATTATCTTACACCTGCTTATCCTGTGCAGTCCCAGCATGCCGTGGGCTATAGGCACGGTACACCCTTGACAGCTTGTCTGTCTATCCTAAATATGTTGACAGATGTTCATGTGGAAGGAAACCCACACACCAGCACTACTGCAGCACCGTGCAGCCCGTTACTAGAGATGGAAAATTAAAATAAAGACGTGTTTTGTTTTGGATGTAATAGAATGTGGTTTTGAGTGGACCGCTTTTTGTGGGCTTTAGAAAATGCCTGGCTTCTTCCCAGCTGTTGCCCATGGTCTCCCTTTATTACACCTCTTTGTATTTTTATTTTTCATGAGTGAACACACAGGGAGTGCTGCAGTCTGTTCTTCTATCACAAACTCTGTTTTTGGCACAGTAGGGAGACAAACAATGTCTGCGACACAGTGGGGTGTCAGAATGTCTTCTTGTCTTCTGTTCCGTGTTGTTTGTTGTGCGCCTTAATACAGAGGTGGTACAGTAATAACAGACAGGGTGTAGACGAGGTTGTGTAGTGTCTGATGCTTGACGGTCATGCAGTGGAGCACAGCTTTGGCTGACTCATTATTGGCTGCTTGGGGAAAGCAGTCAGATTGACTTGTGAGGTTTTGGAAAAGTTGAAACCTACAATTAAAAAAACAAGTTTGCCCCAGTGAGCTTTGATCTGTGACCAGAGTTGAAGGTGTAAAATTGAGATTATGGTATCAACAGGAAGTTCTCCCACAAGTCTACTTCCTTAATTTACCTGTAGGAGCCTGATATTTTCTCCTGTCTGTTTTTGTTTCTCTTTACTGAAGCCTGTCTTATGCACAGAAACAAAGGCGCCTTGTCAAAACTCCATTAATGTTACCACGTAACTATCATACCTAAATGCTTACGTCTGACATCAAAACACCCCTATTACAGTAATATAAACCATTCTGCAGTTGCTGTTGTGTTTTACCACTTTCAGGATTTTTGTTTTTAACTTTAAAAAGCCTCTTTCACACACTACTGGAATAACCTCAGGCACTGCTTGTGATTTTCACTGGACTCATGTTACATTCAGGAACATTTTAATTTTATGCTTTTTCACACATCATGGCAGAGGTGCAATAGATGGGGCAAGGGACAGTCCAGCAGATGGCGATAATGCAACACTCTGGATGCTAAAAATTCAAGAAGGTGGGGCAAGGCAAGGCTGTTCAAAGAAGGCTGGGATACACTCTTTGACCCTTGTGCTCGATGTTGGAGGGTTACAGCAGACAGTGCTAGAAATAAGGGGATGGTGTCAGCTCAGCTTTGGGTGCGCTCGGCCTGACAGAACAATTTGGGTACGCTCAAATGGATGGCAGCAGATATACAATAGATCGTTTTTATGTAGACATCATTTTTTTAAGGTCGTTTATTAAGGACCTTTATAGTAATCGCAGGATTGTAATTGTCACGCATATTGTTACGTCTCATATAAATACATTCGGTCTCAAGACCATCTGCAGATTCTTAGGATAGTGTGCCACCTATTGAGGCTTTTGACATGTGCAGACTGGATTTCACTGTGCATGTGTTGTACCCTGGTGATATGATGCCATGACTCCTCTTCATTTTAACCTCTTTGGGGCAAGGCTGGATGTACATGTACGCAGCAGAAGACGTTGCTTAATATTTTCAGGAACATGGCGGATGAGGAGCTGTTTTTGTCCAGTGCCAGTGCTTTTGTGTTGTATTTACTATTCAACAAGTTCATGAGACAAGTAATATTAACCGTAAACAAGTCACGGATTTGAATACGTCATCAGTGAAGTCTTGACGGTTTGTTCGCTCCACGCATCTTTCGTCAGACAGATGTAACCCTTTGTGTGCTTGTCCCTGCATTGTTACTGCTTTCATTCACAAACAGCCACACCAGCATTTTCCCTGAAAGGTCACAAGGTGTTGAGGTGGGAAATTGGCAGTACAGATTTCCCCGAATATCGACCCCTACTCCTGTTCGAGTGCATGTGTGAGAGAGGCTTAAAAATATCAGATGATCCTACAAAAGATCAGAGAAGTTACGATGGTTAATCACAGTTTTTTCTTCTGTGACAAAGTGAGACATACCTGCGAAGTAATAACAAAGTCACAGCTGTCATTGTTCTGACTGATGAGCTTTATTTCTTATTTTTGTCACAGGAAGCAGAAGGAGGAAGAGGATGAGCTGGAGAGGATCCTGCAGCTGTCACTCACCGAGAAGTAATGTCACAACAACAACAACAACAACAATGGAGGCGCGTCTTCATTGGGGAACAATCTCCTTAATTTATTCTGTTTTTATTTTTTAAAATCCTGAGATGTTAAGTTATTACAAATATTTTATTTGTGTTTCTCACATGAAGGCTGCTACAGCAGAGTGTAAAGGACCAGAATATAAGAGGTGTGGAGGGATAAATAAGAAGAGGTGGAAACAGGTACTCTGCAACACACTACAGTGAAGGAGGAGACAAAAGGGAGAGAGTCTTTGTTTTTTCTTTTTTTATTGACTATTTTTCACAGTCTTGCTGTCTTTATGGAGTGATGAATGATCCTTAAACTTTAAACCTATAACATGTTCCATGATAATGATGAAAAATAAGAAAATACAATCTTTAATGGAATAACTTATGAAAATATGATTATAATATTTGAAACATTTATGTTGGCTTACTCCTATGTGTGGAAAAATAAAGAATAACGACCATCCTCGATCCTTTTATTCAGTGCTTTTGAACAAAGGGACAAACATAAGATTCACGTGTGTGTGTGTAGTTTTGTATTTTACAGTTTCATCATTGTTTCATAGCGAAAAAAAAAGGGCAATCATTCTGATCTGTACAATAATTGGCTCATGTTAATTTTTACAATTTATAAAAGCATGATAACCTTCCAAACAGTGACACAAAAAACATCCATATCACATGTAATTCATCGATTGGTTTGAGTTGTTAATAATAAATATAAAAATAATCTTTAGCCCTTGTTGAAATTATCTAATCTTTTCAAAACTGGGTGATAAAGTTGTCTGTATCAAAGAGCTCTTTATGTTGTTATCTCTCGTCATATAGACACAAAGGATCTCAACCTTACTACATGAATAAACAGTTACAATGATTTGTAAATCTTTTATCAAGAAGCTAATAATACACTTCATACTCTGTTAATGTTCTACTATATGAAGGGAAAATCCCGGATATTCAAATGTAGGACCGCCCCTGTAAAGTCAAAGATTTTAATCATCAGGCAGAGACCTCTTCGTTTTCTGAGATTCCTTCAAGTCCAGCAAGAAGCCTTCTTTTATTTTTGTCAGTCTGTACTTCTGGGGACATTTCGGTGTCTTCTGCTTTGGTGAATTCCCAGTGCACAGCAACTTGTTTTGTTTGATATCTAGTGTTGGCAAAAAATGTTGTTCCACATTTCCGATCTGTTGTTAGCATAGTTAACACGCATTAGCTCGGAGGGCTAAC
Organism: Epinephelus moara; assembly: GCF_006386435.1. Taxonomy (NCBI): domain Eukaryota; kingdom Metazoa; phylum Chordata; class Actinopteri; order Perciformes; family Serranidae; genus Epinephelus; species Epinephelus moara. The sequence goes on from NC_065509.1 coordinate 23,609,621, forward strand.
TTGGCTTGTTCACTGTATTACGTGAACATCACTGTCACCCTGGATGTCCCTCTGAACCCTGTGTAAACTCCTTGGGGCTTTTATTGCCCTTATTTTACTGGACAGTTTTAGTGTGAAATGGGGAAGGAGAGGGGACTGACATGCAGCAAAAGGACGTGGGTTTGAATCAAACCCACAGCCGCTGCATCAAGGACACAGCCTTTGCACATGGGGCGCCTGCTCTACCAGGTGAGCTCGAGGGCACTCCCAAACTCTCAAACTCTATATGGAAAAAAGGAATGAATAGTCACATGGTAATCCCAACTTTTCCTCTAGTGCCACCATGACTTTACAATTTCATTCTTTTTGTCGCAATGTCTCAACAACTGTCGGATAGATTGCCAAGACATTCACGTCCCCCCATAGATTTTATGAAAGACGTGGAGGATGCATTAGTCTTTAGTTTGTGGACTTCTGTTTTAAAATCTCTAGGCGAGATGGGTGTAGCTGCACTCTCGTACATGGCAGTCGTTTCCTAACCCTGACCTTAGCTACTGTGTGTCCGTAGCTAGACGTCTTTGCTTCTGTTTGGCATTTTGACCAACCCCATTTTAATTTTTTGGATCCAGAAGTGACCATATTTGGATGACAGGGTGTATCCGAGCAATAACCCTGAGGCGCCTATATCGTCAACCTCACTGCTCACAGTGAAAGGGTAAAAGTTCTAAGACGCATTCATAGACAAAGCCGGAAAATACATTATGTATGTACACTGCCATGGATACACATTGCTGCGCCTCTATCCTGATAAACAAGTCGCTTTGATACTTTCAGTCACAAAGTAGCCATGCCCTAAAACATACTCTGCTTTATGGTCTATTTTTTTTGGTATATTTGACCATAATTTACAAAAGGAAGACTTAAATCTAAAGATTGAGACCATAAGCTCGTTAGGTAAATGTTTACTGAGGTAATAAATCAAGTGAGAAGTATGGTATTTCTCGTAGTCTTCCATACAATTGGACTTCTTTTTGCAACCAGTGAAGTCGCCCCCTGCTGGCTATTAGAAAGAATGCAGGTTTTTCTCTCTGCAGATCAGGAGGCTACGTCCACTTTTTTTTCATAGTCTATGTGATCCCCAACGGATGGGTTGTAATCATTTCGATGCCCTGGCTTTTCATCTCGCACCCTCATCAGCTCAGTTTGGCAAATATTAGCAAAACTAAAGGCCATGCCATCAGCCTCTGCAGTACGTTGTGTTAAGTGCTAATTAGCAATGTTAGCATGCTAGCACACTAAACTAAGAGACCAACAGAAGACTGGTCCACATGGCCAAGTGTATTTCTGACAGATTTTCACAATGCTAAAGAATTTTGTCGAACCTTCAGGAGCAGTATGCAGTCTCTCACCTGAAGATGAACATCAAATTACAATACTCGTGACAGTTTACGCCTCAGAATGCTTCAGCCTTTATGTTCTTATGTGCTGTGCTTGGTTGAGATTTTTCAGGGGTGTGATTCTCATAGGTGGTGTCCTGCTCCTGGTCATTCGCACAATATATGATATCCCTCCGCATCTTTAAGACTTCCTGAAGCTCTCCATCCAACTGAACTATATCAGACAAAAACATACAAATGTTATTTTCTTGAACTTTACTCGCTTATATGTACATAAAAACAAATATTGAGTCATTCTCACCGAGCTTTTGTTCGTGCTCATCAGGAATCACATACTCACCCCCCGCTGGTTCGGCTGAAGGCGGAGGGAGCTCGGCTTTGGTTTGTGAACGCAGCATAGGTGCCACTTGTGCCTTGGGTACTGTTTTAGGTGTAGGTGAGGTGATGCTAATGCACTTAGGAGCAGGTGACACCTCTGTTGGACACATAAACATTGTCAGGAGCTGTGTACTTGTCACTGAGACTGTTTGTAACAGTAGTGTTCTCACCGATGCGAGTGTCGTAGGGCTGAGACGCCATGTAGGGGTGGAGACGATACTCTGTCTTCTCAAGGAAGTACTTAAGCACATTATTTAAGGAGGAGACGGTCACCTACAGAGAGGAGGACACATGAAGACAAGCAAAGAGAAAGAAGAAGAAGAAGAAGAAGAGAAATTTGTGGAGCTGTGGGACTTACTGGTCTGTCCAGTTCGATGACAAACCCTGAGTTTGTGGAGGTCACTCTGTAGTTCTTCATGACAGGTCCACTGAAACAATAAAGAGCAGGATTATTTGCTGATCTGGCCTTTGATAAACAACAACTCATGCATTCTTTTCTATATTTTAGATGTATTGTAAACAAATTGGAATGAGCAAAAAACAACCACCACCTATCCACGTGTTCACCCCTTTATCAGCCTCATGGTTACTGGTTGTCATGATAACACACCTACATTACTAACAGCACACCACCATGCAGATTATCCACATGCTAATGGGGGATTTTGTCAATAACACACTGTTGATTCTAATACTTTTACTTTATATGTACATAACAGGTGAGGACTGGGACGTTACAGCATAGCTAGTGATGGGTAGGGCAAAAAAAAAATTACAAGTCTCGATGATTATAACGGTACCATTTTCTCAGTATTTATACCCCTTCTTTATTATGTTGATAACAAGGGCAATGAAGGGAGGGTTCCTCCAGAGCCACCATTTTGATTTTTGTTTTTGTTTTTTTAACTTTCGGCCAAAAAAACCTGTATGTGTCACTTTTACTAAGACCCATGAGAACATTTCCGATGCACATAAAGCTAAAAAAACAAATCAGGTTTCAGGCCAAGAATCTCTGAGACCAAATGGCCCACTCCTTTCCAAAAATCAGTTCAATTCAACTCAACTCAATTTAAATCAATTAAGTTCAGTTCAATTCAATTCAATTCAATTGTACTCAATTCAACTCAACTCGACTTGACTCGATTAAGTTCAGTTCAGTTCAATTAAGTTCAGCTCATTTTAAATCAATTCAATTTAAATCAATTCAACCCAACTCAACTCAATTAAGTTCAGTTCAGATCCAGTCAGTTCAACTCATTTTAAATCAATTAAATTAAATTTAAATCAGCTCGGCTCGGCTCAATTCAAAACAACAGCCATTTAAGAAACGTACTGTACACACAACTACAATAAAAATACTATCAACAACAACACAGTAACAAAGACTCTGAAAACAACACGTGATCGTAAAAATGTCTCATTTGCAGAGTGCATTGAGTAAAAAAAATGCAACTTGTGGAATGTGCAAAGTGCAGCAATAAGAGGTATAGTTTATGGCAATCGCCATAACCACAATCTGTAATCCACCTCGTAAAGGGTTAATATAATGGGCAAGACCAAAAAATACGTGCATGGTCTGTAGAAGCTGATCCACACTCCATCTGGCAGGAGTGCTGAGACCCAGTTAGTCTGGATTTGTGGTGGTAAAGACTTTTTCCAACACAAGTCTCTCAGAAACGAAGTGCTGGTGGAAGTAGACTGGGTTTCCCGTATTTGAGGGCAGTGGTGAAGTGGAGGGTATACCCACCTCTTCCTCTAGCCATTCACAGCTAAAAAGCCATGGGAATATATAGAGTATACCCACTTCCTCTTTCGTAACCTACCAATTGTAGTACCACCCACCTCATCACCACACCATTACATAAAGCCATGTTTCCTCTGATATTACTCGATATAGTTTGATTTTTATTCATTAGTTTGAAGCCCTTGTATATTTTACCTATGATGCCTTTTTTATTCACAGAGGAAAAACTTTTGTCTTTTACTTTTACGCAACAAAGTTCAAATTAACTCTTTTGCAAATTGGAAATAATAGTTAATTATTTCCTGGTGGATTCTTCTCTTCCTGTACATGTATCTGTCAGATGACTCACACATCCATAACACTAGTGATACAGCACTGACATAAGGAAATCTATAAAAACCAAAGACTCAGATTCATGTGACGAATGAATGGCAGCAAAGCTTCCTATGAGGCAAGGAAAGGAAACCCGATATTCGATATCCGATATTGCAAGGATTAACAAGATTAACCTAAATATAAGTCACTGTATTATTCTGTAGTCGGTGGTGCATTTCAGACACACCTGGGCGTCAGTTGTCGGAGGGTCAGGGCGTAGTTGTTGGCCAGGGTGGACGGGCGGAGGATGATACCTCCATACTCGGGGTTTGCCTCTAACATGTGCTCAGCTTCCTGCCGAGTCACATTGAAGAAACACCTGTAGGAATCAAAGACATAAACATAAACACTTCCTCATTGCCAGTGAAGGGAATAAAGGTGTAGGCGTTATGTTTCAGAGGGCAAGGGACGAGAACATGTTCATTGATTTAGGATGATAATTTGATTTTTTTCATGATACAATCAGTTTTTAAAGCATTTTATTGATATGTACACAGAATATTTGTCTCGGGAAGGTTTTAACGGACTGTTTTTCTGGAGATACTTCAGAAATTGAGGATATTTCAAGTCATGATGACGAATTCAATACAAAATATATATGTAAATAGTTTCAAAGCATCACTTTATTCGTTGATATGAGTTAACCATTCATGAAAAAAAAATTAACTCGTGTTTTTTTGTTGAAAAAGGTCTGTTAAGACCGTTTATTTTTTATTTTTACTGTTAGGAGATTTCTGTGTAAAGATTATTTGTGCATTGGAATGGATAGAAAAAATGATAAAAAGTACAGTATCCTAATCAAAAAAATTTTTTTCTAATGACTTGTGAGTGTGAGGAGTGTAGAAATCCACCCTAACAATATTTTTTGTGTTTGCAACATAATTGGGTTAAACATTTATAGACTGTTATTGTGTTTGCTTGTGGAGACAGAATCTCTACTCACGCAGGGATCTCAGGGGCGCTGGAGTCAGGCTTGTCTTTGGGCGGTGAAGGGGAGGGCGTAGGGAAGGCTGTGCGGAGGAAGGCTGGACGGGGTGGGAGAGCAGGACGTGGCGAGGGGGGACGTCTTTTCTTCTCCTGATCCAGAACATCCTGCAGGAGCAACATCTGGCCAGGCAGCAGCTGTAGGGTACTGGGAATCTCTTTCTGCAAGGAAAACAAAAAGCTTGTCATTGTTTTATTGCTAACATCATCAATTTTACACAGTTTGTAACAGGTTAGAAATACACATCCTGGTATGTGGTTGTAAAATCCTCTCTGACTTCCCCTTAGAAATCAAATGTATCGACTTTTACAGGAAATCTGTGACGTTTGTTTACCAGGTAATCATAAACTAACACTTGCTGACACCATCTATCACTGTCACGTACATAAGAGATTAAATGGATCTTCAGTTTGCAGATATCTCTGCTTCCTTGTTTGTCAATGCCATGATCATTTTTTCTCTGAGTCCGAAGGGGAGTTTGTCCCTAGAAGCATCACCAGTCAAGTTATTGTCTAATTATTAACCAGGAAATACTTGTTTCCTTTTGTTTGTTGTGCTTGGCTTTGTGTGTCAAATAGGTAAACTATTACTCACAGAAAATCTCAAGAAAATGTGTTGTTTATCCAGAGTTATGTATAGTTAAATGCCTGTCCTTGGAGCAGGTTTGAACTCAGACATTAAGGGATTGTTTTTTGCTTTTCTTATGAGCACTTGGCAGTATTCTGTACCATAAGCAGCAACACACACTGACATTTATCCATCAGAGTGTGTCTTTAAGTTTGCATGTGTGTGTTTGCTTACTTTGACCACAGTCAGGATGTAACCCCTCCACTCCTCTCCTGTGTCAGAGTTGTCCATCTGTGCAGTCACATCAACAGCAGACATTTTGGTTACGTTACAGTGTCCACATAATATTTCTTTGTAGATTTAAAGTTTTTATGACTTCCAGATTTATATCTAATTTAAATTTGAACATCACACCTTTAGCTGCACCTGCGCTGTCGGCAGGGTGAGAGTGAAGATAGTTGGTGTCTTCCTCTGATACGGAGAGTCTAACTCCATGGACTTCAGGTGCACCAGGTCCAGCTTCTCTGTGTACTGACAAGGTCAACAAGAATCATCGGAAACATGCCTGATCAATAAAACATGTATTAATTTAATTGATCTAAAATAGGAGTGACTTATAACATGATTATGAGAAAAATGAATCTGTGTCTCTGTGTGTCAGTGCACCCTGGCCTCTGTGCAGTGGTGGAGTGAGAGGGTGGCACCTGGGGTTCCAGCCCCATATGCTTTCTCAAAGTCCCAAAACTTTTAGGTTTTGAAAATACCTCAAACTTTTTATCATTTTACCTCAGTCTGTCTGACTGGACTGGCAAATCAGGAGCAAAAGTTCTGTTACTTTGCTAAAGTCCCTGACACATCAATCCGATGGTTGTCCAGTGGTTAATATCTCTCTCAGTGAGCGTCTTTCTCCGAGATGGCAGAGCCTGTCAGTGAATTGAATCACTCTGATTGACAGTTCAGCTCAGTGCTCGAGAAGAGAAATGAAAGTGAGGAAAGTAAACAAATGGCTGAAGTGAGGAGGGAGTGAGATCAAAACAAACAAGATTAATTTTTAGCCATTGGGCTCTTTACAAGAAACTTTTCGTAACTGTTTGTGCTATTGTTCACTAGCGCACTGTAAATATCAGTTGTTCTTTCAGTATCACGTTGTGTTGTTTATGTGCTAACTGGCTAACTAGCATCTAGCATCGGTTTTCTGGTTACCCATTTTGAATGACTAATCAGAGTTCAGCTGCCTGCTGGTATGGAAACTTATTTCCTCTCGCGTAGGCACAGAACACGTGCTAGTTGGCCATTGGCTGTAATCTTTGCAGTGTGTTCTAGTGCAACTTTTTAGCCAAGACACAGGCAACGTAAAGCGACGCAACAGTCCACCTTCATCACCACTAATTGTTTGATGTTGGTTTAGTGTGTCTGGGCCTTAATGATGCTGTTTAGGCCAAATTCCGCATAGGAAAAATATGTAACTTAAAAATAGTATCATCAGGCAATTTTTTTAGGTGGCAGGAGTGAAAATGATTCATCCTCAGTGTTTGCTGTTTTATGTCTTCAGAATAATGAAGACAGTTGGAGAACAATTAGAAACCAAATAGTATGACGGCTTTACAGGATGAATATTTCCCCTCATTCATTCATTCATTCAAATCTTTAGTCAAGACTCGGGTAATTAATTGAGGGAGACCCTCATTTTCAGTGATGCCGAGCATGGACAAAGACATTAAAAACAATCAATAAGCAAACAAAGAACCATCATGCTTATCAATTTAAACAGATATGAAATCATACAAAACAACAATAGTGATAAATGATCGCTAAAAGTAGAAATACAGTGTGATAAACGTGTGGCTCCACCTCTGTGTCACCTTCTTCGGCAGTGTTGTTGTTGTTTAACAGTGTACATCTATCTCTGGGAAACAAATGTTAAATTCAATGTTACAGTAAATATTAATTTGTTATTTTGTAAATCACAGTGTTGCTGTCACTTTCAAAACCTCAGATAGGAGAACAAATGAAAGTGTTTGCTTACTGTGTCCTGTGTGTCATCTTTGTACAGAAAGAGCGTGGCTCCACGGAGCTCTCCGTAGTACTTCTTAAAATCCTGAAAATCAAAAGGTGTCAGGTTGAATGTCTATTTTTGACACAAGATTCACAGACTTTAATGTAGTCATGAAACCTCATCTAGGAAAGTCACTCGTCATCATTTATTTCCCATTTAGTCCTCTCTTATTTTCTTATACATATCTGTCTGCATGACTCTCCCCATCTTCATCCTCACCTTCTCTTTGCTGAGTTTCTTCAGCAGGTGTCCAGAGTAGTAGAGAGGCAGATCTGTGATGGTCGCCCTCCTCTTGTAGACAACTCTGGCTGGCATAGACATCGTCCAGCAAAATCTGTGTGCTTCGTCTGGCCTGGTTTGGTTCAACTTTAACTTTTCGTAGTTGGGTCCTGAGAAAGTATTGTTCCTTTGTTTCCTCGTGAAGCTCTGACGGATTCACAACAAGCTGATTATTGGTCTATAAACCTGCACTGATAAGCTCCTCTCCGGCTTTTCCCTCAGTCCTAGTGCTGTTTGACTTGAGAATGAGGAAATGCTGCAGTGATTTATAAAGAAGGAAGTAGTTAGGGAAAAATATCCCAAATAAAAAACTCTTTTGTACTTTGAACCTGGGTGTAACAAATATGACAAAGAAAGGCAGCTCTGCACCACAGTCTCAGGAGCAAGGAAACGTGCAAGCATGTGTTTGCACGGATCCAAGTTAAAACTGTGCAAGTCTGATTAATTATCTCCATTTATTGTAACACGTGTGAGTAGATAGGGAGCTCAGTATCAGCGTGGTGACGATACATTCAGGAGGATTTCCCTTGTGAGAGCTTGACAATATTCACACACACACACACACACACACACACACACACACACATGTAGATGTAACCCACACTGGTCCAGCTGAGGGTTAAGAGTTCAGTAGATGCAATTCATTATGATATCAAATAAAGTTTCTCTATAAGTAAAACAATCATTTCAGTGAGTGTCAGTATACTGCAAGAGGACAGAAAAAGAGTCAGGGTTATTCATACCTTTATTAATAAACTCCAGCTTGTTGTATTGCACCAGAAAATATATTAATATTATCCGTTACTTCAGTGGTCTCCAACCTTTTTCTCTTAAATAACCCCTTTTCTATCACTGAGTAAACTGACGACCCCAGACTAAGTGACATATATGATGAATGTTTCATATCATAATCAATGCAACAATAACGGTACAGATTAACTGATAAACAGCACAATTAACCCAATAAGTGAACTACTGCACTAACGGCAGGAAGTTTGTGTAAAAAAGCAATTTGGATGAATCTTGAGCAGATTATTTCCTGTGAATTTCACATCAGAGATGCGTTTTCTTGATATTTTTAGGACCTTTTAATATGATTCTCTGTATGTATTGTGTATTACTTTCATTTTTAATAATCGTACATACTTAATAGAACTGTTTTCATCTCCCTGACACTTTGCCGTTGTTCTATTAGCTCTTGGTTGTAACTGTATACGTTTCTAATGCAGGACGAGGCAGTTGAACAGAGAAGGAAGGCTCTGTGAATATAGCCTGTGTTCAGGTCTTCACTTTCTATCTGTCTATCTACATGTATATAAAATCTAGCTCCTCTTTCAGCCCTTGGTATGTTTCAAGCTTCTCGTGTCCGTTCTTCCTGATGCTGCTGTTGCTCAGGATTGCTACATCCATCACCACTGCCTTCTTCTGTCATTTGTCGATCAACACGATGTCCACTTGATTAGCCGTCACCAGTTTCAAGTCCCACAGGATCTTAGCTCAGTCACCCTCCATCGTGACCTTGGGACTTCCAGCCTATACTCAGTGCAGATGTTCCCGTACACTATGCCAGCCACTCGGTTATGGTGTCCCATGTATGCTGTTCCTGCCTGCATCTTACACCCTGCTATTAGGTGGTGTAGCCCCAGCGAGAGGGGCTACATGCAGAGGATGTGGAATATATATATATTACGTTTTCCTACACCCCATAAAATCCAGAAGGCCTCGTGACCCCCTGTGAAACCTTGCCGACCCCTTGTGGGGGGTTGTAACCACCAGGTTGGGAACTAGTGATTTATACTATCATAAAGAAACGTATCATGATGCTAAATTTACAACATGCATCAACAAAGCCACATCTATAATGCATTAAATAAGAAATTGTGCTGTAAGAAGGTTCAGTTTGTATCCGTTGTATTTCAGTAGTGATTGTCACATGTAGATAAATACAAATATTGCTTCTCTGGTCAAAAGTGACTGTTATGTTAAATTCTAAATCTTAGTGTTACACTAGCCGCCATTATACCAGAGCAAATCAGACTGTAGCTGCAAATCCCCTGAGAGTGTTCAACTGAGCAATGGTTTTGTTGATTTTAAATCCAACATTCATTTGTAAGAGAGAGAATGTGTTAATTCTTCTCTAAAATATTATTTAGCGTTGCTTTAAAGCCTGGTCAAAATCAAAATCAAACTCAAATAAACATTGTGCAGTGAGACAACACTGAGGAGCATGCTGTAAACGTATGCAGGACAGGTGGTTGCAAAAAACACAGCGTCGCACGTGTAATGCAGCAGCAGCAGGGCGCAGGACTGGAGGAACGACACGCAGCGACACAGTGGGGACGCAGAGATGGAGATGAACCACAGCAGGCCTTTGATCAACCAGAGGAACACCTGGAGGAGACGCAGGAGCGACCAAACAGTCCAGGACAGCAGACATCCCAACAACCACAGAGCTTTGGATGGAAGAAAGACATCAGCATCCTAAAGGACAGAGACAGGGAGTGTTTCTGTCTTGTCTCAGGACGTTGGGAATGCTCTGCAGAGTGTTTGGATTAAAGTGGGCTTACATAGTCTTGTGCATCACTGTCTCCCTTTCCAACTGATCCCACTTTAGATAAAGAAAGGAAAAGCACAAAAATTCATACTGTAACACTGACAGAGGGAAAACGCTGGTATCACAGAGAGCATATTCTTTGATTATTAAAGGGACAGTTCAAGGTAAAATCAAAAATAGATATATTCCCTCTTACCTGTGGTGCTGTTTATCAGTCTAGATTGTTCTGGTGTGAGCTGCAGAGTGTTGGAAATATCTCTACGGCCAATATCTCCAACACTCTGCAGCTCACACCAAAACAATTGAAAATGTTGAATAGCACTTTTGATTTGGGGGTGAACTGTCCCTTTAATTCCCATATATGATAAAAGGTCCTTGCAGACTGCTTTTTCATGTATATTGAGCTCTTTTATAATGAGGTATACATCAAAAAAATTCAGCATTCAACATCCAGTGTTGTCACTCACTGAGGAATGTCAGGAGGACAAAGAGCACACATGCCAACAGCAGCAACTTCCCTCCATGCCCACTCCCTCTCTGTGGCTCAGCCTGTAGTGCATTTATGACAAGAGAGATATTGTTTTTGACTGTATACTTATTATCCACAACTCAATAAAGATTTATAAATAAATTAATAATAAAATATCGAATGTAAGCACATTTTGCCTAACTATAGCTATAGAGCCTGTGTGTGCAGGAATGTAGCCTAATAAATAATAATTAATTGAACTGTACTCATCAATATCATTATAAGGCAATGAAAGTTTTTTTTTAAAAAAAACCTTTAAATTAGCCTTTCAAATATTTGTTTTTAGTGTCACACTTTGGTGTCTATTTATCATTAATATTATAAATAATAATAAAGGCTAGTACTGATAATAACATCACTGCCTATAGTTTATTGCTACAACACCATCAGCAGTAGCTAAATTAATAATGGGAGCAGCAGTAGAAAGTCTTTTACTTCGTCCTACCTGTGAGGAGAACTCGCCCTCTGCTGCCTGCTCACATGTCCTGCAGATGCTGATAATGGGAACCAGACAGAACGAGTCTTTGATCTCATCACAGCTGCTAAATAATGAACTCAGTGGACGAACATCATCATCACCATCATCAGAGCCCCTCAGGTGGCTGAGACAGCAGGCTGAACATTGTTCCTGTTGTGGACCGTCCAACAGTGACTGAGCAGGTTTATCCTCAGTGTGCCAGCAGGGCGTGAAAGTGAAACTAACTGGAGGCCGAACAGAGACACAACTGTGCCTGTGTTTAGTCACCTTAGAACAGGGACAGAACATTTCAAATCTACAAATCAGTGTTAAATATGAACACATACCTCTTCTGTTGTGGTGTTTGTCATAATGTATTTTAGGGAAAACTGTGATGGTATTCCAACATTATGTCATCTGTGTCCAAAGTTTTTAATGGTTAACTGCATATTTTAAGTGTTTTACAAAATAGGTCTCAGTGAAAACTGTTAATGGCAACTGCTTAACTTTTATTTGTTGTGAGTAGGAACATATTTGCATGTCTCCTCCTCCTATCACAATGTTCTGCAGAGAGCACCTGTGTGGAGAAATGATGAGCACGAGAAACATTTGCTCAGTAATTAAAATGATGCACACAAGTCTGTCTGCATTCCTCACCCTACATGCTGATGCCTTCAGTGTCATTATCCTCATTGTCGCCTTTAAAGGAATAGTTTGTGTGGTTTCACATTAAATATCTTGTGTAGCCATGCAAAATAAAATGAAAATAATTCACTAGAAACGTTTTGCTTTTGACTGCCTATGCATATACACAGAGTGATGTACTCTTTTGTTGTTGCTCCCATTTTTTTCATAAGTTCAAGTCAACGATCTAAGACTGTTTTAATGCACTCAATAGATACATTTCTCTCCAATTTTGGTTGCAAATTTGTTAAAGTTCATGTTAGCAAGCAGCATCACCATCCAGACAGGTGTAGCATGTCAAGGTTTTTATTTACTTACGTGTTTATTTGACAAGGACAAATGCATAAGACATTGCTTCATATGTAAAATACAATGTAGATGCAATGCACACAGACTTCTAGCCATTGCTGTTTTGCAACCTCTGTCCCTGGTTAGGCTTTTAGAATTAAAACAGTAGGTGTAAGATTACTGAGCATGGAGTAATTCAGTACAATAATACAACACAACATATACAGTCAAATACAGACAAAGACTAAATCAAAGAAAACACCACAATAAGAATAGAGACAAAACAATTACAATGACTATGTTATTTAAGTATAAGGTCTTTGTGTGTATTTGTCTCTATGTGTACATGTCCAACACATATGTATGTATGCTCACAGGCTTGGTTCAGTTTCAGCCATTGCTTTACATGTGTTTTTACAGGTGCTGATTAAACAGCATCATTACTACACAGGTGTGCCTTGGGCTGGTCACATTAAAAGGCCAATTTATAAGGATTTCACATGCCTTGCGCTACAGTCATGCAGTTTTTGGTAGCCTAAAGAATCAGTCAGTATCTAGTGTGACCACCATCTGACTCATGTAGTGCGACACATCTCCGTATAGGGTAGATCGGGTTGTTGATTGCGGCCTGTGAGCGTTGGCCCACTCTTCAATGGCGTTGTCGTACACGCTGATCCAGATCATGTTAAACATGCTCAATGGGTGACATGTCTGGTGAGGGCATGTAAGACTGAGATGTTTTCAGCTTTTAGGAACTGTGTACAGATAGTTGCAACATGGGGCTGTGCATTATGAAGCTGCAACAGGAGGTGATGGCGACGGATGAATGCAATGACAATTTGGTCTCAGATCCCGTCATGGTATCTCTGTGCATTCAAACTGCCATCAATAAAATGCACCTGTGTTTGCTGTCCGTAGCTTACACCAGCCCATACCATAACCCCAACGCCACCATGGGGCACTCTGTTGATATCACTGACATTAGCAAATGGCTCGCCCACACAGAATCTGCCATCTGCCTGGTACAGCGTAGACCAGGATCCATCTGTGAAGAGAACACTTCTCCAAAGTCCCAGAATCCATTGAAGGTGAGAAAACTGCTATCAGGTCAAGACTGGTGAGGAAGGGTGACGAGCAAGCAGAGAAACCTCCCTGAGATGGTTTCTAACAGTTTGTGCAGAAATTCTCTGGCTGTAAAAACAAATTGTTGCATCAGATGATCTTTCACATGAAGATGCTGAATGTGGAGGGCCTGAGCTCGCATGGTTACATGTTGTCTGAGGCTGTTAGTACGGTTTGATGTACTGCCAAATTTACAGAAACCACACTGGAGATGCCTTAGGGTGGTGAAATGAACATTCAGGGCATGGGAAACAGCTCTGGTGGACATTCCCTCAGTCAGCATATGCCAATGGCACACTCCTTCAAAACGTGCAGCATCCGTGGCATCTTAGAGCGGCCTTTTATTGTGACCATCCCAAGGTACACCTGTGTAGTACTCATGCTGTTCAATCAGTATATTGACATGCCATTCCTGACAGATGGATGGATTATCTTGGAAAAAGAAGAAGTACTCACTAACATGGAATTTGCAACCGAATTTTGAGAGAAAATTTTTTGTGTGCATAAAAGAGTCTTAGATCTTTCAATCAAACCTTTGCAAAATGGGACCAAAAACAAAAGCACTGTATAAAGATGTGTATTCACTGTAAGTGGGCCTATCAACAGGCCTGGCTCATGTTATATCACAGAACACAGTCTGAGGTCTGTGGTCAGGTCCCTGTTGGTTTTTGTTGTCTAGACCAAAAATAAGAGCTCCCCTTTGTGTTGCCTGGTTAGCACTTGTGTCACTGTTCTCCTAGCAACCGAGGCTTGTCTCATAATGTCCACTGGAGAAATGACTGCACAAAACGAATGCCTAAAAACAGCTCATTACTGTGGGACTGCTGCAGGGTGAGTGGCCAGCTCAGGTTTGTTGTTGTAGATGTGAGTCAGAGTATCTGGTCTCGTCTTAACAAGTTGCAGCTTGGAAGCGACAGCTCTGTGCAAAACATGTTGGTATTGTTGTGTTGTAACGTAACTGAGTACATTTACTCAAGTGCTGTACTTAAGCACAATTTTAAGTTACTTGACTATTTCCATTTTTTTTTTTTTTTTGCTACTTTACACTGCTGCTCCACTACATCTCAGAGGGAAATATTCTGTTTACTCCACCTGTTACCAGTCATTTTTCAGATTCAAACTATGAAAACAAGACAAAAACAAACTAATATATTATTTTGTATTATTGCGATGAGAGAAGATGAGATAGAACTTTACAGAGCCCCAAAGTATATTCTTGTGTCAGAAAAAAAATTACAATAGATGAAAGGTTGTTGAATCATGTTTTGCTCATACCTTTAAATAATAAACACATGCACACAACTGTTTTAACATCTTTAACAAAACATTCCCATGCAAACTATTATATGTAGATACACACAGTTAAAACATTTGGCACCGTGCATCTGTTCTCTACATGGCTCCCACAGACTGATGCCCACTGCTGGCTACAGATTTCTTTCTCAGCGGTGTTCTCTGACCCCCACCCGTTCCTCCGGCATCTCCCATATCCTCGTCTAATCCCTCATGCTGGAGGGGAGGCTAGGGAGACGCACACTAAGGAGAGAAAACAGTCACTGTTTTCCATCATGGGGCCCCTAATGATGCTCCCCCTCAGCCACTGACGGAGGAGAAAATGGCCACAGGGGTGACAAGGATGGGGGATAATATGTTGGACTGATGAAGCTCTGCTAAGTGTCTGAAACAACAGCATGCGTCTGCTCTTTGACTCCGAATTATGTAAATAAAACATGACAGGTGAGATGTGACATTTCAGTTTTATTTCAACATGTTTGTAATTGTGATTTATGTTCATATCGTGTTGTAATAATTACAGTTAATCCAGATGTGAAGGCTTCCAGTTTTGGGCATTAAAGGTCTTTCTGCAGCCTTGTTCAGCTGTTATGACACCGAGGTCCTAAACAAGATGAGAGAAACATATTAAAGCTGAACTCATATCAGACATAAGTGATCATATTTTGATGCAGACTGACCTAAGAGCTCTGGATTATGATTTGCTGGCAGGCCGCTGTAGAAGGTCAGGCTGGAGATAGAGGTCAGGCAGGGGTCGGACCATCCCCAGGCATCATTACAGGAGCATGGCTGGTCGGGGTAGATGCTGCAGGAGACGTCCCCTCCTGGAAAACAAAACAACCTCTGTCCAGGTTCCCTTTTTATTTCTCTTCCCACCTCCATGCAATCATCACTTGTTCTAATTAGTAGAATGACAAAACACACGCATGTGCATGTTCCCAGCCGTAAGTACGCATATTTATCCATGCGATCTCTTGTTGTAATGGTCGCAGTGATGGAGGAGTGGAGGTGTAAGCGGGCCTGTAATGAGAGGCTGAGGTGAGGGGGAGGCAGGGAGGAGCAGAGAGCCTGCTGGCTGAGAGGACAAAACCTGGAGCGGTGAGGTGGATCTCCTGCTGCGGAGGTGGTCTCAACCAGGGTAATATTAACACAGGACCACTGGTTTTACTCATCAGTCTGCTGCATGGTGTGGTACCACTGTGATCTCTGCGTCTGCTCTGCAAATACATCCATCTACACAATATGTTTTAATCTAGTGTGGAGTCTTATGTTTTGTTTTAAGAAGTTTCCAGTGGTGAATGGTTATTTCTTTTTTTGTAATTTAAAACAGTTTGTTTCGGAGATGCTTTTGCATCAAAGTCATTTTCTTGATATGAGTCAGGTGATTTTCTTCTGCACTAGAAAATTCACAAAAACAATTTCTATCTTTAATACAATTCCTTGAAAATATCCATATTCAATTTAGTTTTTTATGCTATGGGGAAAAAATGACATTAAGGGCATACAAATTAATTTTTTCATTTATGATAAATATAAATATTTTACATTTTTAATTATGGTTTTATTGCTTTTTACTTATTGTTGCCATCTTAATGTAAGTTTTTCTTTGTATATTTCCTGTGTCTTTTATTTCATATTGTTTTACTCAGCTACATTGTAAATGAGGTCTCTACCTCAGTGTATTTCTGAGATAAAATAAAGGTTGAATGCATGAATGAATGAATGAATAACAAGGCTAAAACCTGACTGTAGTATAAGAGAAAGCAAGAAAGTGCAGCTGGTACCAGTGTGCAGATGCTGCAGAGCTGTTCCAAATATTCAAAATCAATAGGAACTGACATTTCTGACAACACTGAAACATGCCAAGTAAATTTTGTAAATTTCATTCACACAAGAAGTGACAGAATAATTTATATCATGGCCAAAGATGTCAGTACAAAGATCAACTTTGATTTGTGAGTGTGATGTTGAAGGACAAAAACTGTAGGAGCTGCAAACAGCTGGAAAATATATTTTGATTTCTTTGTTGGGGTTTCAAATTTGAAAGAGGCAGCAGCAGTAACATCGCTGTCATGACAGTGTGACCGTGAAACAGAAGCAGCTAAATGGAATTCAGCCATCACTACTTTTAGTGCTCACATTTGTGCTTTTCCTACTGAGGCATGTCAAAATCCTCTGTGAAAAAGAGCCGATCAAACACACACAAACACACAGACTGTATTACCTTCCTTATGTTTGCGGCTGCATTTCCTGATTCCCAGAATCCCACTGATGGAATAGGTGGACTCAGAGGAGTAGGCTGTTCCCATGGTAACAGATGATGCTGATGAAACTGCAGGGGTCAGAGGTCAACATCAGGAAAACATTAGACACACACAGATATGTCAAAAGAGAGTCAAAGGGACAGAAAAACTCACCGACTTCACAAGACTCAGATTGGACTTTGTTTCTGATGATCCTATGAAGACAGAAGGAACTCACTCAACATGCATTTTAATGATCTGTGTTGTCAAGCACACACACACACACACACACACACACACACACACACACACACACACACACACACACGCACACGAGGTCATCTATACCTGTTGATGGAGCTGATGCTGGGCACACTGTTGTGATCGCACACTCGCTCCAGCAGCAGCCTGTCTCGGATCTCCCAGGCAAACATGGTGGGGTTGGTGTGTTTCAGATGTAGGATCGTTTGCACGACTCTGGGAGTGGCCACTTTGGGCTTAGAGCCTCCGATCACTCCTGGTCTGATGCTTCCTGTCTCATTATACCTGCATTCACAACACTGATATCTGTCAGCTGGGTTGACACTTTACCTGGGGAGTAGATGCTGATGTGACTCATGCATATAAACTGGATTAAAGTGAGATAAAGAGAGCACTAATAGGCTGTAAGAACAGTCAAAACACACGGTCTTGAGATTAATTTCTGTACAAAATAAATTAATTTATGAATAATACATCCTGGGATGACCACAAATTGGAGTTAATATACACATGGATAGTCAAATATTAGGCTACAGGGACATAAATATAGGACATTTAGAGATCAAAGTGGCCAGTTTTTAAATATTAACATAGCCTACATGCCCAAATTAACATTTTAAGATTTGGATGGTGTGAACACTTTTATTGTTATTACATGCAGCAGCAGTGTCACCCAGAATCTGCTTCATCACTCTGTCCTTAAACTAATACAAAGTCCTTTTCCTTTACCTGGCCAGTATCTTGCTGACACAGCCGTGACTGACGCGCAGGCGGCGGGAGATCTCACAGGGACGCACGCCCCGTTGCGCGAGCTCCACGATGCGCTGCCTCACCAAGTGCGGTAACGGGCGGCCGTTAATGAAGACGCCGCCGAGCTGGTTCACCCCGCCGTGCCCTGAGCACCGGAGCGGATCAAAGAAACAAGTGAAAGAAGAAACTTACTCTACGCACAGGTGGCACCTCACAGCTTTAATTTAATAAGAAGCATCTGTACTTACTGTGCGTAACGGTGAGCGGCACCTGTCCAAAGCGCACCTCCATCACAGACTGACTCTAAAAAACTAGTCCTAATAAACTTCTAGATGTTGGTATAAACAACGTATAGTTGGTTTCGAGGACGAAGCATTATCATTCAAACGGAAAACTGATAAAAGAAGTTTGTCCTGTGTGCGTTTGGTTGCAGAGCGGAGTGACAGCAGTGTGGCTTCAGCACCTGAGCGGTGGACAGAGGCACGAGCCCTTGATTGGACGCACACGCACGGGTGCACGCGCCTTATTATGTAGTTGCTTTAGTCAGTTCTTGTGATCAGAGCTGTAAACAGGATTTTAGAAACATAGAAGTCATACGCACTCAGTAAACCGCAAGTCCAAAATCAGATTACAGATTATGGGCTACATTTTATTTCCCAGTGTGTTAAAAGTTGATTGCGCATTCTTATGAAAACCCGGTACTGTTTCAAAGTCTTCTCAGATTTAGTCTACCAGTTATCAAATTCTGGTGGAGAATTATTTCTTATACATTTATTAATTTTGTGTGCATCTATAGAAATTTAATAATAGTATTATATAGTAATATAGTATCTATAGTGAAGTATTTTTAGTCTAAAATGCTGGACACAGCCCATAAAACACCCAACATGCATGTTTAAGTTTTAAATTGGAGAATGTAACCATCCATGTTCCCATATAAACACTTAAATTACCGATATAATAAATAATGTATCTATAATCTTTTCACGTTTGTAATTGTTCTTTTCTGTTTGTTATTTGTGTACATTTTATATTGATATATATTTGTGTGTCATTCTTTTATTTTGTACAGCACTTTGGTTAACTGCAGTTGTTTGTAAAAGTTCTATATAAATAAACTTGATTTGATTTTGATTTGATAATTATATAGCCCCCAAAACTGTAAAACAAGGACTGTGTGAAATATAATCCCACCTGTCACCATACAATTTAGCCTCTAAAGTTTGAATTAATGTCAGTACCTTAAGTTAACAATAAAAAGGGCAGAGCACTGCCCTTAGTGTGCATAAAAGGACAGTTCTCATACTGAATCAAACTGACTTGCAGGTGTGGGAGCACAAAGAACTGGCCACATTTGTTAAAGGGCCACAAATAGCCTTTATACTGTATTTTTTCTGGTAACCTAATTATTAACCTACTAGTATATTTTGGCATTATGACACTGGCTTTTAAACTAGGCCAATGGTGGAATGTGACTGGGCCTACAATTAAAGTAGTAATCATATTAGACATAACATTACATAGCTGTTATTAGCAGTGGGCAGTGTAGGCCTACAATTCTGAGGTAGACTTTAACTGCGTGAGTAAGTTATTTCCATGTATTTCTTTCTCATCTCATAATCAATATTCATTGAAATACAGAGGACCATCTCTTTACAACAACTGACTCCAATCTCTACAATCATCATCTACATGGTTGTTATTAAAAAATACATCTGACAGTTACCCTACTTTGCAAAGATTGATTTAAAAAAAAAAAAAAAAATCTTAAATTGAACATCTCTAATAATTTTATATTACTTTATAGTCTGGAACTCTTGTTTAATTATGCAATCTTCGCTTTTATCTTTTTCTTTTTATCTATGATTGTTGTCATTTCATAGGGAAAGTATTTCAACAAGCCATTTTTGGCTTCTAAACTCCTAAGCAATGTTTAAATTTTTAATCTATTTTTCCTGTATTTACATGTGTGTGCAACTAAACTAAACTAGACTAAACTAAACTAAACTAAACTATTTATATTGCCGTTACAATACATGTTAGAGTTAAACACTGTACTTTTTAATCCACTGTCTGAAAGATAGTTGCAAATAAATTTGCAGACTGACAAAAAAACTTAGTTATGGGAACAACCCTATGCTTCCTGTTGACAGCAGACACAACAACATAAAATTAACAGAATGTTTCTGTTTAATAAAGAATAATTTAATAATGCTTCATGACTACGAATAACATATTGTGACAATATGCACATGACAAAACCTACTTCAGGGTTTTCAGGAATTAACTTGTGGTCAAACCATAGGTTCAACGCCGTGTTTGTAAACTCTGGGACAGTTTTGGTTGTCCAACATTTTAACTTCCGGAAACGCCGGGTAAGTGCTTCACAGACTGTAAACACGAATCAGTAGAGGAGACAACAACTTCTGTTGTACGGAGGGAAATCAGTATCGTTCACTGTGTGAAGTCGCAACTGGTATATAGTGAACTTAAAACGGTGAGCGCCCGTAAAGTGCCATTATAGACTTTGTTCTACTTGGTTGTGTTTGCTTATTTAGCCATTTTAACTGCCCCGGCTACCACAGAGCTAACGGTAGTTAGCCTGATGTTAACCCACGTGTCTGTATATTCTAAATGTTTATTTACCCACCTTATAATAACATGTTTTAGAAGATGAGAAAACAATAGCCAGGTAGTTTTATTTCTGCGAAAAAGTTGTGGTAAAATGTGCCGTTAGTCACCGCTGTTACTGCAGTGCGGTGAGCCGTCGTTAGGTGGTGCTGTTCAGCTGCTGTTTGAGGTTGTACTATGGACTACACCAAGGAAAATGAGGATGATGATGCCAAGGAAGGCATCAAAGACGACCTTTATTTTGTTGAGGACTACCATAGCTCAGAAGGAGAGGGAGAGATTGAGTTCAGTCACCAGAAACATCACAGCAGCCGTAAACGAGCTGCACGGCTCAGCAGGGAAAGCTCCCCTCCTCTTGTCCTGGCGTTCAACATCACCTCTGGACGGACTCTGCAGCTCAGCAGCCAGAGTACTACCTCTAGTGTGGACTCACAGGATGAGCAGGAGGAAGAGGAGGAGGACAGTGAGCAGCCCATCGAGGATTGGATGATTGTGGAAGGAGAGGATCAGGTGGGAGACACAAGCATCCAGCTCAACTTGAGCTACTGGAACAGCTCTGAGGAAGACTCTGGAGATGAAGGTTAGACTGTACTTGCTCTCTATCATCCTGTTTCTAAAGTTTTCCTACTACTTGTATGTCTCATTTTATAATATGCGTGGGTGCCTTGTCTACTGCAAAACAAGCAGTGGTGGAGGAAGTATTCAGATCCTTCACTTGAGCAAAAGCACTAATACCACACTGTGAACATACTGTGCATTAGAAATGTACTCAAGTAAAGGTATGTTAAGTACAATCAGGAAAATGTATTGAAGTATTAAAAGTAACGGTAAATGTATTCAATGCAGAGAAATTGAAATCAATTTGAAAAATCAAAACCGTTCAAATACTTAAAAAGAAAAGCAGCACGTCTGCATGTTACAGAAGCTGGAACTAAGAAACTGCATTAAAAGTAACTTAAACAAAATGGTCGCCAATTGATTTTCTAATCAATCGACTAACCGTTTCAGCTGCACTTGTACATATTCATACGGTTTAATCAATCAATCAATCAATCAATCAATTTTATTTATAAAGCCCAATATCACAAATCACAATTTGCCTCACAGGGCTTTACAGCATACGACATCCCTCTGTCCTTATGACCCTCGCAGCGGATAAGGAAAAACTCCCCAAAAAAACCCCTTTAACGGGGAAAAAAAACGGTAGAAACCTCAGGAAGAGCAACTGAGGAGGGATCCCTCTTCCAGGATGGACAGACGTGCAATAGATGTCGTACAGAACAGATCAGCATAATAAATTAACAGTAATCCGCATGACACAATGAGACAGAGGTTTATGTGCAAAAATCTTAACTTGTAAAGTAACTAGTAACTGAAGTTATTAGATTTTATTACAGTAGAGTAAAAAGAACAATATTTCCTCCTGATGTGTGATGGAGTAGAAATAGAAAGTGGCATAAGATTAAAATACTCAAGTAAAGGTACCTCAAATTTAAAACTCCAGCTACTCGTGCTAAATAATACATTTGCCATGTAATGATAAGAAAAATAGGGATACGACTGTGTGGCTCCACCTCTGACCCTGGTGTGCAAAATGTGTGTGCTTGTATGAGAGTATGACTGTTGACCCATGGGACAAGTTTGAGCTTCATTTGAATATTATTTACATGTGAATGTGATGCAAATCACATGTGCTGTAATTAAACAAGGTGCTGCACAAACTAGTTTGCTTGTCAGTATGTGATTGGACAAGCACTCACCTTATTTTGCACAAAGATAGGTGCAAGTAAGTGAATGACTTTGATTTACAGCTTGGTAATCCGTGGCATGGTGCTATACCAAGGGGAAAGCAGTACAATAAATAAGTAAGGGCCAGAAAATGAAGGTATATCACTGTATTGACCTGGTTAAGGATGAATCTTTTCTTCAGTTAAAGTTGTTTACTTTTAACTAAAGACAGGTTTTAATCATTTTGATTTGTGTTTTTAGTTGAAATGGTGAGAACACAGCTTTGAATTGTGCCTTCGTTTTCTGACGTTATTGCTGAAGTAAAACAAACATTATTTCCACTTAATCTCATAGCAACAAGGTGATGTACTTACAAACAGCACAGGCTATGCTGCTGTTACTATTTACAGACATGTTAAAGGTCCAGTGTGTAGGATTTAGGGAGATATATTGGCAGAAAAGGAATATAATGTAATAAGTATGTTTTTTCTTTACTCTATTATCACCTGAAAATATGAATCATAGCATTTTCCTTACTTTAAAATGAGCCCTGTTTATATCTAAATGGGGAGCAGATCCCTGTTTATGGAGATCATCATGTTCATAGCGTGTTTATACAGTAGCCTAGAAGGGACAATCCAAACACTGGCTCAATATTTCATTTGCATTTTCGCAACAGCCACTGTAGTTAGAAGCCCATCTTCAACAAGCAGCATCGCAAAAAAGGTTAAACTGCTTTATTCAGTGTATTTACCGGTTTAAATAATTGGGTCCGGTGGTTTTTGGAGAGGATGAGACCTCTGCGGATAATTCGGCTCCTCGTTAAAACCTCAACAATGAGCACTGAAGGAATTATAACCTGGTAAAGTTTCAGCTGCTTTCTGTCTGCAGTACTCGCTGCTGTATGCCACTAAATCCCCCTAAATCTTGCTCACTGAACCTTTAAGTTGAGTTAAAGTTTTTATTAAAATATCTGCAGATCTATGAGGATTGTCTTCTTTCTCATTCTCGAAAGGGGAAATCTCCTTTCCAGCATAATAAATACTCCATGAGCAGTAATATGTCAGAGACAGCGCAGCAGAGTTACCAGCTCAGACAGTTATTCTCTGTGTCGATCCTCTAACACGGGATATGGACAAGAAAAAAAGATGAGTTCAAGTAGAAATACATTCCTGTAGTTACATTTAATGCAAAACGGTACATAGAGCGCTACAGAGATTTCTATCAAGCTATGGGAGAGCAGTTTATCTTTAAACCCATTCAGAGACAGTTTGCTCAGCGTGCACTCAGTTTTTCAGAGATGCTTGGCTCTGCATTAATGAAGATACTCATACTCACACCAGGGAGCTGCCCTATGTAATCACTCCATCTTGTCTTGCCAGCCAGCAGCTCCACTGGAGCAGAGAGGTTTTAAGATTTCCCCTACACCTCACCTCAGAGATAGATATAATGTGAAGGTCAAGTGAATTTCTTCAGTTTTCTAAGTCCTGAGAGTTAAAGCTCTTATAAGACCTCGGAAAGTCTACATTCAGCAGGCTTGAGAGAAACTCCTGATCCATTCTTGATTTGTAAAAGCTTTTCTTTGGAATTGTGTGTTGCATTTCAAGAGATGTGCAGCCTGAGAACCACACAATTATAGCTTTAATCATGAAATACAATTATGTTTATAAAACTTAAATGTTCTCCTGGATTATTCTCGCCGTCACAGATCAGACTGTGGAATCAGTGAAGGATACCTGGGCTGTATCAGAGAAAGACAAGGTAACTTGTGATATCAATAAATGTTCATAAATACTACAGTAGAGTTCATTTTTCAAGGAAAATGGCATCTAGTGTTATTAATCATGTTCTGTACTCTAACTCTACTCTAATTCTGTTGTTGTTTAATTCTACTGATGTGTATATTGTAGTTAAATTTTCACACTTAAAGCCTCAGCAAAGTGATGATAAATATTTTAATTTAATATTTTAATTTATTTTTATTTTTGAAGTACTGGCGTTGAACACTTTAGCATAATGCACATTTTATTTCTACTTCATGATTTATTGCTTTATATTTATGCACTTCTATTTCATACTCTTATTCTTACTTCCTATAATTCTCTTGTCTTTACATCGGAGCAACTGTAAGGAATCAAAAATTCTCCTTGAGGATCAATACAGTATTTCTGATTTGTTAAGGGGCACCTTGTCATAATTCAAAAGCAATTGCAAGAATTTAAAACACGTCAAAGACTTATTAAATAGTAAACATTTGATCTCTGTGTCCTGAATTTTCATCCGTAGCAAAAGAAATTTTCAGAATTTCCTCTGGCTTTCCTCTAATATTGCAGAACGTATTCAGTATTATGACCTTACAAGACTGCCCTTTTAAATAATAAGTCTCGTGTCTTTGCCCTTTCACTTCATTAAGTACGGTGCTGACCAGTCTCTGCCCAGCCGCTACTTTGTGACAGGTCGCTCTTTGACCTGTAATATCTGCAACAGGACAGGACACCTCGCCAAAAGCTGCTACTACTACAAGGTAAAGGAAAATACTTATCTACCCCTTTTCTTTTACATACACATAATACACTTTCACATTGTCATTTAATAGGTGTAAAGAATACATCACTGCCTTGTAGAAGAAATAACCATTACAGGAGTTTGATGCAGTTGAATAATATCACTGATTCAGGTTGAAATACCTACACTGCTGCTGAGATTTCTAGCTGACTAAATCATTGTTAGGGAGCGTCCTGGAGCTCCATTGATCTCTCGTTGGAGTCCAGCTGATATCCCCCTCTTCTTCCCCGTGTCTCCTGCTGCTCTATACTTTGAACTATCCAATTATGGCATGATACTAAACTGCTTTTGGTCTGTGTTGTTGTGACAACTGTCCTTCATTTTGCGTAGCTGCTTAAAGGTTCTTTATACCACATTAGGAATCACTAGATGTCGCACTAGAGCACCGGCATCTCAGACCAGAACAAATGGACGTGTCACCTAAACCTGATCCCCTTCTTCGCATTTCTCTGCGGACTTAGAGTCAAGTTGGAGCCTTTAGCTGCCTGTAGGCCTCTCCATCTTGTAAACGCCAGATCAGTGTTGACTCTGGTCTTGACGTGCTCTTTGTCTTGGGCCTTTGTAGTTGAAGAACATGTTTGCTTTGTTGGAGGAAAATCCGGAAGGTCGCCTTCAGCTAAATGCTTTAACTACACTCTGCCATCTTGCTTTTACAATGTTGTGTGGGAGGTCATTCTCTTAGTCCAGGGGTCTTCAGTGTGTTTCAGGCCAAGGACCCCTTAGCTGAAAGAGAGTAGAGCATAGACCCCCTACTTCATACATTGTATAAAATTGGACTGGAGATAATTCTCTGAACATTTTCGAGTGTTTTCACATTTGCACTTATTTGCATTAGCCTCATTCCTGCATGGGTGGACACTATGTCAGAGGCTCTGGCTAGAAAAATTACAAAGTAATCAATTAAAACTTTTAATTATCACAAGGACCTCCAAGGGGTCACGGACCCCCTGATAAAGACCCAGGTCTTAGTCTCTCTATATAAACACTGTGAGGGCCAACCGCCTCAAAGGGAGGGACTCACATGCACTAACATGCACATGCGGCCGGCTCGGCTACCAAAACAAGAAAAAAAAGCTCTGATTACAACACACACACACAAAGGGAGCGTAACTTCACTCTCTGCCCAGGACACCATTACTCCACTATATCTTTACATAGCAAATAGTTGTTTGCTGATGTATTAATGTTCAAAATCTCACATGTAGAACCTTTAAACATTGATATGGCTGTGCTGCGTCAAGAAATTGTAGCATCAAGTTGAAGAACAGATGACATAAACATTTTATATTGCGATGTGTAATACCTTTTCTCTGTGTGACCCTTACAGACTGCCATAAATGACACCAGAGACATAAGCATTGATGTAATTCCATGGTCACCTGTGACTGAAACGATCAGAACACCCATCCAAACACTTTTAAAAACATGTTTCTTGTCTTCGTCTCAGCAGAAATTTCCCACCTGTGTCCTATGTGGCATCCAGGGCCACATCCAGAGGGACTGTCCCGGCCGCCCCTGCCCCCGCTGCGGACTGCCTTCCCATGGCCTCAGGCCCTGTGAAAGGCCCCCGGTATGGAAGCAGCACTGCCATCGCTGTGGGATGTTGGGGCACCTCTCTGATGTGAGTTTGTCCGTTAGCCCCCAGGTCTGGCCCCTGTGAGTGTTTGTGTTGGGGAGTGTGTTTCTGTGTTGAAGGAAACTTTGAATGGATCTGTCAGCTGCGTGTTGACATATTCTGTCGCCTGAGGCGTGTGTGTGGGCTTCTTTTATGAAGTGCTGTTTGACCTCGGCGGTTCCTCATTTGCACACTGCACTGCTCTTTTCTATGTTCCTGCTCAGAGAATAATCTTCTCCTTTGTTTCCTGGGTTTCCTCAGGCCTGCCCTGATACGTGGAGACAATACCACTTAACAGTGAGTTGATGTTTTGACTTCTCGTATCTCACCGTCTTTACTAAGCACGATGTGTAACGCTTTTGAATATTAAAAGTTCTTTCTGGTTGACTGTATAAACACCACCGAATGAGAGAAAGTAAAGAACAGAGATCATCTAAACGAGGAGGTGGTGGCAGGGAACCATCTTAATCATGTTTTTAAAAAGGATGTTGAAACTTCAAGTTTGAATGTGTGGATGTGTGTTGATAAAACTTCATGGAAACCAACCAATGTAATTTTTCCACTTTCAAAAATGTTCTTTGTCTGATCATTTTTCCAGATCCGGTTAGAGCTTCCAGTCAGGCCATGGACAGTCCACACCCTTAAACATAAGAAATGCCCTGCTCATTGTTACAACTGCTCTAAGAGGGGACATTATGGCTATGTAAGTGGCCAGTAAAAAAAAAACCTGGTACTTTTACCATCTCTCCTTTCCCTCTTGACTTGAACTTTACTTATTTGACTTATTTTGCTATCCCTCTCTTTCTCTTTCTGTTTCTTTGCACAGTATTTTCCCGTGATTTATCTGGATAATTGCGGCTCAAAATGCCTGATTTCATGGCAGCTTTTTAAAACAATTGCAATGCATGTTGCGATATTTTTATTTATTTATTATTTGTTCAATAAAATTGTGGGAGCAAGTGAAAATTGCCAAATAGTTATTACTCTTTTAGTCAAATTAATTAAAAAAATTAGAATTAAATTAAAATGAAAAATTGAAGGCATCTTCTTCCAGCGAGAATAAAACTGCACTGTTCTGAGTTTGTGAGCCACTGGAGAAGAGCTAAACAGCCGCATGTGGCTCCAGAGCTGCAGGTTGCCCACCCCTGTATGAGACTAACATTACCACTAGCCAACCATATTTAATCTAATTCACCTTGATTATTTTAGCATGTGCAGTAGATATGGATGTAACAGCCTCTCTGATGGTGGTCTTGTCTTGTCTGTTGTCAGTGTGTTTGTCAATCTTCAGGTGTGTTTCATGGTAGAAAAGTGTTTTTCAATTGATGACTTTAGTTTGTGTTCCATCGCCATGCAAAACAGTTAAACCCAGCAGTAATTCTTGTTGGTTAATGTGAGATTTCGTGTTGTGTGTCTGCATCTTCACAGCCAGAAACAAGGAAGTGAGTTTTGTGATGTTATGTGAGGGACTACTATGATTGGTGAAACTTGTGGGCGACTACAATGATTGGTCAAATTTGCGGCAAAGTTGCGGCTATTTGAGAGAATCACAAGATCATGCAGAATTCATGGGGACTGGTTGAATATGCATTAATTTGCAACATTGCACCATCTTGGAGGTGCTGTTTACACAGTCTAAGGTCTCTCTCTGCCTTCCTCTTCTTCTCTGTATAACTCTGGACAACAAATTCTCCCTCTCTGTCTATATCTTATTTTGCATTGGACTTCACTGTACATGCTCTTCTTGCTCACTCACCTTTAATTTTATTTACTCCACCCTGTCGGTGTCAGGAGTGCACTAAGAAGAGGATGATCAGTGGGACTTTTCCTTTACTGCCCTATGTCTGCCACTATGACCAAGTTGAGGACATCCTCAAACATTGCACCGGGAAGCAGAGAAGAGCCAAAGGTAGGTATTAAACATACAATGATGTAAACAGTTTTGTAAAATAGTGTTTTATCTGTGAACTTTTCTCTTTGTATCAATGTATATCATTGATAAATAGGGTGGAGAAAGTAACAGATAACACAATTCAATAAGACATCACAAATTGCAGCCTCAAAATAATAACACAGTTTAATTAACACCTCTTTAAAATAGTTTTAATTCTTTCGTGAAGGTAGGATTTTTTTGCAGGGCTGTTGGATTAGACTGCATTAGTTTTAGCTAGGTGTACCTAATAAAGTGGCAACTGAGTGTAACTCCAATACTCAGTCTCCTTTCTGCTGTGCTTTATCTGGCTGTTTAGCTACCATTATGTACACCAGCTGCTCACTAACTTTTTCTGTCTGCCGTTTGGTGCTGGGTAGGTAGCGTATTTGGTTTTATCAGAGTTGTCCCACTGCAAACAGCTGCCTGCTGCGGCTAAAAACAGTTTTAATTCGATTGGTGAGAGTGAATTAAAACAGTAAAGGTGCTGGCCAACACAATGAACTGAAAGGCTCTGTAGAGCTGCAGAGAACTGCAGAGAGGGTTGATAATTCGCTCTCTCAGTGAGCAACCCCTTTCACATTATATTTGACCTATTGTTTTATAAAAATATTAATTAGTGCAGCTGTAATCAGCTGTCTCTTTTAACGTATTGTTCAACTACACAGGCTCCCACTAATGGTTATTTTTCTCTGTCAATGCTGTATTTTCAGAGCTTTTAAGTGCTGGTTCGCTCCCTGTCTCAGACCAGCAGCACTTGTCTGAACTAACAGGCGAGAGCGGTGAGGAGAATCAGCCGGTCCAGGGGAGGAGCAGCACAAAGCAGGAGACATGTAACAGCGCCGGCAGGAGGAAGACGTGGCCAGAGAGGCGCAGAGAGAGACGGGAGGTGAAGAAGCTCAGGAGAGAGGCTCAAGCCAGACGAGAAGGGGGACTGCTGGGGAGATCCCAGAACAACTTTGATGATGAAATTTGCCATGAAGACCCCTTCCAGTCTGCACTACACAGTCACAAGCAGTCCGCACCCCCTCCTCAGAAGAAGATAAGGGATGAGGCAGGTGGTCAGAGCAGGAAGAGCAGAGAAGCTGAGAGGTGGAAAAAGAGAGGAGGGATGAAACGTGGGGATTTATATCCCCATGGTGACACTGACGTTGCCAGTCAAAACCTTCTTTCCCCAAAACAAAGAGTGCGCCACCGACGAAGATAAAGTGTCATTGTTTGTATTTATTCTCAAGGACTAACAACTGTAACTGGACAACAATGATTGTTCAGTATTTGTCTTTCATTGATTCCTTTATTTATTGTCAATAAAAAAACTGTAGAAAAACATATACAGTTGAAGGTGCTCATCTGTAGCGTAGCTGGTGTGAATGTACTTTTGTACTTTAACCTTGTTCCGTAAGTACATCTACTGTTATAGTGGCTGGGCCGAGCCAAATTTTTTGACATTGAGTGTTATTAAAAGTGATTTTACACACTGCTTGCTTTTTTGACTCAATATTTGATTATCCCTCTAAATATGATGTTAGTTTTACAGCACCATATAATTTCTGTCATTAAAATACATTAAAATAAGGTTATAGGCACAGAACTGTGATTTGCCTTTGTAAACTAATATTTATATTGCAAAGACAGCGACAATAAACACGAATCTACAGATATCGTCTTGTAAAATTCATGCTCAAATATAGGGGATTGTTCTGTGACGTCTTATACGTGAAAGCATATAAGCATGGGGATTTAGATTTATAGGAGAAGGCTCTATGTATCGTTGTATTCAGAGCTGGTGTACCAGAAAAGCTGTATGAAGCCAGTACCTTTCAAAGCGTTGTCTTATAGTATTTCTGGTATGAAGCTGCTGAATTATTAATGAACTGAGCAGCTGCCCGGGGTTTTCCAGACTGAAGCAATCGACTCCGATAACAAGCTGCTACTTAAAATCGACCTTCATCGCCGCTAATTAAATAAATCTTGCTTTTATCAGTGTTGCACGAATGTAAATGTTTCCTCGCTTGTGATTTTGCGTTATTTACTTTAAAGCACGTCGCGGATTAGGTATATGACGAGCGAAGTGTTTCTCTGTGATCGATTGGGGATGTCTTGGCAGAGATGTGAAACTCCCATTGATTGATCTCCACTACACTCCCCGCTGACCAGAGAAAACACTCGATAGCGAATGCGAGAGGGGATTTAAATTGGACAAATACTGTCCTCGCTACTTGACGGATAAGGTGGCAATTTTTTTTCTCATGCGGTTTAAGGTAATCCGTTATTAGCACTGTTTCGCGACTAGCTAAACATCGACGCGGTGCGACGTTAGCTAGCTTGTAATGTCGGCACTGTTGGACTTGTTTTCCCCTCTAGACCCCGCTTCCTGTTAGCCTTGGGCTAGCTGAAAAATCGAAATTATGCTAATGAACGAGCGGGTATAGTTAGCCAACGCAAAGGGGTGTAACTTTACTGCTCACAGCAGGCTACCCGTTGTAATTTAGTTGCAATTTATCCACAAATCTATGCTAATAACTTTGTTTCACAGCCAGCTATCAGGGCAGCTGGTTTCCTTTAGTTTGCTAACGCTCGACAGCTAGCCATCTTGCTTGTGTTGAGGGATTTAAGTATTTAACTCGACAAGCTTTTGGAGGCAGAGAGCGAAGGATATTAACTTCAGCTGCATGTTAATATATGCATCAGCATTTAGCTCACTCCTGTAGGACCCAGTTGCGTGCGACTAATGCCTTAAAAATACTTTATTTTACTGTGGACAGCCCGACAGTGCTCCACTGTGAAAAGACAATAGAGAACCCGAGACTTGCTCAGCTGTTGTTCTGGTAACGACCAAAACCACAGATAACTAACTTAGAGACAATTGTATTTTGGATACTGCTTTGTTATACCACACGCTGATATAGGTACAATATATTTTTAGATACTTGTGCACGTTCATACGTGGTGAAATAATTAAGGTGTCTCTGTGAAGTTGACCCGCTCAGATAGACAGGGGGACAGTGGATGGAGACTGTGCAGATGGTGCTTGTGCGACATATGAGGACTGTGCTTCCCTGAACCCGCTGCTTTCAGGTATCCCATCTCATTATATTAAACAACAGCTTTAAATGCCTCAGAAAACACTCGCGGTAGCCGGTCGTCGTCAGAGGTAACTAGGTGGATAGAGAGACGCGGAGAAGCGGTCTGAAGAGGGAGGCTCCTGCCCGTTTCTGAACGTCCATCTCTCCAGCCTACCTTCATCACGTCCATCCACCACCGCCCTCCCCAGCCATGGACCCCCCGAGGACTCGGTCGCGGTCTCGGTCTGGTTTCTATCATTTCGGCATGAGCGGTAACGTCGGGAGCAATGGCAGTGGTAACGCGGTCGGCAACGGGAGCATGATGAACGCCAGCGGAGGAGGGGTGAGCTACCCGCAGCAGAGCAACCCCGTCTGGGCGCCGCACCACGGTGGTCGCAGCTATCCGGAGAGTCAGCAGCAGCACACCCAGGGGAGCTACCTGTCCGCGGGGGCGCAGCGCCACTCATCGCACGGAGCTCACAGACACCCCGGGGCCGGTAAGCAAGGCTTCAGTAAACAGGGCCTGCAGCCCGGCTAGATGCATCATTACACACACTCACACAGGATACACCCCCTGAGGGATGCAGGCAGACCACTAGCAGCTTAACAGGCTTTGAGACATTTAACTAAAAGGTTTGGAGCTTTCACTGCAAGCTGTTGCTTAAAGGCCAGCTACATGTCATGCAAGGTGTTGTAGTGGGAGCTCTGCTTCAGAGGTTTGAATAGCATTTACTCAAGTAAATAGGGCAAACCTTGTCCCTGAACTTTGTCTTGCATGTAGCACTTAAACCAGTTATGCATATTGAAGCTGATGTACTTGCACGGTCCTCTAGAATTTTGGGGTTGTATCCACATGGTTGAATGCTCTTATTGTAAGTAGCTTTGGATAGAAGTGTCAGCTAAAAAAATGCAATGCAATGCATGTCATTGCCTGGTTCACAGTGCACATTTCATTGGCCCTCAGTAGGAATTTAGCACTGCAGAATTTTCCTTTGGTTAGTCCAGGCCTGCAGGTCATATTATGTTACTGCTGTGCATGTAGTCAAGACGTGGGGAAAGAAATGCTGTAGGTAATCATTAAGCAATGAACTAATAAACTTAACTAAAATGTATAAAACAAACCTGGTTAATCAGTGGGAATCTTGTGGCTTCAAATTCTGATATCAGTGGATAGAGAGCAGTGTGTTTTCACTTATAATCAGATCAGAGACTGATGCATTTGCACACATCTTGCATACTCTTCTTAAGTCTTGAAGACCTACAATATGTTTGAGAGGAGTCTGATTAAACGAGCATTTTGCAGCCTTGAATTTATTTGAAATTAAATCTCATAATAGTGATTTTATCTTTTTGTTTTAGATTGCTCACTGCTGTGATGCAGGCTGATAATACAGCCTTTCTTGTAGTTTGCCGTCAGCCCTTTCATCCATAAGCCTCAGTGCTATTTAACTTACATTTAAGCCTGTAGAAAGCTCCACATTTTCCCAAAATAGTCAAGCAGATCTCTTATCTAGTGGCTCATGGTAGAGTAAAGGTGTAGTTTCAAAGCACTGTCCAAACACAAAGAAACAGAGAAATGAACAATAGAGTTGTGTTTGCACATTCACGTGTGAAGTTAAATTTATTTGCATTGTCCAGTAAATAGGCTTTTAATGCCCACAGTAGCAACAGTTCCTTACTGAGCCCGTACTGGCTGAGAAGACAATGAAAGCTCCAAAACCTCTATGAAAAAAAGCAAAAACCGAATGAAACTGCCAGAGAGGATATTCAAAGTGAGACTGCACCCCGGCCTCCTTTTTTTTTCTCAACATTGACATCAGTCTATTTGGTGTTCAGCAGGTTTCCATTGCTGACCACAGGAAAAGTGACTGTAGAAACCTTCTGTAATACCAGATTGGATTCCCTCAAAGGCAAAAAAAGTGCTGTGAATGAATGAAAGCAGGCTTTTTAATGGGTCTCTGTCGTAATAGCAACGCTGTTGCCAAACACCCAAAATAACCCACACAGAGGGGATACACACAAAAACACATGCTTTCCAAATTGAGAGACTACAGAGGGGTTTGTGTGAATGACTTAAACAGTGTATCTCCCAGCTGTGTGATCTGCCTCCTCCTTCCCAACAGCTGCACATGCCTCTTCTGAAATGGTCTGTGTGCACGC
The DNA here is from genome assembly GCF_006386435.1 of Epinephelus moara. Taxonomy (NCBI): domain Eukaryota; kingdom Metazoa; phylum Chordata; class Actinopteri; order Perciformes; family Serranidae; genus Epinephelus; species Epinephelus moara. The sequence goes on from NC_065509.1 coordinate 23,643,256, forward strand.
TCAAAAATAAGAGTGTGTATGTTCAAGTGCAATACAGATTTCCTGTTTGTGCTTGTTTGTTTTTGCTCATGTCACTGTATTACACCTCTTGGCATCGCTTTATGCAGAATGTGTCAGGGTAGGATTTGGGGGTGTTAAAATGTGTCCCTCTGTCTTACCTCTGCTTTCCTTTCTCCTCCTTTTTTCTCTCCCCCAGTGTCAAGCATGTTATTATCACCCACTGTAGCTTTAATAGGTAGTGTTGCATCCCACAACCTGCCAACATCGCAACCTAATAGCAACCAGTTTTAGCAGATCCTCATTAATACTGTTATCACCTGAGATCTTTGCAGATTATTTGGGTAAAATAGATTTCGAGCTGCGATTAATCGACTAGTTTATCAACAGAATATTAATTGGCAACTATTTGATCATCAAATAATCATTTTAGTATTTTCTAAAGCAAAAAAAGCCACATATTTCCTGGTTTCATGCTTCTTAAAAGTGAAAATTTGATGCCTTTCTTTGCCATGCATGATAATAAACGGAATAGCTTTGGATTTTTGGACTAGTTGACCATTTGAACACGTCACCTTTGGCTCTGGGAAGTTATACAGGGCTTTTTTTTTTTACTGTTTTATGGCATTTAATTGACAAAACGATAAGTTGAGAAAATGATTGGCAGATTATTTGATAAAGAAAATAGTTGTTAGTTGCTGCCCTCTACTTTGGCTCATCTCCTCCAAATAGTAGTTCAAGTCTTTATTAAAGAACATGAGCAAATTGCTACTTGATGACAGTGAAGTTCACTGTCCTGCCTGCCCGACTTGATAGCCTGTCGTAAAATAAATGGTGTCAGTCTTCCCCAGCAGCCACGCTCAGAGGAAACAAGGTCGTGTCTGCTTGCCAACAGAACCCGTCCAGTCTGGCTCACCATCCCCTCTCCTCTGCCCCCCGGGGTGAATCAGCATTAACAGACCTAGTTCTCCTCAAAATACATGGGCGGCTGCGGCCCAGGACCCTATGAGGTCTGAAGAAAAAAGGCATGGTAGATAAAGATGTAAGCCAGCGTGTTGGCCCCACAGTCAGCTAGTCAGTCAACCGACTGTCCCTCTGTTCTCCGCAGCCACTAGCAGGGCGTCTTTGAGCTGTCACTATCGGCAGACTTCACATGGCTCTGGAGTGGCGTCGCAAAGACAAGAAAGAGGTGTGGGGGTGGGGGGCTTTGCTTTCAGATCTGTTGTTTCTGGGGAGACAGAAGGGGCTGTTTGCATGAGGGAGGCATACAGGGAGAGATGAGGGGAGGAGAGTTTTTTCCCCCCTCTTTTTGGTGATTAAAGGTTTTTGGGGGAACTGCTTAGAGGAAACTCTTGTCAGCTGAGTTCAAGGACATCCTTCTTAAGCTGCTGAAATGTCTGTGTGCACATGCTGCATCCAGATTGCACATGTGGACTGTCAGATAAACAGCTGGAAGAGCATTGTGTTCTTTCGAGATTATGTTTATGGTATTACCGCTTTATTCAGCGACGTGATTTTTTTTCTTTTAGTATTTCTTTTTTTTTTTTTTGCACATAATAATCTCATTCATATCATTAGGGAGTCTTTTTCGTGATGGTCTGTTGATCTTTGGAGAGAGATTTTTATCGCTTGTACACCACAAGGACATAAAAATAAAAAAAAAGGAAGAAACACAGCACTGAGCTGTTTTTGCAGAGCTAATAATGGTTCGCTGCCTTGCTCAGGGACAGGCAGATGCACACCAAAACACAGACTTTGAATCAGGCTTTCTGATAACAGGGTCGATTCTACCGTGCCACTCCAGTTGGGATAGGGCTGCAACAGTTGTTTTCATTGTTTAATCTTTTGATGTATTCTTTAATTATTATTTGATTAACAAAATGTCAGAAAACTGTGAAAGATATCTGTAACATTTTCCTAAACCCCAAACTGATGTTGTCAAATAGCTTGTTTTGTCCGAATGACACTCCAAAACCGAATGGTATTGAATTAATAAAGATAGAAAACAGGAAAAAATCAGCAAATCCCACTTGATAAACAAAAAAATTGCCTCATAAATTACTTAATTAGTTTTCTTTCAACTGATAATCAATTAATAATTTCACCATTTGATAGTAGCCCTTTTTACACAGAGATCGCACTATAGGGCCGCTACAAAGCAAAGAGGTGTGATGGGTGTTTCGTGTAACACAACGGCATCAGCCTCCAGTGTGACCTATGACCGTAGATCCCAGGTGGTGGGCCGGGGTCCAGAAGTAGGTCACAGGTCCATTCTGAAATGGGCTGCAAATGACTTGCAAACATGTCAAGTTTGTAAGAAAACACGCTTTATTTTTAAGTACAGTGAATTTCTGACACCAAGCTTTTATTTTGAAGTGCCGTTTCCTGCTGTAGAGTGAGTGACTAACGGACAGCGACTGTGTGGACCTTAAACTAATGGCCAAAGAGAAAGCTGGACTAGTTGGGAACCACTGACCTATAACATACATTTAGGCAGAGCTTTCTAAACAATAACAATGGCTTAACATGGCAATAACAATCATTTACATTCCCTGTTACATGGCGGCTGATCTTGCCCTCTGCTCAGAGGGTAAGGAGCTCCCAGAACTCGGTGGCTCCCCAGTTTGCAGACATTTTAGGCTGCTCTTATTAATAATAATGAATGCTACTAAAACCTGAATAACATCAGCATATCCTGCATGTCTTTATCGGAAAATGCTACATTCGGAAAAGGACAAATAGGCTATTCACATCACTTCATATCAAATTCAAAATACTGACATATTCAGGAGGATAATGGTGGAATAATAGTGTGCCTATAAACGTTGTCAGTGTTACTTGTGCAAAGCCAGTGAGAGGCTCTGGTGTGTTGCACACGTTTGATAAGTGGATGTCTGCGTCTGTCTCTGTAAGTCTGCTCTGTCTTTTCATGGTAGATCAGAGGGAATGATTTGTCTGTGAGAACCAGAGACGATGAGTCCAGTGTGACATCTTCCAGAGATGGCTTCCTCTCACGTCTGCTGGTTTAAAGCAGGAAATTCAAAAGCCTGTTTTGAAGGCAGACCCTCGCTGAGGACAGAGGACTGTAACTATGTTTGTGAAGCAAGATGTTGGATGCACTTTTTTGTTATCACTGTTGGATTTTGTAGTGTTAAGTCTGTAGAAGTGTTCAAGCAAACCAGGCAGGCTTCATGACGATCCAGCGGGGTCTTAGAATGGAAAATCAAATCAAAGGCAACCAGCTGCCTGTGTGTTGCTTGTGTTGTTGTACTTCTGTTGGTTTATCAAGCGTATGTCCATGTGTCTTGTGATGTTGATGTTTTTCTCAGCCCTGTCTTATCTGATTCTGTTTTTCCCCCCTCTGTGGCCTGCAGGAGGAGTGCTACATTTTCATCCAGATAATGTGTGCAACGAGGATCGGGATAAAGTAAGTATGAAACATGAGCACCGCCTGTTGCCTCTGCTTTGAATAGGATTTGTATGTCAATGTTTCCTTGTTCATTTTCCCCTTTTGTCTGCTCTCTTTTTTCCTGTTACTGTTTTTCTCCTGACCAACCACCCCTGTGGTTCCCCCTCCTCCCTTTGCCACTGTGCAGATGGAAGACAGCCCAAGCCCGAAAAGGCAGCGTCTTTCCCAGCAGACCATGTTGGATCTAAATTCTGCCCCTCCCTCGACTCCTTCCTCTCCCATTCGCCCCTGGGAGCTGCCTCCCAGTCGCAGACCACACCCCCACTACATGCCAGAGAGATGCCACACGCCTGTTCGCAACCGACGCAGGTAAGTGTGTGTATGTGTGACACAAATACATATTAACATTATTTCCATTAGTATTCAGATGTCAAAAATAATAACATGATCCTAAAGGTACATGTTGAAACAGCTTTTTCTGTCTGACCGAACTTAAAAAATGTTCAGTTACAAGTCATATGAAACAAACTAAAACAAGGATTTCAGAAACTACAACCAAAAAACTTTTTTTTTTTTTTACATGGTAGATTACCATAAGAATTAATCAGATCTATCAGATTATTGATCATGTTTTTTATTGACTGCCAATGATGCATGAGTGAAACACAATTATTACGCAACTGTTTAAATAATTGCTTTATTAAGTCATTTTTAGGACTGCATCCAACTCAGAATTATGTCAGTTGAATCAGATTTGGTGGTTCATACAAATATTTAACTGTTCGTTCCTTGTTTTTCATAGAGTTTGAGTTTTAACGGGGTTCAGCAGAAGGTTGAGTGCAACAGTGACATTCACGTAATGTAGAAAACAAGCTAACTACGCTAATGACTGATCAGAAAAGCACAAATCATTTTTTGCCGACACTAGATATCAAACAAAAGCCAGAGACTGTGTGGTACTGGTTGCTGTGAGCTGTAAATTCACTAGAGCTTAGATTCTCTGCCCGAGTCCGAGCCCAGCCCGAGGGCCCAAGCCGGGTCGGGCCGGGAGCCCCCCTCCCTCTGACGGGCCCAGGCCGGGCCCGGTCAGATATGACTTTTTTTTTTTTAAAGCTATGATTTGATAATGTTAAAGGCTATGTATTGTAGCGACCCTGCAGTAAATGTTCTGTTATAATGTCAATGTTCTGTGAGTTAATGGCATGTTTGGGATTGAATGAGATGCGGGGTGNTCTGTCATTCAAATAACAAGAACTGTGGTTTAATACTCTTAATTATAACAGCCAACTTATTGAAAAATGTCGGGTTTAAATCGGGCTCGGGCCCATAATTACAGTTAATTGGACGGGCCGGGCCGGTCCCGGACATAACGTGCACGGGCTCGGGCCGGGTCGGTCTGGATTTTTTGGGCCCGATCTAAGCTCTAAAATTCACTACTTCTAAGTTGAAGGCTGACGATAACTGTGCAATATTTTTCAGTACTTTATCATGCACATAACTGTACATATTTTTTACGTTTATTCTGTTCTTGTTGTATTCTATTGACATATATATTGTAGTTACATTTCACACTTACAGCCTCAGCACAGTGATGAAATATATTTTATTTTTATTATTTTTAAGTACTTAAGTACTAGTGTTAAAGACTAGCATAATGCACATTTTATTTATTTTATTTTATTTTATTTTATTTTATTTTATTTTGTTTTGTTTTGTTTTGTTACATTTATTTTTTATTGTTATTTTATTTTTTTTATGTTATTTTATTGCTTTATATTTACATACTTCTATTTCATACTTTTATTCTTACTACTTATAATTCTCTATTCTTTACATCGGAGCAACTATGACCAATCACAATTTCCCCTCGGGGATCAAAAAGTATTTCTAATCCTGATTCTTATGTTGGAGCCTGACGAGGCAAAGACTACAGGTTTGAAAATGAAAGTAATGTGTTGATGCTGAGTCAGAAAGAGCCCACTCCACATCTCTGCTTGAGGCTAACGGCTTGAGGCTACATTAGCCGCTACTGGCATAAGACATAAGAATCTCCAACCGAAACACTTCTGGTGAAGTTGCATTGTGGGTAATGTAGGCAGCTGGTTTTGACAAGGAAGAAGACTGTCTTTGGTTTTGCTGCATTGATACTGATTTTGTTTGATATTGTTTTAGACTGTCCATCATGAGTCCGACAATGTTATTGGCGTGCAAGGCTTAATTGGTAGAGTACACTAATAAGTTGCTTGCAGTAGTTGACGGCACAAGTACTCAGCACCATCCACTCGCCAAATGCTGGTAAAATTTGCATGTGGCAAGTAGATGTGCTCCAATGAGCAAAAACAATGGTAGTTTATTAAGAGATTGATAATATTTGAACATGCACAGGTCATTTGGCAGGTGGTAAAAACTGTATTTATGATGATGCAAATGACGACATAGCTCCTTTAGCATCTTCTAAGTTTTCCCCTCTTTCTTCCACCTCAGCCCTCCAATGAGACGACAGCGTGGCCGGAGAGACCGCCTGACCCGCCACCACCACCATGCCCACAACAACCACCACCACTACAACAGCAACAACAACAACCACCACCACCACCATCACCACCCCAACGCCCACCATCACCACCACCACCACCTGCACTCCCACCACGGCCCGTCGCCAGGCCACCAGGACGAGAACTACCGTCACCCAGCTCCGCCTCAGGGCTACTCACCCTACAGCCAGCAACCTCCCAGAGGGCTGGGGCCCGGGCTCGAAGAGCGCCAAGGTCACCATCCCCCAAATCCCTCCCCGAGGCCCCTGCACCAGTCACCGAACCTGTCTCCCAGGCTGCTGCACCCTGCGGCCCATCCACAGCACCCACACCCTCACCCATCCCAGCAGAGCAGTGTGGTGCTGGACCTCCATGAGCAGGTAACTTGATGAGATGATGTGGCCTGAAGGACTGAAATTATCCCAGTAGACCTCTGACATGAGAAAACGTGACGTACGGTTTATGACTGACAGCGTGTTTCTCAACGATGGTTTTGTCCTCGTGTCCTTCACATTTTGCATGAGAACAAGACAGACATAAAAAAACAACACTTTCAGACAGGATATTATCTTATTTCGCAGTTGAAGATATCGACTTCAGAGTGTATGACTAATGTTATTTTAATTTATTACTGTAATCTGTGTGATCTTAAAAAGCAATAACTGAATTTCCTCTAATTTATCAAGGAAATTAATCATTACCGTGTAGGTGAAAGAGTCAGCTGGTCAATGTGGAACTGTCGATTAGCAAATCTGGTGACGTGCCTGTTTGCCATGGCGGATGATTCAGTGAAATAAGTTTCTTTAATTGGCCGGGGTGGAGAAGAGTTTATTGGCAAATGGAAACTTTGCCCTCGAGAAATAGTGGTGTTTCATTGATCTTTTCAGAGAGCCAAATACGAGCAGGAATTATTTTTATTATAAAACCTCTTGTCCAACATTTAACAGATTGTTTATGGCTGTCACCAGTTGGTAGTGTCATAATTGTATGTATATTTAAAGGTATACTATGCAGGATCGTCACATAACTATTTGTAAACGCTTGCCAGCAAAAGTGAAAGTAAAAGCCAACCACAGTTTTACCGCACTATATTTGCATTTTTCCGGCACTACATCTCTTGGATGCCTGCTGCTTACAGTCTGCTACCTGGTGACCGCCTTTTCATAAAGCCCTGACCTCACCTGAGTGCTGTGGAGGTCACGCCAATAAACATCTCAAACACAGAAAAGACACACTGAGAGTGGGCCATAAGTGATGATTGAGAGGGATTACTTCTGTATGAGTCTATACATTGATTTTTACAAAAATCCTGCAGAGTATATCTTAAATTTATCTCTAGAAATTCACTACTAATTGGATCTGATGGGAGCAGTTTCTACCTGGAGATAAACTGTGAGGTCACAGGACTAATTTGCAGGTGAAAGAGTGAGTTTAGTGCCAGTTACTTGGGCTCTGTTCTTCAAAACACCACTGTAACTGTCAAACACCCTTTTAAATTACATTAAATCAAATTACAAATCCAAAGAGGTCCGTTAATCATGGAAATTTGAAATTTATCATCTCAGCATACGCCTGGGAAACCCTGCTTGGCTTGTGCTCAACATCGGAGATAATTCTGTGGTGTCAGCAGCACAGATGCTTTAAGTTGTGAGGTTTCACCTTATTTGCTCCTCAGACAATGAGGACTCGGTCTTGCAACTCCAGCTGCTCAGCTTTAAATAACACACTGTGTTCTTAGAGCTGACCTCTACCCTTTGATCTTCATATTTAGGGTTCAGCTCCAGTATCGTATCCTGTGTCTCCTCCGGGAGCGCCACCTGGCCTGCCACCTCGCTCCGCCCCTCAGCAGATCCCAGCGTGCTCAGTAGTATTCAGTGGACAGCACTATCCTGTCTGCAGCGTCCCTCCTCCTGTGAGTGTGTTTGATCCCACACAGTACATGAGTTTTGTTTATGTGATGTTTTGAAGATACTTTCTGCAGCACCCCTCGCTAAATTAAATATTGCGGTTTTCCTTTTTGTCTCTCTGCCAGGTCCTGCAGACTTGTTCTGTGCAGCACTTACCCATGCCCTACCCGTTCCCGTCCCTGCTGTCCAGTGACCCGACCTTCCTGCTTCCACCTCCTCACCTCCCCCATCCCCCGACACACCTTTCTCACCACCCACCTCACCTGCCTCAGCCTGGACAGTTTGGACCTTATCCGACACAGCAGGCCCGCTCGGTGAGCAGAAATTATATGTGATGCTTGTTTCAACATTTGATTTGGTATCAGATGCAGCTTTTGTGAACATAACAAAATATGAAGTTAAAGTCTGAAATGTCTAGGTGATAAACGGAGGGAACTCATTTCCTGTTTATTCGATGATGATGTCTAACTTTCTGTGCATCTCTTAAAAATGTTTTTCCCCCTTTTTGATATTTACAAAAACAACCTCAAAAAACAAGTTTTCACTTGAGGAGCCAGTGTGACAGTCAGCATCTTTCAGGGAAGCTTTAAATGTTTTCCGTGCTGTATAAAAAATGCAGCAGTAAAGGTGTTTTACAATGTTAAAGCAAAATGGATGATGCATATTTTATGCATTTGAGTCGAAGCAACTTGTGCAGTTAGTGTTTGCAAGCGCTAGGAACAGCGTAGTGTTCAGTAAAAAAATAAAAAATAGGATGTGCAGAAAAGGTGTTTTTCAGATGTGTGCCTGCACAGCAAGCATCACATTTACAGTTATGTGAATGAACAACAGCAACAATGAAAGCTACATAAATGGTGGTATTGCAGTTAAAGAAGAAATGTGTTGGTCTCAAATTATCAGTGTGTCAGAGTTAACAAAGGTTAAAGCAGATCCTTATGAAATACAGATTTATTTTTAACGACATATTTTAATAGAAAAAAATATAAATGAAGTACACAACTTCAGCAACAACAGTTTATACTAACAACGGTTAAATATATTTGTACAGTTTAATATTTTATATAACATGTCCTAAGCACCGACTCATTTTCAGGATTTGAAAGGGTTTGATTTACCTCACCTTTTTTCGTCAAGTATATTTGTTATTAAGTGTTAAAATGTTTTTTTTTAAATTGCTCGTGTTGCTGCGATCACATGAAATAATCTCCGGCTGTAACCGTGTGTATCTTCTCCACCCTCCCAGCCCTTACAGAGGATAGAGAACGACGTGGAGCTGCTCGGAGAACACCTGTCCTTGGGTGCTGGGCTCCACTATCCTCCCGCCACCCACCCTGCCCTCACACCACACTCCACACAGCTTCACTTCCTCTCCCATGACCCCCTGCCACAGGAGTTCTTCGGAGTGGTGAGCAATGAGAATAATTAACAACAGTTTAATGAAGAATCCCTGTGAATGATTTATTAATGTATGTTTTGTTAATCTCCTCTTAGTCCTATCCAAACTTTATTCCTCGGCGTCTCCCGGGGCGACGGTACCGCTCACAACAGCCACTGCCACCTTCGCCTTACCACCCCAGCCTCCTGCCTTACTTCCTGTAAGTAGATCAGTACAGTAACTTAGAGATAAGACAGTTAAAAAGAAATAGGTTATGTTGCATTTACTATTATTTTTGGCCACATACACAGTAGATGACCTGATAATTTTTTTTAGATATACAGCCAGGTGCAGGGTGTATTCCTATGTAGGGTGATTAATGTTACTCAAGCTAGAACAGAAAACAAAGTCCACAAGTCGTAATGTAAACTCGTAATTGTAGAGGAAATTTGACCATGCCGTTACCTGCCTTTTTGATTAGTTATACACGGAGAAGGCCATTATTCCGTTCACATAATTTAATAATAATAATAATGAAACTTTTACATGGACACGGATATTAAAACTCTCCTCAAAGATAGAAAAAAATTGGGAGGTTTTACTAAGTTACACAGTATTTAAATCTGGAATACAAAGATTAATGAGTGATTTGTTGCATGAAAGTGATGATTTGTTAAATAAAGGGTAAAAGGGTAAACATGTTGTGCACCTTCAAGATAGAAATCATTTAAAAAAAAAATTCTTTAATTTCAAATAATTTTTAAGATATTGAATACACAGATTTAACTACTAGATTAATAATTTGAATTTGGGGCCTTTAATTTTCTTCTTTGATGAATTGAATTTTAAATGTCTTTGTCCCACCCTCCTCTAGTTCAATGCTGCCAGTCCAGCCCACCGGTCCTGCGATCAGTCTGGAGCTAGATGTCGACGATGGAGAAGTGGAAAATTACGAGGTCTGTCTTCATTTGCTTTTTCGTTTTGTCTGAATGTTTGCTGGATACAGACACTGATTCTCCTGTCGTTGCTGTTGTGTTTTTCTCCCTCACAGGCCCTCCTGAACCTCGCCGAGCGTCTGGGAGAGGCCAAACTCCGAGGACTGACCAAGGGAGACATCGAACAGCTTCCATCCTATCGGTTCAATCCAAATAACCATCAGTCTGAGCAAACACTGTGAGTGCTGTCCTTTCGCAAACAGCAGGTTATCACTTGTTGAGAGGGTGAATTATTCATGATGTTTTGTGTTGCCTCCTCAGGATCAGCAAAACTATGGATTTTTGTGGATTTACTATTTTACAGACAGAGGCTAAATGTTGAATAGTTAGAGTTTATGCAGTTGTTTAGCACATTTGTGGTTTTGCAAGCTACAGAAAGTTCAAATCTACTTCAAAGCATATTGGGGGGGGGGGCTAAATGTCATCTCTGCCTGTTGGGATTGGGCTTTGTGAGAAAATGTGCTAATGCTGCATTCACGTGCTCCTCCGATGGTTCCGTTTTCCGAGATGGGTGTCGTTCTTCCTACTTCGGTGTGTTCATGAGCTTGTAAGTCACAATATAGAAACAACATCGATGCAGCAAAGGTGTGTTGTATTTTATTGTCAAGAGCACACATTGATGACAGTTTTGCACCAGTACAGTTCCCATTCTTACAACTTATTACCATATCATCAATTACATGTGACCAAAAATGGGTATGCGGTATGTGAATTAATAAAGTTCCTCACAATCAGCCAAACATTTACTTCCGTCTGCCATGTTTCTGCGTATATGTGGGGAACCAATTTTTCAGATTATTCTAGCACCACATGAATGCAACACATATTTCTAAAGATAAACATCCAAAAGCAATTTAAGATTATCCTGCAGTTGGTCTGTGAATATTAGTAAGAGGACAAATATCCACTGTGACAAGAAGAAGGTGACAGTGGAAATTACAGTCTTGCAGTCTTAACCCATTAACCAGTTAACCTAAATCTGCCCGATACCCTGCGTGTCACATAAGAAGTGTGTCAAACAACAGCTCTCGTGCATTGCCACAGTTAAACATGCTAATACATGTTTTGTGTTGCAGGTGTGTGGTGTGTATGAGTGATTTTGAGTCCCGCCAGCTGCTGCGAGTCCTGCCCTGCAGCCATGAGTTCCACGGGAAGTGTGTTGACAAGTGGCTGAGGGTAAGTACCCACCCCGTGGAGCCCGCTCACTCACACTGTGTCCATGATACACACACATACATAACCTCTGAGTTCATCTGAGGCTAATCACACATTGTTTGGTAGTAGATTCAAGTCTCTGAGCAAAAGTGTCACGTAATAGCTTGCTGATAACTGACGTAACTCAGTTGGTAATTTATAGAGAGAAAACAAGACAAACACACTCTCAGCCCAAGTGCACATTAATCTTTATTATAGAAGTGCAGTGAGAATCTCACTCTTCCAGAGATCTGTTAGTAGGGCTGTCGCTTTAAAGGCAATATTAAAATCCCACAACATTGTTCATGTTTTTTTTGTGTGTGTGGGAGCGCCACATATTATATATAACACTGCTACAAATGCAAGCAGCGTGATGAGCGTGTAGTCTGCGCCAATCGTTGCACATTTGCCAGTGTACTTTGGTCGCAGAGAGTTGAATAATATTCAACTTCGGCTGCAGCTGCTCCTCGCTGTCACATTTTGCACAGCCGTCCAATCACAGTGGAGGAGGGTTGGGATAGATACCACAAAGACCAACTGTCACATCGCTCAACAACAGTGGAGGAAAAATTATTACTGAACCCATACAGACAGGCTGGTCTGTCCTCACTCTGTGTTTCAGCCTTCCCTACATCCAGAGCATGTGCTATACCTTGTGCCGACCACGGAAAATATAAATATTATAATTATTATATTATAATAATATGTTTTCCTTCATGCCGACATTTTTACTTCCGCGAATATTCTGTATCAACAAGACGCAACCAAAGCTTCTCGGCGTAAAAAAATGCTGCGCTCGATATTGCACCTCATTGCTCTCCTGTGTTTGGCTTTTAACAGTGAACAGGCATTTAATTTGTTTTAAAAGTGTCATCTTTGTTATTTAAAAAGCACAATAAACCTAATAATAGCCTGACAATGAAGATTAATTATTCAGCATTAAAATCAGGAGAAATAATTTACAAAAGCAACAAAAACTGGGGGTGGCACCCTAATCACACTGAGCCACCCTTAATCACCGCAGGGGAAATTCCTTCACTGCGACAGCCCTATCTGTTAGACAACAGAAACAAACATCAGACTTGTGTCTACATGTTCCTAAATTCAGTTCAGAGGAGTCAGTTAAGTCTGTAAACCACACTCAAGCCCAGGACAGGCACATCTGAAGAAGCTGCACACATACCTCAACACTTGATTTCCCACTGAAAACGCTATAAAAAGCCTCTCAAACACCAACGTCTCGTGTTAATCATCATAACACTGTCTTGTGATTTTGAGTCAGGGCAGCATCGCTCGAGGCCTCGGTGTGAATTGGGTTATAGGGATTACAAATCAATACAAAACAAATAAAGAAAATGGGGTAGTGTAGTGGTGATTTTAGTAAGTGCCCAAATGTGCAGTTTTCGGATCGAGCTTTCTGTGTGATCAATAACGGGACTCAAGATATGAACTGCCTATAAAAACCTAACTGGATCATGTTTGTTTCGTCTCTCTGTCCTCAGGCCAACAGGACGTGTCCCATTTGTCGGGCCGACGCCTCAGAGGTCCAGAGAGACTCAGAGTGACCACATGAGGGAGCCAGACGCTCCTAATTGTCTGTCAAACACGTTCAGCACTACCTGCTTCTGATATATTGATACACGTGTACGTGCTTACACACACACACACTCACACACACATGCACACACACACCACCTCTAGTGTTTTTGTGCAGCACTTTCTGCTTGTTTGTCCTTTTCAATCTTTATCCCCTCTCCCTTCCATTCGATCTGATTTTCACCAGATTAACTCAAGTTATTTTACTGTCCGTTATCTTTTAGTAACTTACACTCTGCCTGACCACTATTCTGCTGTGGTGTGTGTGTGTGTGCACGTACATGCACCAAGCGTTGTTTGGTCAGCCCCGTAATGCCGGGCTGTGGTACATGACTGTGTGTTTTCAGTATGTGTGTGCGCGTGAGAGAGATTTTTTTAGGTGTCCTGGAGCATGCCTGAGTTTCTGTTGTGTACCAGACAAGAGTAACGACATGGGAGAGTTTTTGCTCTCACGAGTGACTGACTTTACTTCCTGTTTGTACGTTTATGCACTGTCTGTCTGTATGCATACTCTGTGTGTGTGTATGTTATAGACTTTAATCCTTTTTCTCTAGTTTGACACTAAGGGTCCATGCTGCCACTATATTTCTCGGTTGCCTATTTGATCCATTTGTTTCAGTAGATTATTATTATTATTATTATTATTATTATTATTGATACTCAACCATTATAAGTGATTGTTTTCCTGCCTGGCAGTTACCTCATCATTCCGGTTCTGATCATCTTTCATTACGAGCGCTTCACGGCACTACTTTGAAATTAAGCACATTATATATTTTTCTTTTTCCTTTCTTTTCTTAGTAAGAATAAGTTTGTCTGTGACTTTGCAGTGGCACATGTGTTACATATATACATATATCTATATATACTGTATAAATCTATGAATATCTGTATACCAAATAAAAGGCTTGATATGAAATTTTTAAACTTAGCGTTTTGTATATATTTATTCTTTTTATTTTAAACAGCAAGTTAAGAGGGAGTGAAATGAGACAGGTTTGGTTGTGCTGGATTTATCTGTGTTAAATATTAAAAATGACACCGAGTGCTGCCTCAGGTGGCTCCATCTTTTCAGATTTTGGTCTGGAGGTGCAGTGACTTTAAACTGCCACTAGGTGGTGTTAGTGCTCTTCTAGAGGACCATCATTCCACATCTGCCCCAGCTGTGGTCCTTGTAGTTTAGTTTAGTTGATTTGTAAGAGGACTGTGAGCAATGACATTAGTCATTTACAAGAAATGAAAACATGGACTTATCAGACTGTTAGAGCTGCTCTGTTATTTGCTGTTACCCACTCAGTCATCATGTCCGCATTACTGATGATTATTTATCAGAAATCTCCTTGTGTAAACATTTAGTAAAAGTACTTATAATCGATAATGAATTAATATCAATAATGAGGTATTCGCTAAAAAATATCATGATATTTAATTTTCTCCATAGCGCCCAGCCCTGTGCTGAATCCTTGATGTGTATCATTGTCACCGTGGGTATTAAGTGAGCTTTTTCTTTGGATCGACAAAGGCAGAGAATTTTTATGAATCAAAATTGCAAGATAGAAAGCAGCCCCAACATCACTCTGTTGAGGTTTCTATCTACACCTGTGGTGGTGCACTGTCACATTAAGTCTTTTATTACACAGCTTTGTTGAAAACTTGATTCCGATTGTCTGACCTCTCTGAATAGCAGACCGCTGCTATGAATAACAGGCCGTTGCTACAGATGCAGTGCTGATTATAGACACTTAGCAGAAGCAATAGAATAATTTTTAGATGAATAAAATCATTCAAATTATTATTTTGTGTCATATTATTGATTTGTTTAGTATGTAGCTGCGTAATGAGCGGGATCAGTTTCAGCAAACACGTCATTATGGTGAAATAAACCCCAACAGGGTGATGCAAGACCCTGGCACTGAACACCCCTCCTAGAAGTTACATAATTACAGGAGTCGTAATAATGAGCCATAAGTCTAAAGCAGTCCTAAACAATATAGTGGGATTATTCCTGACTCAAAATATAACAAAAATGAGCAGGTAAACTAGGATAAACCAACAGTGATGATGGATGACATACCTGAAAGCCACACGTAAGTACCATGACTTTGGTAGAAGTTAAAGTCACCTGTCAGAATATTACTGAAGAAAAAGTCTTAAAGTAACTTATATTTGCTGTTCTTAAGTATCAAAAGTAATTTTATGATATTATTTTGAACGTAAAGTACAAGTAAATGCTGTTAATAAAAAAGCAAGCAGTCAGAAATGTGAGAATTATGAAGTTTATTTATTTGCAAATGTAAAAATGGAGCCGACATTATGCTTGAAGAAAAACTTTTCACAACATGAAAGGTTTTAAAGAATAAAATTCAGTTTTCCTTCCCTCCCATTCCTTTATTCATCTGTCTGTCACTTCCCCATTTCCTCCCTCCTATCTTCCTTCCACCCTTATTCTGTAGTGAGCAACAAGGATGCTTAGAGGAAGTGTTTTGGAATAAAAGTGCAGGGGAAAGATGCCCCCCTCAAGAACAAAGTCAACTGTAAAAGTTAAAAAATATTTGGATAGGATTTTAGCATCTATAGAATGATGCAGCTGTGCAGACAGTGAAAAACAAAGTGTGTTGAGCGCAAAAAGTGAAAACGTTTCAGTTCATGTTGGACTTTCCTCAGTGCTGCATGAGGCATGCACACTGGTTCACCATGTAGGTCACTCTATACAGGTGCAACTGATCAGTCATCAGCAGCTTAATTAGGCACACATGAAGTCAGTTACCAACAGGCCACATCATGACAACTACTGCAAAGCACAGTCTGAAACAAACGCTGGTATACATGCAGACATACAATGATGGAGTGAACACTGAAGAGTGGGGTCAGCTGGTACAGAGAGACAATAAAGTGAGTCACGGAAAATGGTCATGACGTGGCCTGTTGGTAACTGACTTCATGGGTGCTTAATTAGCTGACCAGACGCACCTGTATATTAACGATACAAAATCACATATGACTACATACAAGATAATTTAACTAAATAATATTTTGAGGCAGGATTTCACTGGGGTTTTTCAGTCCCTGTATACACTGCTCAGAAAAATTAAGGGAACACTTAATGGTCACAGTCTCACACCAAGTCAGTTAAACTTCAGGGATATCTGTCTGTCCATGTAGGAAGCACAAGTGATTGTGAATCAGTTTCACCTGCTTTGGTGCAAACGAAAGAGACAGCAGGTGCAATGGAGAGGCAAAAGCAAGACGACCTCCAAAAAGAGAATGCATAAGTGTTCCCTTAATTACTTTTTTAGCAGTGTATATATTGAAGCTTTTTACGTACAACTTAGTATAAACACATAGATCTTTTAGAACCAAGCGTCTGATGGAATAAGACCACAGTGAACCAGTTAATGTACAGACTATTATTAGTTAGATGCTCCTCAATGTCAAACCTTACAACAGGCCAAGCTGTCCACTACAGCAAGCCCTTTTAGCTTTTATTCCATATCCTGGTTATCAGATGCCGGCTTACTACACTAGTTCAGGCTTTGTCAGCGCTAGTTAGACATTTAGACACTCTAGTTCGGCATTTTGTCTCACTGGATGAACAAAAACTCTTAGTAGTCAGTCTTTTTCAGCAGCAGTATTCTAGTCTCACTAGTTGATTAGTGAGCTCCAAAAGGTCTGACATGTTAACTAGTCAACATGAATGGCAAGCCCTTTTCGCTTTTATTCCACATGATTCCCACACATTTTCACGGACAAAATTTTAAAACTTCGCCATGACTTTTCAGGGACCTAAATAAGATTTTCATTTCGGAAAAGCATGCACGTCACTGTGTCAGCTGCACTTGCTGATTTGGTTACGGTACTTTTCTACCCACACACACAAACACATGCAAGAGAGTCTCACTTCCCACAACAAATGCTGCCACACTACATCACATATACACGTAATGTTTAAAAGCAAAAGACTTGGCTGGTATAAGTCACTGAAAATGAGGACCATGCCAGTTTTCTATTTGTATCAAGCATAAAATAAGTTGTTTGAGTTAATTTGCCTTACTCGATATTGTCCTTCAACGCAACTACTGCATCGTGGTGTCAATGCGGAAACGATATATCGTGCAGAAGTTGACACGTATTAGAGCTACGTTATGTCAACAGCTAATTTCCAGAAAGTAAATTTGCTGTTATGTTACATTACGTGTAAGGTTATCCCCAGATAACACTGTAACACTCAATTTAATTACAAACAAAAAAAATCCAAGTTTTCTAAAACTTCCAATGATTTTTACTAATGCCATAATGTTTCCAGGCCTTGAAAATGAGATTGGGAAATTCCATGACTCTTCCAGGTTTTCCATGACCGTGGGAACCTTGATTCTTTGTGTCATAAAGGCTTTAACTAGCGAGCTAGTGGACATTTTTGACTTCACTAGTTAACTAGGAAAGTCAAAAAACACTTCAACTACTTATCTAGGGCACATTTTTGGCTTCAGTTGTTAACAAGTTGCACTGATTGTCTGATTTAGTATACCGGTTAAATGCTACAAGGGCTTGCCGTAGCCCACCTCCCCTCGCAGCACACGCCGCCTATTCCCCCGCTGTCGAAGTAAATGTGTGTTTCCCTGACTGCACACAGCTGTTTCCCCAGCAGCACACGCCTGTTGTTCTGCGCCTTCTGTTACTGTACGTACCGATACAGTATCTACAGCTGAATTCCAAAAGGCAGACGTCACCTCTAGGCTTTGCCGCACAAATGGCCACGTTCTTGCGAGCAACTTGCGTGGAGCTGCTCGAGGCGCGGAGAACACAAATGTCATTGTTTTTCACTGGAGACCGTTTATGCAGCCTTTTTAAGGAGAATATGATAAAGATGGTGCAAACACCTGGGGGCGGTTTGCGTATTCTTTGCACTGAGCCTGTCTTACTGAGTTGCAGTGACTTCTGAAAGACCTCATGGAGACATCTGTGCAAAGATAACGGTGGTGCTGCTCTTGTGGTAAGAGCTTGTGTCATGTCTGGACTAAGACTATTAAAGAAGCTCAAACATACTGAACTTCATCCCTTCAGTTTCCCTGTGCATTTCCCATGCTGAGATGATGCAGGATCACACCATCTTAAACTTACAGAGAGTCAGATATCTGCTTGTCTTTTAGAGACAGAGAGGACGTGTATTTATTTTGAGTTCATGTTTAATTAAATGAGAAACTCTTGGTTGAGTCCTGATGACTCACTGTCCTTCCGTCCTTCGCCTATGTCTAACTGTTTGCTTCCGCTCTCTTTTTGTTTGTCCTTCTACTAATCCTCTGCTTCACCCCCCTTTTCTGTTACACCTCTCTTCGTCCCCCGTCTTCCCCTCCATCACCTCCCTTTTTCATTGCTGTTCCCTTCTCCTCTACCACTTCTGTCCTTTCCGTCATTGACTTTACTCCTCTTCTTTCTCCTGTCGTCTGTTTACCCTCTCTCTGTTCTCTACTATCTCATCACTCGGTTCGTCCTCTCCTCCCTGTCCTTTCACTTATGCATCTTCTCTCCCACCCTCCTCTCCCTCTTCGCCTCTGCTGTGATCACCACCCACTCCTTTAACCCGCTTCCGCTCCAGAGCAGTCAAGCAGAAGTGATGGGGGATTTCTGCCTAAAACTGTCGGCCCAGTTACTTAACTCAGGGAACAAACAATATTTGTCTCGTCCTGCTTTTTCCTCACCACTCGCCCATCTTTCATTTCATAACTGGGTTGTACGAGGCCACAAGTTGCTTTGTTTTTGACGGCAGGTGAGGCACCTCTTGATGTCGTTAAGAATATTCAGGCGATCACATTAAACTGGAAAATGCCGAAGCTGCAGTGGATTTTTATGTCACCTTTATGGCCTAACTGCAGTGTAAAATATACATGATAGGAACCCTTAATTTTACACAAACTTACTCCACATCATCTTTTCTTACAGTATCATTGTGGCAGCTCAAGAGGAGTTTCACTGGTAAATATTCCAGCTTAAATATTCTTCTTTTTGGCCGGTTAGTTGCACTCCAGTTGTTTCTGTGACTGGCTGTCCCGTCCTCAGGCTGTGCCCCGACTGGTGACGTGTCCCAGGCAGCTTTGTCCGACAAAGTGGCAGTGAGGAACTTTAATTCAAGTCTGTCAGTTGCAGGTCAAAGAGAGGGCACAAAGAAGACTGAAGTTGCAAATCAAACTTAACCAGAAGCAGCAAACAGCTACAAGATCACAGTGTACAGTGTTTAAAGGAATACTTCACCCTCAAATAACCATTTGTGTGTCAGTTACTCACCCTGTGTTACCTTGAATTTGCTCCAACGGTGAACGAAGAATCCAAAAACTGAGAAAATTCTTGACGAATTTAAGTCATAGGGGAATGTGTTTACAAACTCTCACACAACTCATGCAGTATAATCCAAGTCTTATTTATCCATTAATACGCTCACTACTTCCCAAACATGTATTTTCATTAAACATTGCAACTGACCCTTTGCTAAGTCCCGCCCCTGGACGCAGACAGTCCAATCATAACATAATCCAAAACCAAAATCAGACCCTGAAAAGTGTAGGGTTAGCTAGCTAGCTACTGAAGATATAGCCTACTGAATGTGTACAGACCCTTTCCAAAAAATTAGAATATCATGGAAAAGTTGTTTCATTTCCATAATTCCATTCAAAAAGTTAAACTTTCATAGATTATAGATTCAGGGCCCACAGTTTAATCGATTTCAAGTATTTATTTGTTTATTGTTACATAATTTGGGCCTCCAGCTCATAAAACCCACGAAAACAGGAATTCAAAAAATTAGAATACTGTGAAGAAATCACCATTTACTTCTCAGTTTTTGCAGAAAAAAAGAAAGAAATTAGGATCACATCAAATCAATCAAAATATGGTACTTTCAAAACAATATGTCAATCTTCAATACTTGGTTGGGAATCCCTTTGCCTTAATCACTGCCTCGATGCGCCGTGGCATTGAGGCAATCAGCCTGTGGCATTGCCTGGGAGTTATGGAAGCCCAGATTTCCTTGATGCTTCCTGTCAGCCCTTCTTTGTTTTTGGGTCTGGTGTCCCTCATTTTCCTCTTGATAATACCCCATAGATTCTCA